>NC_133104.1:6657087-6994152 GCF_022965805.1 Primulina eburnea
GTTTATATAGAGGAGCAGATAAGACTATGCTGTTGTTTTTAAAAATTGGGTCATTCTTGGGATCCATTAATTCATCCCTGCCAGTTATAGTCCCCAAGGCTGGCACAAAAAACTCGCATACAGCTATAAGAAAATCTGGAACTACAAGTATGCGAGGCTGCTGCACCCGTACTACAAACGACTGGGAAGACAGTCGCCATCTTCCATCCATCAAAAACATGATTGAAATTGGTAAGTCGACCATGCGTTCTGGAGACATCTGCTTTGTGAAGTCAGAGCATGAGCCAAGCAACAGATGCATTTCAGGCTTCGTATTGGGACGAATATCTAAAATTGAGAACTTAGGGATAGTAATGTAGAGGTCAGCTTCCGATAAAGACGTCATCCGGTAAGAAACCCAAAGGCCCTCCAGCTGCCATAAAAAAAGGATAGAGAGTAAGTTGCCATACAAAAAGAAACAGAACAAACACATATGTACAGAAACACATCATACTCACAATAACATGAGCCAAAGGCGATTCCTCATCAGCCCCATTGCACAGTTCTAGCAATGCATAGTCAAGTTCAACAGCTATTATAGTAACTGTGCGCGATAGAAGGACCTGACTGTTCATGTTCACCTTATCCGCTAGTAGCTTGATTGTATCTTTTGTAGCAGACTTGTTGCGACGAAAACTAAGGGGAAGCCTTGGTTGTTCACACAAGTTCGTGTAGAAACAATCAAGGATTATACTATATTCCTTATTTGACATCACAGCATGTAACAAACCCACCTGTTCCAAATAAATGAATATTGATTATTAGGATGAAATACAGAGGGTGTTAAGGCATTACAGTTACATAAACAGTCACCAGAAACATAACAGTTTCTTTAATTGATAAATTGGCTACATTATTTTTACATATATCAATGAGGTATTTATACGAAGTACATACAACTTGATGTAGAAAAGGGAATTTATACAATATATTAGAATCAATCAAAAACACTATTATCCTGATTCTAATACATCAAATTCTATGCAGAAATTAAATGAAATATAATAAAGAACATTTTGCAACGTGTACACACTAACTCTCCCCTCAAGCTCGCGCAAAAATATCAAATGCAGAACTGAACAGTGCAGTACAAAATGGCCAACTGGGAACAAGAGTCAATACCAACTAGCTGCTCTGCACTCTGAAGTAAGGAACCTCTATCCTGCCAGAATCTCAGCTTGACTGGGTAATAGCTTGTAAGCTCCAATGATGATGATGCATTATTACTATTTTACCCTCTATACTTAAATATAAAATTAAAGTCAAATTCTCGATATTCTTTGTTTTTATACTATAGTTCGCTACTGATTAGAAAATGATAAATTATGGTTAAATGAAAAATCGAGAAAATTAGGTTTAATTAAAAATTATAAAATGAATGTTTATTTGAGAAAATATAATTGTACACATTTAAAAAAATAGCGGAGTCTATTTAGAAGAAATAATACTATTAAAAAGAATAACAATATGAAAAATCGAGAAAATTAGGTTTAATTAAAAATTATAAAATGAATGTTTATTTGAGAAAATATAATTGTACACATTTAAAAAAAAATAGCGGAGTCTATTTAGAAGAAATAATAGTATTAAAAAGAATAACAATAATAAATATATTTATCATTTATTTATTATTCCTGTTATTTATTATTATTATTACCAATACAGTTATTCTATTATTATTGATTCGTTTCTCATTGTTCTTATTATTTTATTAATTTACTTGTTATTATTAATATTGCTAGTCTTATTATTCGTCATCAATAGATTTAATATTAATGTCTTTTTTCTTATTATTTGATATGGTTTTCATCATCAATATTACTATTTTTGTTGTTACTACTATTAAATTATTTCTTATTATTATTGTTATTACTATTAATTTATTTTCTATCATTTATTTATTATTTATTATATAATTAAGTAATCATATTAACATATTGAGGGTATTTTGGTCACTGTAAGGTGATACACAAAATAATCCTATTAGATTCTCTCTCATAAAGTGGATATTGATCGAGCTTTGGAAAGAGAAATACCACTATTGATCAAATAGATTTTTTGGGATGAGCAAAAGTGAAGTAACGAGCCCTGAGGATGCCACGAAGACTGCATTCCAAACGCCTAAGGGGCACTTTTCTAACAAAGTTATGTCATTTAGGTTAAGGAGCTACATATCAGCGAGCCATAACCACCATATTCCAAGACATGATGTACAAAGAGATCGAGGTGTTATAATCATACCAAACACCATATTTTTAATAATTTTCCAAATGGAAAGAAGACTATAAGAGAGATGAGTGAAAGTAAAACAGAGGACACAGTGTGTCGGAGAAATACGATGTTCCCAACCCCTGAAAAGGGAAACTTAATTGAAATAATAGTTGAAAACATTAGAATATTGAGTATCAAGAGGTTACTAGTCATATGACTAGTTGCCCCGACTCAATAATACAAGACCTTTCCTTCCTGTCACATATGCCTTCTTCCTTCTTCCAGCAACATGCGTCTCCATAATTTGAGACCAACAAGATTTAGGACCATCCAATTTGATCGAATTAGTTAGAAAGCAAAGTCACCATGGATAGCTTTATGATGTAAGATAATTTCATATCTGATTTTTCCAAACATGTTCGACCTAGAGCCTAGACCACCCAGGCGAGGACTAGGCAACGTTATACGGATTTCACGGTATCAAGAGACATGTAATGATTCTTAAAATAAAATTCAACCCAAGCTTTGTTAAAATCCAATTGACACTTGGTTCTCGTTCCTCCTGCTTCTTCTGCTTAAGGTGGTCAGGATCAAAATAAAGAAAAAAATTACCTTTAAGATCTAGTTTGATTATCTTATGAGTGCAGAAGTAAGTAGACAGAAGATGAGAGTAACGTGTTAGGACAAGCGCAAGCCAACAAATAGTGATTTTAATTGGGCTTTCAATCCCAAAAAATTAAAAATAGAAACCTATAATTTTTTCTTATGTCATGGTTTAATTATGTTTAAAAATTAAAAGCCAAAAAAAATTTCCCCAAAAAACTCTTAACGCTTAGGACCGTCTAGGCGCCCATGCTGCCAAGCCCATTTTTAGCGTGGTCGGGCGGCGCCCAACGCCTCTTAGCCCAAGTTTTAGAACACCGGTAATTGTCAAATTTCAAATCCTATCTAAAAAGAAAATAAAATAATGCTAAATATATTTTTTTGACAAGAAACGACATTATATTGATTAATAAAAAATTTAAAGAAAGCGAACCAGAGATCTGCACAAACGAAGTGAGATTCATAGTCAAAATAGATTAACATAATACTAGACCTCGATTCTTATATAAATCTGATAACGAGAACGATTTGAACTATACAATCCCCGAAAACCAGCATGAAACCTTGAATTAAATCTTGTCTCATCACTCATCAATCGAGTCTTCTTGATCTTCCACACGGACTAGCTCAAACAGTTATCCATCATATTCCAAAAAATTATGTCGCTCCTCCCCATATCCCATCCGAGATCCGCCTCGAATAAATCTCATATTGATCTCGGAGATACCCAAATCAAGCCAAACTCTACCAAAGCTCTAAACCAAAGACAACGTGAAAATGGACAATGGATGATCGAATGGCCATGAGTCTCCACCTCTTGCCGACATGACACACCAATTTGGACGAAGAAAACAAGAAGGAAACTTTTTTTGCAACATCTCAGACAATGGTAATTTCCCAAGTATTGCAATCCTTAATACGAATACTTGCACCATGGATGGGATAGAGCTTTCCAAATTGCTTTATAAAGAGCAAAAAAAGATAATTATAATCTGAAAAAAAGACTCGACGAAAATTTTATTGAAGATTACTCTAAAGAATCCCAAACCCATTCCCTCTTGTCTTTTGCACCTTCGATCAATCTGACCCTATCTAAAGACTCGATCAAAGAACCTAACTCACTTGTCTCCTCATCCTTGACATCCCGCCGAAAATAAAAATTTTAAGAAATAGTAGAAAGGGTGGATGAAGAATTGAAATGTGCAAAGTAAGGAATAGGATAATGATGGACCACCGTAAAAATCTGGAGTAAAGATAGGTAAAGATCCTGAGAAGAAAAATTCGCCCACCACCTATCTTCCCAAAACCTAATATTATCTCTCCATTGACCACCGATCTCACTGACCGAAGAAAAGATAGATAGATTCTGGAGATATCCATGAACTTCTGAAGGTAACACTTCTTGCAATACTCGTGTCTCACCTGTTAATTTGTGTCCCATATTCGCTAACCACAATCTTTTTTTTTTTTTTTTGAGAGGAAACAAAATTTTATTGAAAATTTAATAAAAATTACATAACGGATAAGCAATCCGCAAGCTTAAATAAAGTAGAGCAAAACTTAAAATTATGACATCAATACATAATTCCAATCCCTAACCAAATCCGCTATTCGGAGGTCTTTATAATCTTTGAGCACAGTCGTCCAAGTAGCAACCGAGAATTTTATCTTTTCCCACACTTGAGGAATTTGTTCCGATTTTTCTTCAAAAATTCTTGAGTTTCTTTCCTTCCAAATTGTCCAAAAAACGCAATGAACAATCATGTACCAGAATTTCAAATGTTTTCTCCCAGCACTCCAACCCGGTTCGTAGTAGAACATATCTTTTGCCTTCTGCGGAAATGACCACATGAAACCCAGTTCATTGATCACAAGCAGCCATATACTGTGGGAGAATGAGCAGTGTAGAAGTAGGTGGTCCTGTTCCTCTTCATTATCCCTACAAAGACAGCACCAATTCGGCCGCAGGTAGCAGCCAGGCCATCTACGTTGCATCGAGTCACAAGTTTGCAGTTTTTCCAGCGCCACTATCCACGAAAACACTTGTACCTTTGAAGGTACAGGTACTTCCCAGATATATCGAGTAAAAGAAAAGGGCAAAGGCCTCGCAAGTGTGAAGAAAGAGTTATAGAAAGAGCAAACAGAAAACAAACCCGAAGACTCCCCCACCCACCTCCTATAATCCCCAACACCTCGCTGAATTCTAACTGACTGAAGAATACCCATAAGATCTATAAATTCCCCAATTTCCAACTCACTCAAGTTTCTTCTAAATCTAATATCCCAAGAGGATACCGAATTGGTACCGGCCGACAGCTCCCCTATGAAGAAAACAATCGGTTTATTGGTATGAACAGACACAAGAAATAGAGATGGGAATCTAACACTAAAAGGGATGTCCCCCACCCACACGTCCTCCCAAAAGCGAATGATATTTCCTTCCCTGAAAACTCCCCTAACCAAGTGTTGAAAAGCCGGGAAAGAACGGGAAATGCACTTCCAAGGACTTCTGAACGTTGTATTTTCCGCTAACCCCAAGTCCCAACCATTCTCATGAAGGCCATATAGACTAACAATTACCTTTTTCCATAATGTGCCTCTTTCCACCGACCCTCGCCACCACCATTTCCCAAGAAGCGCTTTGTTTCTCAAACAAATCTTACCCATTCCCAATCCTCCTCTATCCCTTGGTTTACAAACTTGCTTCCACCCCACGACATGGCATTGTTTTCCACCATCCGCTCCATCCCAAAGAAAATTCCTCATGATTTTTTCCATCTTAATAGCTACTGTGTTAGGCACTATGAACAGTGACATGAAATATGAAGGCATAGCACACAAAACCGCTTTAATCAAGGTTAGCCGACCCCCCCTTGAAAGAAAAGATTTTTTCCAACTCGCCAATTTTTTGGACATCTTTGAGAGTACCGGGTCCCAAAATCCCATAGTCCTCGGGTTCCCTCCCAAGGGAATTCCCAAATATTTAATCGGCCAAGTTCCCGATTTACAGCCAATGATTCCTGCAAGTTCAGTAGCTTCCTCAACCGATCTGTTCAAATCCAGCAACTCACTTTTATCCCAATTTATCCTCAATCCCGAGTGAAGGCCGAATTTTTTGAGAATGTCCACCAATACCAGTAATTGCTGCTTCGATTGTGTGAAGAACAAGGTATCGTCAGCGAATTGTATGTGGGAAATTTGAATTTTTTGTCCGCCAACCACAATCTTCTTCCATAATGGCTCCTGTTCACTAGAAAATCTCCACCACCATTTCCCTAGTAAAGTCTTGTTCCTCAAACAAATATTACAAATACCCAACCCCATTGCTCCTTTGGTTTACAAACTTTATCCCAAGCCACCCAGTGACATGGCGATCCTCATCTGCTCCATTCTAGAAAAAATCTTTCATAATCTTCTCTATGGCTTCCATTACGCCTCGGGACACCTTAAGAAGTGATATGAAATATATTGGCAACGGATTCAACGCCGCTGAAATCAAAGTCAATCTTCTACCTCTAGATAAGAAAGCTTTTTTCCAACTTGCCAACTTCTTAGTCCTCTTAAAAAAGATTGGCTCCAAAAAAAAAAAACCTTCAAAATATTCCAGCCCAAAAGAACCCCTGAATATCTTATGGGCCCAGACTCCTTCCCACAACCAATTTCATATGCTAACCTGTCCACATCCTCTCCTTCGGATTGATACCAATAAAGCATTTTTTTTCAAATTGATCTTTAACCCTTACATCTCATAGACATAGTGTAAAATCTTAGTCATAAATCTCATATGATCTCATTCTTCATAAAAAAAAACAATGTTTCATCCCCAAACTGAATATGAGAAATTTTCACCCTCTCTCTATCTGCTTCCCAACCCCTACAAGGTCCTACTCCTTTGCCTTGTCGACCAGTCTGCCCAAACACATCCACCACCAAATTAAAGAGGGAGGATAATAATAGGTCTCCCTCCTAAGTTTCACCCTTGAATTTACCCCTAGACCTGCCATTAATAAAAATCGAAAAAGATACACTTGAAAGGTATCCCTTAAACCATTTCTGTCATTGCTCCCCAAAATCTTTCTTGAACACAAAATCCAAGAAGAGCCCAAGCAACATTATTGTAAACTTTCTCAAAATCGGCCTTAAAGACCCATCTGCTCCTTTTCTTCAGCCTATATTCCTCCACCAACTCATTTGCAATTAGACAATAGTCTAGAATTTGCCTACTCTCAATAAAAGAATTCCGAGAATTTCCTACTGTGATAGGTATTACCTTCTTTAATCTTAGTGACAAACTTTAGCAATGATATTGTAAAGACTAGTGACAAGACTGATGGGCCGAAAATCCTTCATTTGAACCAATTCTTGTTCTTTTTATCAAACAAATGTAGGTCTTGTTATCCACTAACAATTCCCCGATCAAAAAATTCACTAAACAACTTCATTAGATCTCATTTGATCGTATCACATCACTGTTGGTAAACTGCCATTGTGAACCCATACGGGCCCGGTGCTTTTGTTTCATCACTGTCAACGACGCTCTCAAAATCTCTTCCTCTAAAAAAGGTTTCTACAATTCTGTCCTAGAAACATTGTCAATGAAGCTCCATTCCACTCCTTCTATTCCTCACCCTCTCCCGTCAGTTTTACTATATAACTTTTGAAAGAACTCTATTAGATGATAGTTTCGTCTTCAAGCATTAGGTTTATTTTTTTTTTAGAAATATCTTCAAGAACTATGTTGTTACAATAAGAAGGTGATTTAAGAAAAGTTAAGATTTATACCAATCATAAACCCACGTATCATTTTTCTTTTGAAACAAATTTATTAATTCACAACTTCATCATACACATGCCCTGAGCATTTAACTTATCCATAAGATATCAAATTCCAAGAAGTCACCCTTTTGAACATTATATAATATTCGACAACTACGGAGAAGCAAAGCAAAATTCCACCCTTATGGATTATGCAATCTAGAGACCTGAGCAATATATTTCGACCATGACAAAATATTTCAGGTCAGTTATTGCAGCAAAGAAGTGCAGATGTGTTGAACTATAGAGTCACCGGGTATATCCAGGTTCTCAGATTTCAATCATATAAGGTGACATAGTCATGACCTACTGATTACACAAATGCATACGGATTAATGGTTTCTTATTTATTCGTAAAACAAATATATAGAAAACCTACCTGATCTCCATTTGATGCTTCCCCTAAAATTTGGATAACCAAACATGTACAGTGAATGAAAGAGCGGTGAAACAGTATCTTACATTTAACAAATTTTCAGTGTAAAGTTGAATTTGGGGAAGGAGGAATGAAAGATGAGAACAATGAAAGCTTCTCTTTAAGTATACTGCTAACAGAAGATGAGAATAGCAGACAAGCACAGAATGAAAAAAGAGTAAAGAAAATTTACTTTAACTTCTACAGAGAATGTTGGCACTTTGCGAAAGACGTCTCTTAAACTGCGCCTAACACAAACATGAACTTCTCTGCCTTCCCGAATCATTGGTTTGCCAATGCACCCGTTGATTCCAACAGCCATATTGATTCCTAATATCTGTATTTGTGCAACTGTGTCAGATGAAGGATTTTTGTCAGACTAATTTGGAAAACAATGGAAAACATTTGCAACCTCAGCATCAAGAACATCAAGATGGACTGCAGAAGGGTCCCTCTCAGGACATCCATGCCATGTGAAGTCATTTTTTATCCGTAGGTAGCCAAGATCAAGTTGCATGAAACTGTAAACAGATACGAAAAAGATAACATTTCACTCAAGGAAATAGGGACTGCTTGAAGGGAAAAAGTAAAGATTCTTAACTTACAGATACTTCTAACAAGAAAATAATGAATCAAGTGCAATTTTCAGATTAAAAAATTCTTGTAATTGTGAAGATCGATACAATGTTTTTGCAGATATGAGGAGATTGAGGACTTGGAGCTAACTACATGACGGGGATCTATAAAGCTCATCATTTGTGGAAATTTATTTTATCTTCTGAAAATTTAGAGAACTAATGAGGATCTGAAGATATTTAATTAATAATGCCAAAATAACCACAATAAACAGATTTTCTAGTTGAGTGTGATATAAAAATGAAAACAAAAAAATAATTAGAGAGCAAGACCATAAGCACTCAAAATGGTTTCCTGCCATCCTAAAATTCCAGAAGGATACTAAGCAAATAATTATATGAGAGTAGAAATACCATCAGAAGCATCCATCGCACACGCATTCCCAGAATTAAAATGAAACATGAGAGCTACAAATCAATCAAAACCGAAAGCGGTAGGAAAAACTAACTCGTTGCTTTTTGAGTTTCGTGGAACTATTATTATTGGAGTATCAAGTGAAAGGTCCAGCTTTACAGCAGATGCTCCATCAACCTCATATTTCTGTATCAACCATTCTATCCCTCCGACTTTATCAACAAGTTTTATTGCTTCTTCAGTATGCGGGGTGGCGAGCTCCATGAAGTAAGCAGTTATCTGCAGATAAATACATTTACCTGATATTTCAGATATTAATAATCCAAGCAAATGAAATTAAATTCTAAGTGACCAGCGAGATCCACGTGTTATACATCTAACCCTTCACCATGACTAACAAAGAGAATCACCATGCATCAAACAAGTGATAAAAACTACTATTATCTCTGTAGATTCCATTCTTTGAGAAACACCAAATAACATCATCCAATTAGAATCCACATCTTAGCAGAAGCTTCAATAAATGCAGATTGCAACTTTCATCGAAGTGACTGTCCCACTGTGCATAGATAAGACTAATGAGCAATGAATGCTTCTTGTTCTTTTTCCACACGTATACATGATTTGGTCAAGTAATGTAGTCCATACTGCTTTTGCATAGTGCCTTACATGGTAATATGATATTGAACTTCGATTGAAAAAATATGGAAAACAAGGTGTTTAGAAACAAAACATTGCTCCAGTTTATCAATACAAACTGATTAACGATAAAGCCTAAGAAAAAACAGGAGGATTCCTGGAAATCCAACCATGAAAGACAGAACCAGACTGGATTTTCTCATAGGTAGAGGGGGCAAGTTATTTTGTCTTCTTTAGGCAGGCAGTCTTCACATAGACTTTTTATTTCTTTTACTCACCCAAGAATTAAGTAATGTTACAGGCATGATTTAATTCAGCATAAAAATAGTCCACTTTCAGTCAATTGTGAACATAATTTTTCAAGAAGATAACGACAGTTTCACAATTTTATTCACTCTTTCATGTTCTAGCAACTGATAGCTCAAGCAAAGTCAAACATTTGGTTTAGATAGGGTTAATTTAATCACTGATTAGAGGTGCTAACGAATTCAAATATTCACCATGGAGTTCAGTTTGTATGAAGCTGCCAGCAAAACCATGGAATTAAACAGCACTAAATTATCTAGATAAGATGTGATACTGCATGTAACTGTCATGACCAACAGCAAGTTAGTCAGCTAAATTATCTACAGAAAAAGTCCATTCAATGGACTGAATTGCACATAAGAACCTCCGTATCTTCAAAGTAAAGTCAGCCGCTGAGTGGAATAAAATGTAGCAGCGGCAGGTTAGAGTCAAATCTTACATGCTGTCTGGATAAGATGAGAATGAATTCATACAAGACCTCTGGAATGTATCAAGAAAGCTCAAAGGACAAATGATTGCAAATTGACTGACTGATAGAATGTATGCAATTAGTTAATTGCATAAAAAGCAAAACAGTACCTCCTGGACAAATCTATAGAGGAAAACAATGCGAACAGCAGAAAGTCGGCCAGTCAAACTGTAATCATATCCTTCATAGTCATCATCTTCAATGCTATAAGAGTTGAATGTAAACTGGAGAATGGGAAAGAAAGAATGAAAGTGACTCTGACTACAATCTAGTGAAATAAAAGAATTAAAATCTTTCCTGCAAAATGCTCAAGTACCTGTATAAGGGACACAGCTTCTTGGTCGCGTAGATCACAAAGCCAACCCCAGCAATGATCAGACCGAAGTGATAGATCACATAGCCTGAAGTTTCCTAAGGTGCCTTCTATGGAAATTGAACTAGGATGAACCTTAACAAAAGTAAGAATTATATACAATTATTAAGCACCACAACATAGCAAATGCAGGACACTGGAATGAATAGTTGTGATTATTCAATTGATGACCACAAAATGCAATAGCATTTACATAAAGTAATCAGGATCCCCGTATAATTTCCACACATGGAAAAGGTATTCTAGTACCTTGATATCCAAAAGAAAACTTTCTTGCACGAACATTGCAAGCTGAGAATCATCCTCCTCGTTGAGAAATATTGTGACACTGTCGACATTCATATTCAAATAAAATACAACTCGGCCTTTCCCATAACCCAGCAATCCCTTGACCGATGCATGATCAGGTTCTTCTGTCTTGTGTTTGTTTGCAAAAGGCTCGTTGTCTGTATTTTTACTGTTTGTCTCAGCAACCTGACTATTTGCTGAGCTTAGATCAAACCCAAAGTCAATTAAAGCAACAAGAGTGGGTCGGTTGCAATAAAATTCCATTTTTGACATTCTTATGCTCATCTGAAAAATAAATATACAAATGATTAGGGAGAAAATCCTGGAGTAAATTTCTAAATGCATTTTTCCATGCTCTTAAAATGTTCTCCTTCAGAAGATTACCTGTGCATCTATACCATCATAATCAGGGGAACTAGGATCCCTAGTCGAGAATGTAACAGACACAAAATCAGAGTCATCAGAGCCTAGGGCCTCATAAAATACATCACCCGGAACAATTTTTCCCTTTGACGGATCCTTCTCACGGATACCCACTTCAGAAGTGTCTGATGAAGTCAGGAAATCTTGCAAGGCATCCTTGAAGATATCATCCTCTTCAACTGTCACAGCAGGCAGGTCTTTGCCCTGAGATTCTATATTAGTAGGACAGCTAAGCAAATGGTGATCTGTTATAACGGAACGGGCTAAATATTGTGAATGTGAAGATAGGGAACCCTGAAGTTCATCCATGATTTTCAAAGAATGCAACTTCATTTTTACTGTCAGATCACTTGAGCAGCACGATACATGAACCTGTAAATAATCAAAATCATTTCCATTAGATGACAAAACAAAGAAACATGCAGAATGGGGCTCCAATAGAGAAATATCAGAGCATTCATAGCAAGTTCACTAATTTCAGTATTTGAAGGAAAAATTAAACCCAGCAGTTATATTAGCTGTTGACGTATAAATGTAAACTAAAACATTCTCCAATCAAGATTACCAAACAGAGGTAGTAATCACATAGTCCAAAAAATTGTTGATCAACTAGCATTCACCAGACACTTAACTTCTAGTAAAAGCTTGTGCGAGTATGAAACTATCCAAATGCCAAGGGCACGGATGCATAAACAACATTCCTTGATGAGAGTTACTTGTACAAGTGCAAAAGCAAAAGTCAACCGCATGTTTACTGTAAAAAATTCTTGAGGTTTCAACATGATAAAAGTAATTGCTTCACAGTTACTCAACAAAATTAGTATTTAGGAGACTTTCACTTATTAAAATAAACATCAATAGAGAACCTCAGAGTCCTGGAAATTAATAAATTGAAGGACTTTGCATATTTGTAGAATATTATACTTTCAACATTATAGATGCTTTCACCAATAGTATACTTGAACCAAGATTAGCTACTCCATATGTAGACGAAAAAGGATGTTATTTCAAAAAGCGAAAACAAAATGGTTCAAGGAAGGAGATCAAAATACAAAATTCTTCCACTCCTTACTTAATCACAGAAAAAGCAGAGCAATGATTACTAAACTGGAAATTGATGATGGTTCGGTGGTAGAGGATGAGGATCAGATTGTCAAAACAATTGTTGATTATTTCCAGCAACTGTACAGTAAACGAGATGGGAGGAGCTTTGGGATTGAAGGAGTGGATTGGAGACCTATTGATGATGACATGAGGTTTGAGCTTGAGAAACCGTTCATGGAAGAAGAAGTTAAGAAGGCGGTGTTTGAGTGTGATAGATGCAAAGCGCCAGGGCCCGATGGTTACACTATGGCACTTTATCAGGATTGTTGGGATATTGTCAAAGGTGATTTGATGAATGTTTTGGTGGAATTTTACGAAGGGGGAGTCATAAATGGTTTGACTAATGAATCGTATATTTGTTTGATCCCAAAGAAAAACGATTCATTAAAGGTAAAAGATTTTAGACCCATTAGTCTCATCACGAGTTTATATAAGATAATTGCAAAAGTGTTGGCTACAAGAATGAAAAAGGTTTTGTCTCATACATTATCAGAATCTCAAAATGCATTTATTGAGGGGAGACAAATTTTGGATTGTTGCTTGATTGAGAATGAGGCGGTGGAGGAAGGAAAAAAATCGAATAAAAATGGGTGGGTATTGAAAATTGACTTTGAGAAAGCATATGACAATGTCGACTGGAATTTTTTGGATTTCGTATTACAAAAAAAAGGCTTTGGGGCTAGGTGGAGAGGTTGGATGAGAGGTTGTGTATCTAATGTATCGTTTTCCATCATGATCAACGGGAGACCAAGAGGGAAATTTAAGTCATATAGGGGGATTAGACAGGGAGATCCCTTATCACCTTTTCTTTTCAACATGGTAGTGGATGTGTTGGGCAATTTGATCGATAAAGCAAAAGAGACAAATTTAATCAGTGGGCTTGAGGTGGGACGAGAAAAGGTGGAAGTGTCACATATACAATTTGCGGATGATACATTGTTTTTTGTTAAAACTGAGGAACACATTAGCTTTTTGGTGCAAGTGGTCAAGCTATTCTGTGACATGTCAGGTTTAAGGATCAATTGGGATAAGAGTGCTTTATTGGGATTAAACCAAGATGAAGCACTTGAGGTCGACATAGCACACACGATTGGTTGTCGTAGGGAACAATGGCCGATGAAATACTTGGGAGTTCCTCTAGGGGGCAATTCACTTAAAGCATCTTTTTGGGAACCTATTACGGTTAAATTAACCAGAAAATTGGCAACTTGGAAAAAGGCTTTCTTGTCCAAGGGAGGGAGATTAACATTGATCGTTGCGGTACTAAATGCTTTGCCAATTTATTTCTTGTCTCTTTTCAAAGTACCAAAAGGAGTGGCAGCGGGATGGGAGAAAACAATGCGTGATTTTTTGTGGGATGGACATGAGGGCGAAACACATTGCCATATGGTTGGATGGAAAAATGTTTGTAGACCGAAAGAGCGTGGTGGGTTAGGTGTAGGGAATATTTGTTTGAGAAATATTGCTTTATTGGGAAAATGGTGGTGGAGGTTTAGTGTTGAAAATGACACGTTGTGGAGAAGAATAATTAGGAGTAAGTATGGACTACAAGAAAATGGTTGGGATGCGGGGTTGGCGAAAAATGTCACTTTCAGATGTCCGTGGAAATTCATCTCTAGATCTTACCCGATTTATCACCGACTTTTGCGATTAGAGGTTCGAGGGGGAACTAAAATCAGATTTTGGGAGGACATTTGGTGGGGGGAATCATCTTTCCGGGACATGTTTCCTTCATTATATCTCATTTCACAGGGTCGTAACTTACCCATATCTCATTTTGTCTCTTTTCATAACTCGTCAACTGCTCTATCATGGAATCTACATTTTCGTAGATCACTTCGAGACGAAGAGATCAATCAATTGTCTGTGTTCCTAGGTATTTTGGATAGGGTAATAATGGTGGAAGGGGTTGATGATTTCCGGGTATGGGAGGGGGATCCATCGGGGAAGTTTTCAGTCAAATCTATGTTCAATTCTTTCTTCAACGTTAATAATTCTGCACTACAATTCAGCTTCTTCGATATCATTTGGAAAACACCTATTCCAACAAAAATTCAAATCTTCTCTTGGACGGCAATTCTAGGCAAATTACCAACATCCGAGGTGATTCAAAAAGATGGCCTACTTGTGCTCTTTCTCCAAACTGGTGTGTGTTGTGTCGTAAGGATGCGGAAACACAAGATCATTTGCTTGTTCATTGCAATTTCAGTAGTGCACTGTGGGGTAGGGCTTTGGAAGAACTGAGACTGGTTTGGGTTACTCCGAAAACATCGAAGGACTTGTTTGCTACGGACCTTGGACAGTTGCTTGGCAAAAAAGGAAAATCTTTTGGAGAGTGGTGATGCACGGAATATGTTGGGCAATATGGCTAGAGAGAAATAGAAGAATCTTTCAAGAGACTGAAGGAACAGAAGATGATTGCTGGGAGAAAATCAAGATCAACATAGCAAACTGGATTCGATCAGTCAAAGATTTCAAGGGTTTATCGATTTCTGATTTATTTCGAGATTGGTCTTACATCTATTGTTAGACGTTTTGGTTTCTTTTCATTAGTAGTGGACTTCTAGTCCACTTCCTGTAATGGACATTAACATATATTAATAATAATTAATTGTTTCTTATCAAAAAAAAAGATTAGCTACTCCATAAACATCAAAGGATAATGAAAAGCTCTACCTACTGTTGAAGATAAGGAATAATATCAAAATTGATTTAGTTGATTTAGTATGTCTCTATAATTGAGGATATTGTTATTGTTCATTAGAAAATCCCATAATTTATGGCATTGTATATTTTGGTATATATAGTCTAGGGTTGTCTATAAATTAGATTTTTATTGATTATAATTATCATTATGAAAGAACGGAATATATGTATTTTTACTCCCAAAGTGTTATGTTATCTTCCTCCAACATGGAATCAGAGCCGTATGTCCTGGTCCATGAGGAACTCGTCTCTTTTTTCTTCAAATTTTCTGCCTAAGTTGCTGTACTTTTCTACCATTTATTTCTACAAGCAACGATGGGAGAAAAATCCAAGACCTCTCAAATATACCAATGAGCCAGTGCAACCAGCTATGGGTGAATTGCAGCAGCTTCATTCTGCATATCGCTTAAATGGAAAAATTATCTGAAGTGGTCCCATTTAGTCCGAGCAACGTTGGAGGGGAAAGGCAAACTTAGCCATCTCATTGGTCTGCGCTCAACAAGGGTGGTAACCCTAAGTTTGTAGCTTGAGACGAAGAAGACTCTCCTCATGGCGTGGCTATGGAATTCCATGATGCCAGATATTAGCGATACCTGCATGTTCTTAAGCACTGCGAAGGAGATATGGGAAACTTTGAGATAAACATATTTTAAGAAGGGAGATTCTGCCCGTATTTAATATGCTAAGAACTTAAGAATTTATGGCAAGAAATCGATCATTATCATTTCTTTGAGACAAAGTGCCTCGAGGATGCAACTATATTAAAAAATTTCATTGAAAAAGATAGTGTCTAAGATTCCCTTGTAGGCCCTCAATGCAGAATTCGATCAAGTTCACATCGAAATTCATGGAAAGGACCAGATTCCGTCTCTGAATAAGCCATAATCCGATCAGAAGAAAGCAGGAGAGGAGTTATGCTTAAACCCCAAACTGTGGAAAGCACTGCCATGATTGCGAACAAGTATAGTGGACTGAATCCTGATAATCCAAAGCTTATTGCTTCAGGAAGTCTGCCTCCAGGATCCAAAGATGAATTATGGTGTCCCAAGTGTTGAAAAACAAACCATACTCTATGTCGATGTTGGAAAATTCATGGAAAAACTCCACGCATAGAAAAGGGAAATAAAGGGAAGCAGCAAAAAGGTTGGGGCTACGCACATGTGTCTACCCAATAACCCATTGAAAATCCAGATTCTTCACAACACAAAGAATTCAATGAGGAGACAGAGCAACTGAGGGCATTCTTGGACACCCTTGGAAAGACAACAGGTATATGCTCATTGACATATTCCGGTAAGTTCCCTATTAGACGAATGGTTCAAACAGTCCTTTATTCAACTCCTGGGTGCAGTTCTGGAGCAACCGATCACATGACACATTCATCACAGAACTTCAGTACCTACTCTCCTTGTCCCGGCGCTAGAAAAATCACCACCACCAATGGCTCTTTGATCACTGTTGCAGGTTTAGGAGATATACCAATCAACTTTTCCCTTGCCTTAGAGGAAGTTCAGCATGTACCCAGGAAATTAACTCAAGACCTGAATTGTACAGTGATTTTTTGTTCTAATTATTGTGAATTTCAGGACCAAGCATCGAGGAGGACGATCGTCATGCCAAGGGATGGAATCTACTACCTTGACTCACCAAACAATCTCAATTTAGTTCAAAGTCATGCCTTCCATTCTGCCTTATCGTCAAATAAGTCGTGTTTACTAACCTATTTAGAGGATTAGATGTTGAGTCTTTATCATGTGCTGTATGTGAATTTGCGAAACATAAGTGTATTTTTTCCACAAAGCAATTAAAGATGTTCTACTCTTTTTTATCTAGTCCATAGTGATGTGTGGGGTCCCTCTAATGTTACAAACATTTCTGGAGCATGCTGGTTCATCTCTTTAATTGATGTGTTGGATTTATTTGCTCAAAATAAATCCGATGTCAGTTCTATTATTCATACCATGATTCAAAACCAATTTGGGGTCAAAATCAACCGGTTTAGGTCCAACAACGCAAAGGATTATTTCAATTTCTACTTTATATTCATATTTTCAAAAGGAATGAATAATCCATGAATATTCTTGTATTCATACCCCACAACAAGATGGACTTGCTGGAAGGAATAATGGCCACTTTCTTAACATTACCCATGCTTTTCTTTTTCAACACCATTTACCTAAATCCTATTGGGGGGATGTTTTAACGGCAGCTCATCTTATGAATAGATTCCTTTCTGGAGTCTTAGGCAATAAAAGTCCTCTTGACATACTGTCAGATATATTTCCCAATCTGCACACTAATCAAGTGCAACCAAAAGTGTCTGGGTGTGTCTGTTTTGTTCATGTTCGTAGTCCAAGTAGGGGTAAGTTTGATCCTCGAGCACTTAAATGTGTATTTGTGGGGTATTCTCCTGCCCAGAAGACTATAAGTGATATCATCTACCATCTAAGAAAGTGTTTGTTTCTGATGATGTTACCTTCCATGAACTCAATCCTACTTCTCAGCCCCTCATCTTCATGGGAGCTTTCTATTGAAGATGAGGATCCATTTACCCATCCATTCCTAAGTAGTAGCACTTCCCCAACTGCTACCTATCATCCAGCCCCTCAAGAAACCAACTCAGCCCCTCAAGAACCCAATCCTCCTCGGACTAATATGAGATTGTTTGGTCAGGTATATTCAGGCGGACAGCTCCTTCATCCCTGAACCGGTGCAAGACCGAGACTCTGAACCAAGTGATGGAACTGAGGTAACTATTGAGAACTCCACTACACTCGATGAACATGCACTTGATATACCTATTGCACTTTGCAAAGGAACAAGAGAATGCACTAAAAACCCATGCTACCCACTTTCCAATGTTGTCACTCTTTGACAATTTCTTTTTTTTTGATAAGAAACAAATTTTATTAATGTAGGAATTAGTTACATCAAAGATGCGGATGAGCAATCCGCATCAATCTTAAATTACAGTACTACAACTATCCGGTTTAATCGCACCGGACACATAACTCAAGACCATATTAGTTTCCAATCCCTGCACAAATCCGATACACGTAAATGATCATATTTAAGAAGGTTGACAGTCCAAGTGGCGACCCTCAATTTTATTCTCTCCCACACTTGATCAGCTGACTCAGAAACATCTTCAAACATCCTTTTGTTCCTCTCCAACCAAATTGTCCACAATATGCCATCAATGATAGTAAACCAAACCTCACTCAATTTTTTCTTGAAAGGATACCACGAGTTGTCATGAAACAGATCTTTTGCTTGTCTTGGCACAGCCCATTGAAATTCCAGCTCTCTTAGCACTTTAGCCCAAATATCTGCAGCGAATGAACAATGTAACAGTATGTGATCTTGACTTTCTTCGTGTTTTCGACATAGACAACACCACTGTGGTCTTAAAGCACAATCTTTCCACCTTTTCTGCACGTAATCACAAGTCGGCAACCTCCCCAAGATAACGATCCATGAGAAAATCCTGATCTTCTGTGGGACAGGAACTTTCCAAATGCTTGTTTGGAAATGAAAAAATGTTGAATTTGAATTTGAAAAGAACGAGTCATAAAAAGAGCTAACCGAGAAAATCCCCGAAACGTCCCCCAGCCACACTCTAATGTCTTGAACCCCTTTCTGCAATTTTACTCTATCTAAAACTGTCATCAAGGTAGTAAACTCAAGAAGCTCACCCTCTGTAAAATCTCTTCTAAATTTACATTCCAAATAAAATTCGAAGTACCCCCAACATTGACAATTTCTACGAATTCACTAATTGGTTTGTTAACAAGAGATGAAATTCGAAACAAGGATGGAAAACGAATTTTAAAAGATAATTCACCCTCCCAAACATCCTCCCAAAACCGAATTAAATTACCTTGTTTAGGCACCCCCCTAACTAGTTGATGGAAAGCCTGGTAGGATCGAGATATACACTTCCAAGGACTTCTGAATGTTCCTTTCTCCGCCAAACCCAAATCCCAGCCGTTATCCTGTAACCCATAAATACTCCTAATCACTTTTTTCCACAAAGAATCTTTTTCCACCGAACCCCTCCACCACCACTTACCAAGTAAAGCCCTATTCCTGAGACAAACATTTCCCATTCCCAACCCTCCTTTTTCCTTTGGTTTGCACACTTGCTCCCATCTGACCAAATGGTAATGGTTTTCACCGTCAGCACCATCCCAAAGAAAGTCCCTCATGATTTTTTCCATTGAATTTGCCACACTGTTCGGTACCTTAAACAATGACATGAAGTATGAAGGCATCGCGCATAAGACCGACTTTATCAAAATGAACCGTCCCCCCCGTGATAGGAATGATTTTTTCCAGCTTGCTAGTTTGTTATTCATTTTCGAAAGAACCGGTTCCCAAAAATTCAGCTTTGTGGGGTTTCCTCCCAAAGGTAGTCCAAGATATTTGATTGGCCAAGTTTCTTTTTTACACCCACAATTTAATGCCATATCCTCTACTTCATCATCCAAGCAATTCAATCCCAAAACCACACTTTTTCCCAAATTTATTTTCAGCCCTGAATTGGTTCCAAACAATTTTATTAAATCCACAATGATCATCACATCTTCTCTGGCTTTTGCGAAGAAAAGGGTGTCGTCCGCGAATTGTAAGTGTGATATTTCAATTTTATCTTTCCCAACTTCAAGCCCCCTGACCTTTTTATCCACCCTTGCCTTATCTATGATCCTCCCCAACACATCCATAACAATATTGAACAGAAATGGTGATAAGGGATCACCTTGTCGTAAACCTCTTTCTCCTTTAATTTTCCCACATGGTTTTCCATTGATGAAAATTGAAAAGTTCACATTAGATACACATCCTCTTATCCACCTCCTCCATCTATCTCCGAATCCTTTTTTAAACAACACAAAATCTAAAAATCGTGTGTCGACGTTGTCGTAAGCTTTCTCCAAGTCAATTTTGATTATCCAACCCTTCTTTTTTTTTCTTCGATATTCCTCAACAATTTCATTTGCTATGAGGCAACAATCCAAAATTTGTCTACCTTTAATGAAAGCAGACTGATTCTCCGCAATTGTGTCGCACATTACCTTTTTCAGTCGCGTAGTCAAGACCTTAGCCAAAATCTTGTACAAACTCGTAATCAAGCTAATTGGTCTGAAGTCTTTGATCCGTCTTGCATCTTTTATTTTTGGGATGAGACATATGTATGTTTCATTCGTAATTCCATTGACAATCCCTTTAGTATAAAATTCAGCAAACACCTTTAGCACGTCCTCCCTCACTGTATCCCAATTTTTCTGGAAAAATGCCATTGTGAATCCATCCGGTCCCGGAGCTTTATTTCCATCGCATTCGAACACAGCTTCTTAATTTCTGCCTCGTCAAATTGCTTTTCCAACTCATCTGCGTGTGTCCTCTGTATAGGAGTCCAGTCTATTCCGTGAAGACCTCTGCATTCGTCCTCAAAATTGGCTCCATCACTTCCCATCTTCCTGAACAAAGCCTCATAAAATTCCAAAATTTCTTGTTCAATTTGTCCTCTGTCCGTAACCACTCTGCCGTCATTCAATTCCAATCTCTCTATCAGTGCTCTGTTCCTTCTTTTATTAAGTAAAGAGTGGAAGAAGTTGGAATTCTGGTCCCCATCTTTCAGCCATAGACATTTTGCTTTTTGGCTGTTGAGTTGAAATTGTTTAAAAGACAAACATTCCAGCTCACACTTTGCTTCCTTCCTTTCGGCGTGTAACTCTTCCGACCATGGTCTCTCTGCCTCACACCTGTCCAGTTGTTCCATCTTGTCGCTTAATTGTTGAATTCTCACACCCACGTCCCCAAACACTTGTTTATTCCATTTGGAGACCTCAGCCTTTAACACCTTTAGTTTGTGCATGAATTTGTACCCTTCCCACCCTTGTATTTCCTCTTTGTTCCACCAAACCTTCACAAGTTTTTTGAAATGTGGGTGTGTCATCCACGCATTTTCAAATCTGAAAGGTGTTGGTCCCCAACGTGTTTTAGCGGTATCAAGCACAATAGGACAGTGGTCAGACGTGATTCTTGCTAGCACATTTTGTCTGAAATGAGGGAATATAGACGACCAGCCCCTGGAGAATAGAAATCTATCCAACCGACAACAAATCGGTTCCATTCTACAGTTAGACCATGTGACTTTAGCGTTCAGCAGTGGAGGATCAGCGAGTTCCAGGTCTTCTATCAAAGCATCAAAACATGCCATGCTTGTATTTGATGATTGACTGTTAATTTTTTCTCCCACATTCCTTACAACATTGAAATCTCCTCCTAAACACCAATTATCCCCGCAGATCGATTTCAAGCCCGCTAATTCATCCCAAAATAACTCTCTGTCTCTTGGTTTAACCGGTCCGTATATTGCCGAAAACCACCAAGTTGTGTCTTCATTCAACTTTATTTCAATTGACACCGAAAATTCCCCAATTAGGTTATTGTTAACTGTAACTTGTCGTGGATCCCACATCACAAGAATTCCCCCGGATCTGCCCAATGATGGTAAACAAACCCAATCGACGAATCTTGACTTCCACATACTTGCCACGAATTTTCTGTCCACCATCTCAACTTTCGTTTCCTGGAATATAACAATATCAGGTTTTTCCTTGCGTATAATCATTCTTACCAACTGTCTTCTTCGCGCAGCCCCTCCACCTCGTATATTCCAAGAAAGAATTTTCATCGAAACACTCTAGAACCCTTCGAAGAAGAACCTCTTTCGTAATTTATACCACATTGAAGTCTGTACATTTTCTTCTTTAAATTACCGTTTGACATCTTCGTCCCTCTACCACAAGTGACAACTCTATCATTTGCCACCTCCTGTCCTGCTTCCACCATCCTTTCCTCCGTCACATTCCTTGTAGGTATACATGTCCCATTACCTGGCTTTCCACCAACTCTTCCTAAACCCCCTCCTATAAAACCTCTAGACAAACCCAAATAAGTAAAAGGTGATTGTAAAAGAACAGTTAAAGACGAGGAGTGGAATGTAAAGATAGAATGATTTTGTGCAAGAATCTGTCCCACTGAAGGTGCTGGATTTTCTGATGAATTGGAAACTGTGAAAGTTTTTTTTCCTTTTGGTGATGAGAACAATTTGTCCAAGTCTGTTACCACATCTTCATCATTTTCTGGATCTTCCGAACTGATGTATCCCATACTACCCGTGTCTGAGGATTCAAATTCCTCTTCAATTAATTCATCTTGTGAATCTTCAATTGAGATTTCCTCTGATCCTTCGGCGTCATAAATTTCCATCTTCCCACGAATTCCCCTATCATGAATGTCTGTTCCAAAATGCCCCCATAATTTACTTCCTTCAGTATCTCCTGTAGCAGCCTTATTTCTTTTTCTGTCGTAAGTTTTCCAAAGCTTGCTTCCTAGTAAACTTAAATAATATTCCTATCCCTTTTGCCTTATCTGAAGATCGTCCAATAAAAACTGGAAACAAGCCATGAATGAGGAAATGAAAGCATTAGGGAAAAATAAAACTTGGGAGATCATTGATTTACCTGTGGGAAAACATACAGTGGGGTGTAAATTGGTATAAATGGTGAAATATAGATCGGATGGTACATTGGAAAGATATAAGGCAAGATTAGTTGCCAAAAGGTACACACAAGTATGGTGTTGATTATCAGAAAATATTTGCCCCAATTGCAAAAATGAATACAACGGTTTAATGTGAAAAATGTCTTATTACATGGAATCTTGAGCAAGAAATCTATATGGACGTTTGTTAGGGACCCAAACACATTGGGCCCAGTAACTACTGACCCAACTACATTGGGCCCAGTGACTACTGAATTGGCAAACCCAATAGATGAAGGGATAAACAAAGTCAGGCCCAAGATTGTAAATGTATACATTAGAAAAGGGAAGGGAAAGGCACGTGAGAAAGAGGTATAAAAAGAGAGGGGGGGGTGTTGGCTTGAGAGGCATTCAGTTATTATTCAGTGAGTGAGTCACTAACTATTTGTTAGTGTGAGAGAGAGTGATTGTAACAAGATTCTGTTATTTCCTTTTGCAATATATATTCTCATTTTCTGTTGAGTAATCGGAGGTCTTGTCAGAGGTCATAACATTGGTCCAACCTGCCGGATCCGAGAGAGCGACGGGAAACAATGGCCAGCACACGATCAGAAGCCAAGATAGAGAGCATGGAGAAGGCGTTGATGGGAGTGCAAGATAACATGTTGCAAGTGCAAGGAAGACTGGATAAGATCGACAAAGCTGTGGAAGGATTGCTAAGTCTGAGAGAAATGATGGAGCATGTGATCAAGGCACGGGGGGGAGCAACGGTAAGAAGCAATGAAGGGGGAGGACAGCTAGGGGAGGGAAGCACAGTGCACGGTAAGGATGAGGGTGTAGTGCGACAGGGGGGAGGGAGAGAAGAAGCGACAGAGGAGGTAAGAATGGCACTGAAAAAAAATTGAACTACCTGTTTTTGAAGGAGAAGATCCATTGGGATGGCTGGGAAAAATGGAGCAATACTTCGAAGTCCACGAATCTCCACCCGAATGCAGGCTCAAGTTAGCTTACATTTGTATGCAAGGTACTACTGTCCATTGGTTCCGATGGATGAAAG
This sequence comes from Primulina eburnea, assembly GCF_022965805.1. Classification (NCBI taxonomy): domain Eukaryota; kingdom Viridiplantae; phylum Streptophyta; class Magnoliopsida; order Lamiales; family Gesneriaceae; genus Primulina; species Primulina eburnea. Next base: position 6,681,077 of record NC_133104.1, read on the forward strand.
TAAGAATCCCAAACATGAGTTGGGATAGATTGGCTGAAGAACTGATCAAACGTTACAGTGGGTTTGATGCCAATCCGTTTGAACTCATGGCATCGTTGAATCAAGAACAGCAATCGGTAGACGCTTATATAGAGCGTTTTGAGATGTTGATTGCGCAGCTGGGCGAGGTACAGGAGGATCAGGGGCTAGGTTATTTTATGAGTGGGTTGAGGGAGGAGATACGGCGGAGAATGATTGTTCATGCACCTCGAACGGTGGATCGTGCGATGATGTTAGCAAGAGGGCTGGAGCGAGAATTGTATAGGACGGCGGTGGATCGGGGAAGAAGTAAGGTTGGGTTGGGCTTGGGGTATACATCTAAACCGGTAACTAATATGGGCTGGGCCACTCAGGCTTCTGCCCATGATAGAGACCGGAGCAAGAATTACCCACCACCCAATAACTATATGCGGACGTGGAGTCCAGGCGAGCAGAGAACACGAAGTCCAATCACACCGCAATCGTACAGTGGTGGACCTCGGAATCATTCAGGAGGAGGTCGGGGAGGAGCGACGAGGTCACCAGATCAAAAAACTATGACAGGGTGGTATCCCATCAAGAGTTTTTACACAGGCGTTAGAAGGGACTGTGCTTTAAGTGTGGTGACCCCTACCATCCAATGCACCGATGCGCCAATAAAAGCATGAGAGTGACGATTCTAGCGGAAGAGGAAGGGGAGGATGCTGAGTGGGAGCAAGTCGAATTAGAAGAAAAAAATGAGGAGGCAAGGCGGGACGTAGAGGAGGCAGGGGAAACCAACGTGGAGTACAACACCCTGGAGTTACCGTTATATTCTGTCAACGGCATAAACCAACCACAAACCTTAAAAATGAGGGTGAAGGTGGCTGGAAAGGAGGTAGTGGCGATGGTGGACAGTGGCGCTAGTCACAATTTCGTTTAAAAATAATAATAACCGAATTGGGGCTCGAAATTGACAGGAGCGTGTTCTTTGGGGTGTGTCTTGGGGACGGATGTCGGGTGTCATGTCAGGGGGTGTGCCGAGAGTTGGAGGTGGATTTGGGGCAATGCCAAATTCAGATTGAAGGATATTTGTTTGAGTTAGGGGGTATAGACCTTATTTTGGGAGTTGATTGGCTTCGTACGTTGGGGGATGTGCTGTTGAATTGGAATAGAATGGAGATGCGATTTAGCTGGTGTGAGCACACTGTTATTCTAAAAGGTCATCCATCCCTCAGCAGATCACTGGTATCATTCAAAGGGATAGCCAAAGTAAGTGAGGTTGTATTTTATGGGGCCGTATTATTAAAGTGGAAGGGAGGAGAGGAGTGGGGCAAGAAATGGAGGAGGGGGAGAAGTAATGAGCAACATGTTGGCTAAATATGAGAAGGTGTTCCAAGAACCTTGCGGGTTACCTCCAAATCGGAGCCAAAATCATGTTATAAGTATAAAGGAGGGTTGTGGGCGGGTATCGGTAAGGCCTTATCGGTATGCTCACCGTCAGAAGATGAAATCGAAAAGATGGTGAGCGAAATGCTCACCTCGGGAGTCATACAAATCAGCAATAGTCCATATTCAAGCCCAGCAATACTAGTAAAAAAAAGGATGGGAGTTGGCGTTTTTGTGTTGACTACCGAGCTTTAAACGATATTACCATTGCTGACAAGTACCCTATTCCAGTGGTGGAGGAGTTGTTTGATGAGCTGCATGGAGCAACCCATTTTACCAAGCTGGACCTCAAATCTGGGTACCACCAGATTCGAGTTCGAGCTGCCGATGTCCATAAAACAGCGTTCAGGACGCATGAGGGCCACTACGAGTTCCTAGTTATGCCTTTTGGGCTTAAAAACGCACCAGCAACGTTCCAAGCTACCATGAATGAGGTATTCCGCCCTTATTTGCGAAAATTTGTATTAGTTTTCTTTGATGATGTTTTGATTTACAGTAAGGGTTGGGAAGATCATGTACAACATGTGGAAGTTGTGCTGAAATTATTACAGCAACATCAACTCGTCTTGAATAAAAAAAAATGTCAGTTTGGATTAGAACAGGTTGAGTATTTGGGGCATGTCATCACTGCCCAAGGAGTAGCAGTGGACCAGAAGAAAGTTGAAAGTGTGGTGCATTGGCCACAACCACAGAATACGAAAAGAGTGAGGGCATTTCTGGGGTTAACAGGATATTACCGAAAGTTTATTAAGGACTACGGTAAGATTGCAAGGCCACTCACCGAGCAACTGAAAAAGAATCAATTCGGGTGGGAGGAGAAAGCCCAAGGAGCTTTCGAAAGACTTAAGCAAGCTATGGTTACTGCCCCCGTATTGCGAATGCCTGACTTTGCTAAAGAATTTGTGATAGAATGCGATGCTTCAGGAGTGGGCATAGGGGCAGTGTTGAACCAGGAGGGCCAGCCAATTGCTTTTTACAGTAAGGCGCTAGCAGATCGAGAATTGTCTAAATCGACATACGAGAGAGAATTAATGGCCTTAGTTTTGGCAATCCAACATTGGCGTCATTACCTACTGGGACGCTAGTTTGTCGTGATAACTGATCATAAGCCTTTGAAGATTCTTTTGCAACAACGAATAACTACGCCAGACCAGCAATACTGGTTGGCTAAGCTGCTGGGGTATGAGTTCGAAATAAAGCACCGAGCGGGGGCAGACAATGGAGCAGCAGATGCACTATCTAGAAGGGAGGGCATGGGAGGACTGAATGCTTTAACAAAAACCGAATGGGCGGGGGTGGAAGCGCTTCAAGAGGCAGTAAAAAATGACCCCGGACTTAAAAACATCATAGAAAAATTGAGGATGGCGCCTGACAGCAGCAAACACTATTCTCTAATTAATGGATGTTTACTCTTTAAAGGCAGATTAGTTGTTCCTCCGGAATCATCATGGGTCTCCAAATTGTTGAGTGAATTTCACGCTACTCCTATTGGGGGACACTCCGGAGCTTTTCGAATGTATAAAAGAATTGCAAGCAATTTCTTTTGGCCAAAGATGAAGAAGGATATCTACAAATTTGTGTCCTGAGTGTGGGGTCTGTCAAAGACAGAAATATGAAGCAATGACCCCTGCAGGGTTGCTGCAGCCTTTACCGATTCCAGAAGCTATATAGGAAGACCTGGCCATGGATTTCATTACAGGGCTGCCGAAATCACAAGGTTATGAAGTGATATTAATGGTGATTGACAGGTTATCAAAGTACGGACACTTTCTACTCCTTAAAAGGCCATACACTGCCACGTCAGTAGCAGAAGTTTTCACACAAAATGTGATCAAACTACATGGGGTTCCCAGAACGATTGTCAGTGACAGAGATGCGGTGTTTATGAGTTTATTCTGGTCGGAGTTGTTTCGACTACAAGGAACCCAACTCAAGATGAGCACGGCCTATCATCCGGAGACAGATGGACAAAGCGAAGCCTTGAATAAATGTGTGGAAACATATCTGCGTTGTTTCTGCTCCGAACAACCAAAGAGTTGGTCACAATGGTTACATTGGGCCGAATATTGGTACAACACTTCATATCAAACTGCTGCTGGAATGACTCCCTTTGAGGTGGTGTATGGTAGAAAACCCCTTACTGTAACTAAATTTCTACCAGGAGAAACAAAGGTGTCTGCTGTATCACAGGCCTTGGTGGACAGGGATGAACTCTTGAGACAGCTCAAATATAATTTGGAGCGAGCTCAACAAAGGATGACCAAATATGCCAACAAAAAAAGTAGAGAGGTTCAATTTCAAGAAGGCGATGTGGTGTATTTGAAGCTACGACCAAACCGCCAAAATTCAGTATCTACGAGGGTGTTTCAGAAGCTGGCAGCAAGATACTATGGGCCTTATCAAGTGTTGAAGAAAGTGGGACAAGTGGCTTATCGTTTAAAGCTTCCCGAAGGGTCCACGATACATCTTGTTTTTCATGTGTCATGTTTAAAAAAAGCTGTGGGTAAAGAGCCTAATGAAGTTAAATTGCCCAGTGAAGTAGACGCTGATTTATTTATCTCCTTCGAGCCTGAAGGGATCTTGGATGAAAGGAATAAACGAGTACAAGGAAGATAGTCCAACAGTTGTTGGTCCAGTGGAAAGGAAGACCAGTGGAGGAAGCAACGTGGGAAGACAAGGAAAGCTTCTCAACACAGTTCCCTGATTTTCGCCTTGAGGACAAGGCGAATTTTGATGAGGCAAGGCATGTTAAGGACCCAAACACATTGGGCCCAGTAACTACTGACCCAAAAACGTTGGGCCCAGTGGCTACTGAATTGGCAAACCCAATAGATGAAGGGATAAACAAAGCCAGGCCCAAGGTTGTAAATGTATACGTTAGAAAAGGGAAGGGAAAGGCACGTGAGAAAGAGGTATAAAAAGAGAGGGGGGGTTGGCTTGAGAGGCATTCAGTTATTATTCAGTGAGTGAGTCATTAACTATTTGTTAGTGTGAGAAAGAGTGATTGTAACAAGATTCTGTTATTTCTTTTTGCAATATATATTCTCATTTTCTGTTGAGTAATCGGAGGTCTTGTCAGAGGTCATAACAACGTTCCACCCGGATATGAAAAGAATCTAAGAAGGGACAAGTGTGTAGATTGAAGAAAGCTCTATATGGACTCAAACAGTCCCCAAGAGGTCATGCAATCTATCAGGATTCGGGTACAAACAAAGCCAAGGTGACCATACTTTTTTTGTGAAACATTCGAATCAGGGTTAGTCAGTATATTACTTGTCTATGTTGACGACATTATTATTACAGGCGATGAAAAGGAGAAACAGGGCCTTAGACAGCGATTAACAGCAGAATTTAGATCAAAGCTCTCGGAAGGTTGAAGTAATTCCTTGGTATAGAAGTAGCATAATTAAAACAATGAATCTTTATCTCCCAATAGAAATACATCAGTGATTTACTTCGAGAGACACGAAATTTAGCTTGTAAGCCTATGAGACCCATAGAGTTCAATCACAAGCTTGGGAATCAAATCAAATCGCAATCTCCTCCTGAATGGTAAGATTTGGTTTGAGCTTCCCTATAGATAGCAGTCACTTCCTCTTTTCATTCTCACTTTCTCCTCAGAATTACCCCTACGATACATTCTATAATCCCCCTTCGTTTACACCTCATCCCTCCCACAACCGACCACCACCTCGCCGAGTGTCGCCTACGCCCTACCCCACGCGCACGCTCGCTGCTAGTCACTGCCACACGCTCAGGAGCCCCCACGCTCGCCCCTGCCGAGCCGCACCGCCGCGCATGCCCAGCCGCACGCTCGCCCTGCCGAGTCGCACCGCCACGCACTCTCGCCCCTGCCGAGCCCTGCTGCACGCTCGTCCCCGCCGAGCCCCATCGCACGCTCGCCTTGCCGAGTGCTCGCCCCTGCCGAGCCGCGCTGCACGCTCGCCCCTGCCGAGCCCTGCTGCACGCTCGCCCCTGTCGAGCGCCTCGCCCCGTCGAGCCCTGCTACACGCTCGCCCCTGCCGAGCCTCATCGCATGCTCGCCTTGCTGAGTGCTCGCCCCTGCCGAGCCGCGCTGCACGCTCGCCCCTGCCGAGCGCCTCGCCCCGCCAAGCCCTGCTGCACGCTCACCCCCGCCGAGCCCCATCGCACGCTCGCCTACCGGACGTTCGCCCTCGCCGAGTGCCCAGCGCGCACGCTCGCCCAGCGCCAGCGCCTCGCCCCTCTCTTGCTCACCCTCGCCGAGCTCGCCCTCTGCCACGAGCTCGCCAAGCGCCCGCCCAGCCGCGCGCACACACCCTGCCACGAGCTCGCCCCGGCGTCCCACGCTCGCCCGAGCGCCCTACGCCGCGTGCTCGCCCACGCCGTGCCACGCTCGCCCTAGGCTCAACACTTGTTCATCCTTGCGGCCCTACATCTCGAGTACTCTTTCACGTCTCACCCGGGTCAGTTCTCTCTTTTTGCTGTTTGATTATCCATAACCCTTATATCTTCTTCCGATTCTGAGTCTAGTTCCTCGAGCGATTTTGAGAGATCTGGCTGGTCTAGCGAGTCTAGCAAGTCTAACAGGTCCAGGGAGTCTAGCCAGGGTAGGACTTCCCTAGCCGATCCTGATTTTACCCTCGATTCCCATGAGGAGGAAGTCACCACTCACAATCGTCCTGGTAAGGAAGTCCGTCACGTAATCCAACAAATGAATATATCTGAAGCAGATAACCTATGGTATGGTCCCTTGTCATCCCACATCCCTCCTGATAGCGAGTCAAAACTTAGGACTCTATGGCACATTCCTTCCTCTAACCAGATCATCATTCCTAGCCCAGAGGACCGGCCCTATCTAGCCCCTAAGGGCTATTATACCTTCTTTCAGCATCATTTTGATGCAGGTCTCCGTTTCCCTTTGTGCGATTTCTTCCAAGAATTAAGCAAGTACTACCAGGTGCATTTAGGTTTACTCACGCCCAATGCTCTCCGTTTAATAAGTTGTTTCGCCGTGTTACTCAGGGCCTTAGACCTCCCTTTAAATTGCACCACCTTCTCCTACTTCTTAGTTCTTTCCAAATCAAAAGATGGACCTTTTTATGTAACCTCCCGGTCTAGCCACAAACTTTTTTACGGGGCCCCCAGTCACGTGAAGGACTGGAAAAAATATTACCTCTTTATCCAGCCTCCTAAAGAATTAACTTGCTTCATGGATTGGTATCCTACCTTCACCAAGCCCGACCTTTCCAAAAGTTACAAAAAAGATAAGGAGTACCTGCGGATCATGAGTGTACTAGGAGACCGATGCTTTAACATTCCCAAACTTCTATCCGAAGATCTTCTGTGTCACGTCGGGTCAAGTCCCACGAACATTAAGCTGAAGAAGAGTGCTGGTAGATACTCACTTTTCATGTTTCTCGTCTTTTTTATTATTATTACTATGTTACTCGATAACATTCTTATCTGATTCACTGTTTCTGCTTGCAGGTACTAGAGTCATGAATGCCCTATTTCTCCGTGAACTTTCCAAGAAGAAGGCCGAGGGTTCCTCATCAGCACCCCAGAAGTCAGTTATTCCGGCTGTCACGACGGGCACAAAGGGAGATTGCAATGCTGCTGAGAAGAAGAAGAAGTGTTTCTCGTCTTTTTTATTATTATTACTATGTTACTCGATAACATTCTTATCTGATTCACTGTTTCTGCTTGCAGGTACTAGAGTCATGAATGCCCTATTTCTCCGTGAACTTTCCAAGAAGAAGGCCGAGGGTTCCTCATCAGCACCCCAGAAGTCAGTTATTCCGGCTGTCACGACGGGCACAAAGGGAGATTGCAATGCTGCTGAGAAGAAGAAGAAGAAGACAGGTTCTTGCTCCACTACTGCAAAGAGGCCTGCTAGCTCCCATACTGCTGCGAAGAAGAAGCCCTGCTCATCCTCCTCCGCCCCAAAGCGAGCCTCCTCTCCACCTCGAGCCAAATCCCCTCCTCCGTCTAGCAAGAAGAAGGTGCCTACTGATCCCAGCCCGTCTGTCCCGCATCCCGGTAAGCGCAAGATTTCTGAGATCTCAGTCGTATCGGTCTCTTCTCCAGAAGGGTCCGAGCCCGATGAGGGGCCTTCCACTGAATCGGCAGTACATCCTCTATACACTTTGGATTCGGCTCTCGTGGGACGGGGTCCTACTCATCTGGCTCAGAAGATAATGTATCAGCTTCCTTCCGACGTAGACGCAGCGTTCATGACTTCATTGGGGTGGTCTAACCTAACCCGCCGGACATATACTTCTCCTTCTAGTCTTTAGATTGATGTTCAATATATGTTTTATTTTCTTGTTGTCTTTTCACCCTCGTCTACTCATTTATCTCTCTCACACAATACCTGACATAGCCTACTCTGTGAATGTGATTAGCCAAATCATGCATAGCCCGAAGGAAGTGCATTGGCATGCAGTTGACACAATACTTCGATACCTCAAAGAGAGTCCAGGAAAAGGAATTTTGTTTAAAAAAGGTTACGTAATGGTACTTGAAGCCTACACAGATGCAAATTATGTTGGGTCAATCAGTGACAGGAAATCGACTACGGGATATTGCACCTCTCTTGGAGGAAATCTATGCTTTGGTTGAAGATCATCCTGGAAGATCTAAAGGTGAAGTGGAATGGGCCTAAGAGACTTTATTGTGACAACAAGTCAGCAAGCAACATTGCTTATGATCCAGTGCAGCATGATCGAACAAAACATACTAAGATTGACACACACTTCATTAAGAAAAGTTGGATATTGGCTTAATTTGTACACTGTATGTCTCTACAGACCATCAGCTATCAAACATATTTACCAAAGTATTGAATGGCCCACCATTTCATGAGATTGTTTCCAAAATAGGAATGAGATTTTTTTTTCGAAAACTATGATTTTACTATAATAATAGAGAAGTTTACAAAGATAGTGGATGAGCGATCCACAAGACACCACACAATTCAGGGAACTACAATATCATTAGTAACAATTAAATTTCCAATCCCTAGTTAAGTCCGATATTAACAGGTGATTAAAATGTGGCATCTTAGTCGTCCAACTCGCAACTCTGAATTTAATCTTCTCTCATATTTCATCCGACGAAATATTCTACTGTTGCGATCCAACCAAATCGACCAAAAGATACAATGAAATATGAAGTACCAAAAGTTCCTAATGTTTTTCCCGATAAAAAATCTCGGCTCCCTGAGAAACATGTCTTGTGATCTGCTCGGAAAAGCCCATTCAAAACCCAACTCTTGCACAACTTTAATCCAAATACGAGCGTGAAGGAACAATGCAACAATAGATTGTCTTGATTCTCCTCACGTTACTTGCATAAGCTACACCATTGTGGGCATAAAGCAGAGTCGGGCCAACGTTTTTGCAAAACATCACAAGTCTGCAATTTCCTCAAAGCCATGATTCACGAGAAAACTTGAACCTTATGTGAAATAGGTACTTGCTAAATGTTAGAGTAGTAGATGAATAAAGGAAAATTGGTATCCGGAAAGAAGGAAGTGTATAGAGAACTAACAGAAAAAACACTAGAAGGCTCCCCCAACCAAACCCGAATGTCCTCCGTGCCCAAACCCAACCTAACTGAATATAAGACCCGCTTGAGAGGGAGTAACGAAGATAAGGGATAAAATCAAAATGGATTTAGTGTATCTATTTAATTCAGGATATTGATATTGTTAATTAGGAAATTCCCTAATTTAAGGGATTGTATATTATGTTTTTATATAGTCTAGAGTTGTCTATAAATTAGACTATTATCTATTGAAATTATCATTAAGAAATAATGGAATATACATATTTTTACTCCCAAAGTATTATGTTCTCTTTCTCCCACAGCTACCATGTGGCACATCCTAACTTTGATACAATACAAAAAATACTGTTCCTCAAAGGTAAAAAACCAGCTGATATTTCCAAATTACCATCTCAGTTTAACACTTTAACTTTTATCAATAATGTAGGTAGTTTTGTACATCAGTAACCCTGGACTCCTCTCACTCGTGTTCTTTTCTTTACACAAAACAACTGTTCAGCATAAGCAGTGAATAAAATTGAAAATTCAACAGATCAAGTGTTGTTGAGGTAAAACCAATCACAAGTACAAACCTTTCCTCCACCAGCAAGAACTTCGAGGATGAGTTGCTCACCAATCTTCTCGCCATCCATGTCTCCAAACTGCAAATAGAGAAAGGAACAATGACAAGCTGATACAGTGAAATACTTATATTTGGGAAGGCAGAATAATAATAATAGGCGAAACTAAAGGATTGACAGATGCAAAATAACTACTTGCAATTTGAAACCATGAAAAAATCATCAAATGCCAACCCAAGAAATCACAAACCGATAAAAGAAAGCCCCACCAAAGACCAACCTTTCCATATAACGACAATTTTGTTTCTACCAATGTTCCATTGACAACAAGATCAGCTGCTTTTGTAATATTGGCACGAGATTCGGTGAACTCCACGGCATCATCTTCTCTAAGTTCTCCAAGTATATCAACTGAAGGAGGAGTCTGAACATAGGAAGAGAAAGATTACATGTTGAATAATAACGCCAAAGAAGAAGATAGTTAACAAGGTCAACGGCTATCTTACAGAAGCTCGATATGTAGTTTGTACAATTCCACGAAACCATGTTGTCTTCTCATCCTCACTTCGAAATTGTACTATCAGAGTACTAAACGACTCCAGAGCCTTGTGTGTAAATAAACAAAAGTTAGATGTACATAGGTCAACTGCTCAGGAAGTTCTGCTAATTTGACTTAGGTCTAACTTCATTATGCCTGGACCTCAGTGGTCCACTTTTTGTAATTATAATCTTTTGATCAATATAATATAGTTTCATATAAAAAAAGGTACGTGGTTTGCTGTTAGGGACAAAATGAGGATTAACGTGGTTTGCTGTTAGGGACAAAATGAGGATTAAGAAGAACACTGAATTAATAAGATTAGAGGAGAATTTATATTGAAATAAACTGTAATGTTGCTAAAATAAATAGAAAACTCTCTGAGAGAAGCTCTGTACACGGTGCCATATCCCTAGCAAAAGCTAGTAAGCACGCCTAAGGAAAGTCATGTCTTTTCCTTATTTTAAAAAAAAACAATTGAGGCTTAGTTTACTAAAATATTTGAAAATTATATATACATAGCAGCTATAAACTAGGATCTAAATTGTCAATCAGCCTTCAACTAGAATCTGAAATGATTGAGTGGACAAATTAGAGGAGAAATTCCTACACTTACTATGGTAAGAAAGAAAATGAAAGTAAAGAAAAAAATAGAATGACATTGAAACTTGGTTTTTTTTTATTTTTTGATAGGAAACAATAATTTTATATATTAATAAGGTCAATCAGACAGTCAGAATGCCATCAAAGACTATGTAACACTTGGAAGCATGTGTCTTAAACAACACAAGCTAGGTCATTTGCTTTTCCAGTTGTAACAGTTCACCAACATATTATCTACATTTTAAAAAAAAAATTCTTATTTGTTATCACCTTAGAGCTAAACTCATTCACAACAAGCAAGGAGAGCAGGTGATCGTATTACTTTCAAAACAAGAGTATCTAATCAAATCCATGTAGACAATCTTAAAAAATATTCAACAGTATCAAACAACTTTTGAAGCATGTTAAAGATAAAGCATGTATAATCACAGATTAAGAGTGTCAAAAAGATTATGCTGTTAAAATCTCACCAGCAAACATTACCTACCTTTTGGATATCCATGCCACTGGTGCTCACCGCAATACAATAAGGCGAACCACCAACATTTCTCGGGGGAACTTCATACACTTGTTTACCAGCCATGCTACAGTGACAGAACAAGAAAGAGGATTACATCGTATCATTGTCAATTAAGTACTTGGTGAAACTCAATCCATGGATGAAACAAAAACATTTATAACGTCCATATATTCCTGTGTTTCAAAAGAATATAACTTTTTTTTTTTGATAAGAATTCAAAAGAATATAACTAACAATGATAAGAAATGGATTAAGACCTAAAGCATATACACTCACGAATTTTGTGAAGAACAGGGGGAAAATTTTCAAATTTGAGATGCAGAGGAATGGTTGGATCATATTTTTTTCCTACTGCATTGGAAAGGGATAAAATTCTTAATAGAGGCCCATACATGATTCTTGGTAAGCATGTGTTTCTTAAGATGCTGCTCAGGTGCTTCTTATCAAAGCAGAGGATATGAATTTCATTCTCATCTGGTCAAAGTGTATGGACTCGCACCTGATTGCTGGACCAACAAAGTACTCAGCTGTATGGCCTCGGTTATGGGTAAGCCTCTCCATACTGATAAATTAACTCGAACGAAATGTATGCTGATTGAAGTCAATGCCCCAAAAACCCGAGTAAATGAGCTAGATAATCTTGCTGCATATAGGGGAATACACAAAGCTGGAATTTATCTATGAATATGAAGCAAAGCATTGTGTGGATTGTAGACATTGGGTCATCTACTGTCGTTGTAACGAGAAAAATAGTAACACTAAATTGGGAGACTTGGGCACCAGAATTGCTGGAATGCATGCACAGATATGACCTCTGAGGATGTCAACCATGGGGATTTTCATAAAGAACCGGCAACTGAAAAAACCGAAGATGTGAACCATCAATCTAGACAGAGTGAGGGAATGGTTCCAAAAACTCTTAGAGAGTGCGGAAAGTAGTGAAGATAGTGATGGAGGTAATACGTCACAAACAAAGACTCAAGATCCCTTAGACCAACAATCTTATGAAAGTCTAAGTGAAACTGAATGGATAAGAGTTATCCACGATAAGAAGAAAAGGGCAAAGGAAACACAGAAAGAGATAGCAAAAAGAAAGATTTTGAGAGACAACGACTCCACAATCGCCTCCGTTATTAGATGAAGGCTGCTTGCTGGAACATAAGAGGCCTTAATGAGCCTCGTAAACAGAAATGTGTGCAGTCCATGTTGCGTAAGTATGACTTGGGCATATTCCGCCTAGTTGAGATTAAGATGGATTTGGCTGGGATTAAGAAGTTTTTGGGATTTTATTGCTCTGGTTTTAAGCACTTACGTAATTGCTCAGGTAATGGTAAAGGTAGAATTCTTCTTTTATGGAATGAAAATCGTGTAAATGTGGTGTTGGATGATATGAATTTGCAATATATCAATGTTAAGGCGAACATACATTGTTTGTGCGGCATTCAAAAACAGAGGGATTGACTGCGTTACTGGTATACGTAGATAATATCATAGTAACTAGGAATGCTGCCGAAGAAATGCAAAGACAGAGACAGTGCTTAGAAAAGGAATTTGACATCAAGGATCTTGGTAAACTAAAGTATTTTCTAGGAATTGAAGTGGTTCATTCGAAGCGGGGAATCTTTATATCACAACAGAAAAACGATGTGGATTTAGACAAAAAGTGGGATGTTGGGATGTAAGCCAGCTGAGACGCCAATCGAGGCTAACCACGTGTTAGATGCACCAAAAGATGCACTAGTAGATAAGATTTCCTACCAAAGACTTGTAGGAAGGTTGATTTATTTAACTCACACAAGACCCGATATTACTTATGTTGTAAATATATCCAGTCAGTTCATGCATACTCCAAAATAAATGCATCTCAAATTTGTTAACAGAATTCTACGTTACACTGGGAAAGGACTTTTGTTCAAGAAAGGATAAAACATGACAGTGGAAGCCTACACAAACGCAGACTATACGAGTTCTCTAGTTAATCAAATCAAGCCTACACATTTCTGGGTGGCAATATTGTAACATGGAAGAATAAAAAACAGGATGTAGTAGCAAGGTCAAGTTGCGGAGTCCGAATTTAGATCAATGGTGCTTAGGATATGTGAGCTGTTATGGTTAAAAATAATCTTGGATGATTTACGAATCAAGTGGATAGGTCCTATGAGATTATATTGTGATGACAAGTCAGCGATTAGCCATGCACATAACCCCATTCCACATTATCGAACCATACATATTGAAGTGGACATACACTTTATAAAGGATAAGTTGGATAAAGGATTGATTTGCCCACCGTTCATCTCATCTAAGGATCAATTGGCATATATACTTACAAAAGGGCAACCGAGTAACATATTCCAACAAATGATTAGCAAGCTTGGAATGGACGATATCCATTTCCCTGCTTGAGGTGGAGTTCCAAGACATGGATTTGTTGGAAAGAATATTAATACAGATTTTGTGGGATTAGATTGATTGTAATCCTAACTTGCATAAATTTTACCATAGCCGTATTAATTCTTGATTAGGATAGTTTCCTTATCTTTTAAGGGTGATATTCTTAATTCTTGTATATAAACAAGGGTATGTTCATTTATCTAGATATGTGAAATATATATATTCTTCTCTGTTAAATTCACAATGACCTTTTCATGTCAAAAAAAAAAAGGAACAAAAACAAAACAAAGTACCTTGTGCAGCGTTGATAGGTTTGGGAGGTTTCAGACTCTAACACATAAAGGTATAATCCAGATAAGACAAGAAAAGAGGGTTGCCATGCAGCAACTGAATAACCAATACCCTGCATCAAGATAATATGATGATTTTTATTTTTTATTTTTTGAAAATTCAGATAATACGATGATTTGATCATATGCAATAGTGGATAAATAGTTGCGTATAAAAAATCTTGAAGTCCCAAACATGCCTTCCAGACAAGAATTCTAGCCTCAGTTGCGAGATCTGGTGGATTCCAAGGGACAAGTCCAGTTTGGAAGTTCTCCAAGCCATGCATCTCAGCATTAGGCATTGCACCATGGAATTGGTTCAACAAATCATTAAGTCTAAAATATCTAGCAGGCGAGAAATGTATCCCAAGTCTTGGCATTTGAACAGAGATTCGTGTTGACGGATGACTTGGATGAGGTACCTTAATCTTATTGTCAATCCAAGTATATATTAGTATAATAAATTTAACCCAATTAAATTAAAGACACAAATAGCACGATATGGCATAAAATATACCTGATCAACAACTACAGCCATTCCACACCTATCAATCAGAGAATAGAAGCTATCAACATCTTCAGAACCAGAAGACAAAGGAACTTGTTGTATCCCACTCCTAGACTGACTCTCAGAATCGGAACTTGTAAAGAAAGCTGCTATATCTCTTCCAGATATGTAAAAACGAGAATATAGACTCTGGAGCTGGTCGTGTAGCTGGCCATCCTCCTAAAAAGGAGATTAAAAGTCAAGTGCACAGAAGAACAAAAAGGCAAATTAAAAAATAATGAAAACTAACATACCTTTGTCTTCAAAGTAAAGTGACCAAAATCAAGTAGAAGATGGCAGTCAATTTCGACGGACGTACATGATCTAATAGGAACTCTAACTTTTGGAGCATCAAGATCAATGTCAAGAGCAAATCTGGGGAGACAAAAAAAGGGGTTAAGAATCTCCTAATGGCACATCTTAAAACTATAATTCCATTATGAGTCGCCAAAAAATGAAAATTTGCCTGGCCCCCAGAAATTGAGGTATTATAGGCCAATGATGCCCTTTAACGAACAAGGAAAAAATCGTGAATAAATTAACAATCAGTCAGAAAATATGTTCTCAACGAATATGTCCAGTACCAACAAACATTAGAAGATCTAACAAGCTTCGCGAGCTGCTTGCCCAGTCAGAAAGCTAGGACAAACATATACCCTAGCCAAAGGATAAAAACCTTAACACTATTGAATTTTATAATTGATTAAAATCTGCACACCATTACTTAAATTCCATGATGATAAATATTTAAGGCAAGGAGAAATTCAAATGAGATAGATTCGACTTAAATAAATTGGTGGCAACACAAAAAAACCAGAAGTGGATTTTCCTATCTTAGACGTAGGTCTTGAATTCAAGTCCAACTAGGTGTGTGTGTGTGTGTGTGTGTGTGTGTGTTGTGAATATAAATTATTGATTCATTCCAGAATGAAATTATAGCAAGACCCATGACAATACCACCCACTTGACCACTTAAGCCCCATGGAATTAAGTTCCTAACAGGCTGTAAGCAAATTCGCTTTCTCTATTTCTTCCACAGACATTTTCCAGATAATTGCATTTCATTAGCTCCATTGTGAAATCATATATTCATGTATTAATCAAAGATCTTTGGGTTCATATGAAAGCATCCCCTTCATTCCCATCAATGATCAACAAAAATAAACAAGATATGATGACATAGACCCAGAGTAATCCACTGCACAAGGGAATCCAACTACCCCCCCCCCCCCCAGCAAAAGCTAGTCTCCACACTAACACAAATTAACAGAACACGTTCTAATCTCTCTCCCCATTACATTTCATTTACCACTCACCACTCCCCAATTTCTAGATTCTTCCAAGACTCAAATCAAGCCCAGTATTTTTAAAGCCCAGAATAATATTCAAGTCCATAACAATTAGCCACAAAAGATTAGCATGTCTCTAGAATTAATTCATCAGAAAGTGCCAACGAATTCATGAAATCATCCACAGCATTGCAACAGATAGATTGTGTAACCAGATAAATATTGTGAAGACAAAAGTGATCTTAGAAAACAAAAGAAGGGTCTGCAGGCATCAGCATTGTGGCAAATATTAAATCGCTAAACATGGAGGTAGTGACGAGTAAAGATGGAGAATCCCATTGCATTGACTAAGAAAGAACTATATTCAATGATTTACAAAACTTCCATGACTTTGATCCCAACATATGCATGGAAAATACATATAGCATATATTTAAGTACTGTATTCATTAGTTATGGAGCCTAAATATCCCACAATTAAAAACGTCAAACTCTCCTTTGACCAAACGATTCTAGATGTTTTAGTGTTCAAACACTAAATTTTCAGTCCTGGGGAACAATTCACTTTGTTGCAGACCGAGTTCAAGGAACTTGTCTGTGTTTCTAACTTCTATGTAGCAATAAACAATCAGTTTTATGTGATCTAGAATGCATCTACACCATGTTAAATTCCTAAGTTTGATCTGTTAGCAATTAAAGCCATTTT
This sequence comes from Primulina eburnea, assembly GCF_022965805.1. Classification (NCBI taxonomy): domain Eukaryota; kingdom Viridiplantae; phylum Streptophyta; class Magnoliopsida; order Lamiales; family Gesneriaceae; genus Primulina; species Primulina eburnea. Next base: position 6,697,559 of record NC_133104.1, read on the forward strand.
TATGTTTTTAGTTCTTTCGGAAAAATGATATTTTTGTTCTATACAACAAATTAACCACCCAACTAAATTCTAATGATCATATAAGTCAGCATACTGGTTAACCAAGCAACTTAATAGGAGCAAACATAAAAAGCGGCATTGGAATAAAAGAACTGTTATTTCCGGTTAACAAATATGAGATGTTAACCTGCTCTGCTCTTCTAATACCATTTGAAATTGCTCCTGAGCTCGCCGAGTCACCTTTTCAATCTTGAGCTGCTCCACATATATTTTTTAAGGTTAGTTTCGACAAGTAAAGCATTTTGTATGAAATAATTGTTCAAATAGATAGACTTGTCATTAACAATAGCACAACACCAAAATCTTAAAGAATTACAAATAGCATTACTTGCAAAGCAGTTGCAGTTTCAAGTGCAACAGTAGGACTGACGGCGTTACTCCTCTTCACAAAATCTAAAAAGCGATTGTAACTTTCCATGAACACCTATAACATTCAGTCCACAGAAGAAATGGCATATGCATGAGCATCATTGAAGTTTAGCAGCAAAAAAACACAATAAAATGGAAAGGGGTAAAGGCTTCATCATATCTGGATATAATTGTTTCCCACTCTTACACATGAAAAGATTAGGATATTTTTTCTATCCTAGAAAGAGGTTTTCGCCAAAAAGTTAATCTAATGAAGACATTGGAAATATGAGTGGAAATGAAATGAGCTAGCTCACTTACATTTTGAGCTGGATGGAACACAATTTGATTCGAATATTATTGAATTTGAACCATACGAGAATATATTCAAATATATTTCAAACTCAAAATAAATCCAAATTATTTTGTCCAATGGCCAGCAAGAATTACTAATTACTATATCATTAACATTTTATAAATATATAAACTAAATGGGGTCACAAATTCTGCTTAATAGTGCCTGATAAATGAGCTAGAAACAAATCGAAATTTAATTCACACTCTTAACTCACACCAAACTCAGGCCCAAAATAGTTTAATTTTTAAGCTTCAAGCAGATTATTAAACTGGCTTAAAAGAATTTGAGCTCGAGGTCAAATGTGAAGACATGAGTGATATTCAACTTAAGTCGATTCATTTACTCTTTAAACTGGATAACACTGAAGAAAGGTTAAGGTTGTTAATCAATTCTTCATTTGTTTCACTTGATGTGTACAGTGTCCGATGATTATGAGAACTAATATCTTCAAAAAAAGAGAAGAATCAGTAATGCGATTAAAGAAGTAGAACAAAAAGGAAAAAAACAGGAACATATGAGCAATGGATATCCATACGTCTCAACTATTTCTTACACCCAGATGACCTAGATTCCAAAGATGTGGTAGGTGAATCCTAATCAAAAAACTTTTAGCAGCTTTACTATCGTATAACAGGAATTATAAGCCCATATTTGATCAACTTCTTTTCTCCCTTCATGCCATAAATATTACAAAACACTAGTCTATAACATGAGTCAGAAAGGACTGGAGTAGCTCAATTCTGAATTGCAAAAAAAAAAAGGCAAGCAAAGAGGCTTATCACAGAAAATTTTATTAGTTACTATTTCTATGGCAATCAAAATAACAAAGTGGGAAGGAGATAGGGAACGATCTGATTAATCAATCTAGAAAAAAGGAGAAGCTCTTGCTAATCACCGTTGCATGACATGGAGAAATTGTTGCTGAAAGGCTCCAATCTACGTTTTCTCCAGCTGGCGTATGCACAAAACTAGCTGCCAAAGCATTCATCTTTGCCTCACTACAAACACTCTGTGAGCACACACGAGTCAGATAAGAGACCCGAAAGCCTCACTTTGGGGCAACAACAAATTTAAGAAGATAATGATCCCGATAAAAATATGAGAAATCTGATTGGTTAATATGTCAAAAAAAAATTGAATGAAAAATACACAGCACACTAATACAAACCTGAGCTAGAGAACCTTCAGGCGCAGACAATCCATAATATCGCAAAGTTACATCGCAATGGGTGCTCCGATGTTTAAATTTAGTAGATACATGAAGATTCTCAAATCTACCACAGATAATCTCGGTATTATTAATATCGACTGATCCTTGCAGCCGCCTTACCTATAGATACAACAATCATGTATTGTATCATATTCTGCATATCCCTCCCAACACGAGCCAAATCCTCATCTGGCTGGTAGCTAAGCAGTTTATTTACTGCTTCCCATTCTTCTTTGGTTAATCTCTCCTCCACAGAACGTGAAACCTTTGATGTGTCCGTTTCAGAGTCATCTTCAGAAGAGCTTCGCCTGCACAACGAAGAAACTTAGAGGAAAGAATATATTGATAAAAAAATGTGGAGTACTCAAACATATCAAATTCGATGCTCCAAAGGAAGATAAGGTATAGAGATGTTGTTTTTCTCTAAATGGTTCGTGGTATGCTGGTGAACAATCAATAGTTGAAAAGTCGGAGAGAGCCCTTCAACCAACTCAGAAAGGACAATAGAAGAACAGAGAAAGAATCAAATTCAGAAAAATAATTGTAAGATAAACTAGACGAACCACTTCAGGGAAAACCAGCTTCTCTTTCTTAGCATCCTCTGTTCAGCTGCTTCCTTCGATTTGACAGATTCTACTTTCGCATGGGCAAGAAACCTAAATGTCCAGGCATCACAGTTCATTAATAATTCACGCAAACACGCATAGGAATTTCCATTGATAGGAAAGAACAGCAAAAAGCTCAATCTATAAATCAACAAAAATCAGCATCTTAACCGACTGAATTTATAAACCAACAGTGGTAAAAAAGTTAGTGTGATGCAGTATTATTTACATCCAATGTTTCCAAAAATATGCATAAAAATCAATGAAGGGTGATAGGAAAACCTAGAAAACTCAGCCCCATCATTTTGCCTTTACACTTTTAAACAAACAGGCAAGGTCAAATTCTGGAATATACCTCCATAGAAGGATAATTTTGGGATCGAGATCTTTTTCAATTTCCCTTAGTTCAGAATTATCCACGATTAATTGCTGCAATGAATCAGCATATAACTGCACATAACGTCTACGAAGATGACACAGATGCTGGATTTGCTCCCACGAAAATCGATAACTGTCAGGAAAACAAATAAATGTCAAGATAGTTAAGAGATAAAAAATTGAAAACATGCATTGAGTTAAAATTTGGAAAAATTTCAAATCCGTCACATTTAGGTGGTTTATAATAGCACTGAAATTTGCAGACCAAAAACTGAACGCGGACTTATCTAGTGTTTATCCTATGAACATTGAGAATAAGAAGACAGGGGATAGGATCCGGATCTGGCAACAAAGGGGAGAGGATGGAAGACGTGCAGGGTTCTGTGCCTCCGAAGGAACAACAAAAACTAGCAGAAGAAAAGGGCGCAACATCGGCACCCCCATTGGGGGGTAAGGTGATCAAGATCTTGAGGAAAGCCGTCCAAAAAAAGTCACAAAATTCAGAAGCTCACCCGTTCAATCCATGACTAACAGAGATGTCGAGGAGTAAGATAATAGGTTGGGTGCTACAAGCACTAATAAACTACTACCTACTTATGGGAAAATCTATAGTAGAAGACAAAAGAGAAGCATTATTGAGGACACGGCTGTCGACGACAATGGTGGAATACCAAATTCTGGCATCTTGAGCCCAGAGGACATTAGTAAGCTGGGGGAATTTGATTTGGATGACAGAGAAGAAATCGTGTTCACTGATACACAAGATGATGTGCTGGAGGAAGACTTCGACTCCTCTGAGTCTGATAGTCAGGCCTCTTACCAATCAGAGATTTCAGCTCATCCGAAGAAGAGGTAGCGGATCTTGAGGGGCTGTTCTCAACATCACAGGGTGCGAGATTAACTACGAGAAAGGCTCGACTTCGAGGGTCCCAATGCGTTGTTATGAAAATTTGCTCTTGGAATGTTACGGGTGGAGGGGCAGCAAGAAGGAGGGAACTAGTTTGCACTGTCATACGCAAGGAAAAACCGGATATCATGGTGCTTCTAGAAACTAAGAAACAATTGGTGGACAAACGTTTCGTTGCAAGCTTGTGGAAATCCAGAATTTTGGGTACATCTCTGTCGAACACCGCTTTTTTAATCTCTTCCTCCGAAAACGGGATCTCCAATTCCTCAGCTTCAAGCCTATCTAAAGGACTCAAGTCCAACCTGTCGAACCACCCTCCTCTTCACTATCCGATTTCCTATAAAGATTCATGTATCTTCAATCTGTCTCTTTTCCGTAACCACAGACCCATCGTTGTTGGATCCATCGCTGTCAAACACCGCCTTTTTAATCTCTTCCTCCGAAAACGGGATCTCCAATTCCTCAACTTCAAGCCTGTCTAAAGGACTCCAGTCCAACCTGTCGAACCACCCCCCTCTTTACCATCCGATTTCCTATAAAGATTTATGTATCTTCAATCTGTCTCTCCCCCATAACCACAAACCCATCCTCCATCAAAAATGTTGGGATACGGTCAAAACAGAATTAATGAAGGTGTTTGCTGAATATTTTGATGGAGGCATTGTTAATGGCACCACAAACGAAACTTACATTTGCCTAATCCCAAAGAAACAAGAAGCGATTAAGGTTAAAGAAATTAGACCAATTAGTTTGACAACAAGCATGTACAAGATTTTGGCCAAAGTCTTGACAAACAGGCTGAAGAAATTCTTGAGCAATACAATAGCGGAGAACCAGTGTACATTTATTAAAGGAAGACTTATTCTGGATTGTTGTCTTATCGTGAATGAAATAATAGAGGAGTACAGACGGAAAAAAAAGGATGGGTGCTTAAAGTTGATTTGGAAAAGGCGTACGATAACGCCAATTGGAGATTTCTGGATTTTGTATTACAAAAGAAAGGTTTGGGGCTAGATGGATGATGTGGATTAAAGAGTATGTTTCCAAAATCTTCTTTTCGATTTTTATCAACGGAGCGCCACGGGGGAAATTCAAAGGGGAGAGAAGCCTCAGACAAGGGGACCCATTATCCCTATCCTTTTTAATCTGGTGATCGATGGTTTGGGGCGGTTGGTAGACATGGCCAAGACAGAGAACGAAGTAAGAGAGCTGAAGTAGTGAGAGATGAAATAGAAACTTCTCACATGTCTTAAATCGGGTTTGAAAATCAATTTGGAAAAAGCGTTGTGTTGGGATTAAATTTCTCGGCAAAGGAAGTCGATGGTATGGCATTAGCAATTGGGTACAAAAAAGAGAATTGGCCGATTAAGTATCTCGGGATCTTTTGGAAGGCAATCCTAGGATTTTTTACTTTTGGGAACCCATGGTATCCAAAATGTCCAAGAGTTTCTCTCAATGGCGGGTCGACTTAAGGATTTCTTGTGGGACGGAGCCGATGGGGAGACGCATTGCCATGTCGTTGCATGGGATCAAGTTTGTAAACTGAAGGACAGGGGAGGTCTGGGATTGGGGAATATCTATCTGAGGAACAAGGTACTTCTAGGGACTTGGTGGTGGAGAGGTTCTGTGGAAAGGGAGTCCTTGTGGAAAAAAGTCATCAAGAGCATCTATGGTCTACAAGATAATGGGTGGGACGTGGGTTGGTTAGGAACTCGACTTTTAGAAGTCCTTGGAAATTTATCTATCGTTCTTACCAGGCTTTTCATCATTTGATTAGGGCGGTGCTAAAAAAGGGGATATCATTCGTTGATTAGGGCGGTGCTAAAAAGGGGGATATCATTCGTTTTTGGGAGGATTTTTATTTTTTTATTTTTTTGTTCATAGAGTGCTTTCCATCTTTGTTTCAGATTTCCACCTCAACTAACAAACCAATCCGTAATTTTATCAATGTCGTCGATCTCCGAGTCAATTCTAACTTTGACTGGGATGTGCGCTTCAGAAGAGGTTTAAATAAGGTCGAACTAGGTGAGTTCAGCACTCTTTTAGGGGTCTTAGATACAGTTAAGTTGGAGTTGGGCACAGAGGATTTTCGAGTTTGGTTGGGGGATTCTTCTGGGTTTTTTCTGTTCGTTCTTTCTACTACTATTTCTTCCCAATTTCCAACTTTCCTTTATTCTCGTATTACTCTAATATCTGGAAAGTACCTATCTCGCATAAGGCTCAAGTTTTCTCATGGATTGTGACTTTGGGGAAACTGCCGACTTTTGATTCGTTGCAAAAATGGTGGCATGTCTATGCCTTGTGCCCGCAATGGTGTAGCTTATGCCGGAAGCAAAAAAAGAATCAGGACTATCTATTGTTGCATTGCTCTTTCTCGAGTGGTATATGGATAAAAGTATTGCAAGAGTTGGGTTTCGAATAGACTTTTCCAAGAAAGGCATAGGACTTGTTTTTTATGGAGCCAAGCTTCTCCACCGGGAAAAGATCTAGAAGCTTTTGGTTTTTGGTAATTCATTGCATTTTTTAGTCGATTTGGTTGGAGAGGAACAAAAGAATTTTCACAGATTCATCAGAGTCTATGGACGAAGTCTGAGAGAAGATCAAATTCAGAATTGCAACTTGGACGACAACGTTGCCAGAATTTAATCGCGTGTTTATTTCAGATATAGTTAGGGATTGGAAATTTATATGTTCCTGACACTAATGTAGTAGTCGCTTTTCTTTTTCCTTTGTGAGGTGTATTGTGGATTACTCGTCCACTTCTCTTGTAACCCCTTCTATCATTATAATAAAGTTTAGTTTTAAATAAAATAAAATCCTATGAACATTGGATTTTCGACATACAAAACTAAACACAATCAATTATAAAAGATCCTAGTACTTCATTTATTTTGTGCGACCTTTTGATTAAACTGTTTACCACTGTTATTGTAGCAATTATTTATAACATTTTATCAAAACAATGGAGGTATTTGTATCTTCACAAGTTTTGTCTAATATGTTCGTTCTTATATTCTTACACACCAAACTATCAAGCCTGGCCCCAATCTCACAGGTCAAAATAGAATCAACTGAAGATCAATTTTTCACATTGTAGCCATTTAAAAAAATCTCATATATGCTACCAAACAAGCAGAATCTTACAATAGCTAATATCTTCAGTACTACATATTATCATGCTAGAACAAGTATTTCTAATCATGCATCAACCACCCATTTGCATTTATCATTAACATTACCACATCCTTTTTTGTTGCAAGGAAGCTTGAGAAGCATAACGCCACCATAAAGTAGCATCCTCTGAAACAGACACCAGGGGTCTTAAATGATAGACCTCAATATGAGTCCTATATCTGGATATGACCTCCATAAGTCTAATCCAATCATGATACTGAGCCTGAGACAGGAAGAGGAGGTTAAGTAAATGCCTTGCTCCAAGTTCAAATAAACAGAACTTCTGTTGAGCCATCCAAGGACCAAGATGTTAGAAAGAATTAACTGATGTTTAGGAAACAGAGATGATTATGGCAAAAACTGAAAGTTGGTTCATGAAGCATTGAACTTCGTTCAATATATACTAAACACATCCTCCAAGCACAAAAGAAAACAAATAATGTGATTGATGTAGCAGAACAGGAAAAACAGCTATTCGATATCTTATTGCTAAAAAATGGTGATCCTTAAACTAGACTAATGGCGAAAAATATGCCCGAACATCCTCCAAGCACAAAAGAAAAACAAATAATGTGATTGATGTAGCAGGACAGGAAAAACAGTTATTTGATATCTTATTGCTAAAAAATGGTGATACTTAAACTAGACTAATGGTGAAAAATATGCCCGAAAGGTCAATCACATGTTATATGTGATTCAGAAGTGTTTAGACTGATGTCAATAGACGCAGCGACGAGATATTTGCCTCACTCCATTTCCAGCATCTTTGACTTTATACCACTAATGTGTAAACCATTTTCATAAATCAGCTTCTCACATCAAGAGCAGCACTATCAAGGAAACATAAATAACATGCATGAAACAGATTTAACCATAAGTACAGATTCATCACCTCTGTGACTGTCAAAGAAACATCAGCAATGACAAAAGAAGCCTTCTCAAAAGCAATAGTTGGGTCATTTCTTTCTTGGTTCCCCAAGCGATCATACTTGAGAACCCCATTGATTGGTGAAACTAAATAGTTGCGGTCTCTAGCCCATGCAGAGACTGAAGCATTACCTTTGGATGATTCATTAATCCCATCTTCAAAGACCTGTTGCCATAAACAAAGATACAGAAAAAATGTGAATCTGTAAATTTTGAGGAAAGGGATAATATGTAAGACATAAATGAGATAGAATTACAAGGACAAAACCCTGAAATGCTTCAAACTGAGAATATACCTCAATCCATTCCTTAGGGCTAAGGTCCTCCCACCTTTTGTTCAACATCCAAGGATCATGGTTTGAATCGTGGTAAAAAGCAAGTCTTTGAAGTTGTAATGACTACAAAAAATAATGAAGGAGAAAACACAAGTTATTCTAGAAGTTCTACAACATGCGACATTTACTTGCAAAAGAAAACCCCATAGAAATTTAAAGAACGATGACAGAAACCAGGAAACAGTTAGTCCAAATGTTCTGAACTAAAGAGACCAAAGACTCCCACTTACACAAAAAAACTTTAATATACAACTAAGATTCATTCATGCTTCAATGTTGTAGACATTCCAAAAGCCCTAATTCAAATAACTTTACAAACTTCACGAGGAATTGGCAGAAATATAATCGAGTTTGGAAGGTAACAGATACAACTTACAAGAAATGACCAGAATTATACCTTGCGCAATTTATCTAAAGCACCGCTTGTGTCAAAGGTCTCATTTCCCTGTTCATCCATTGTAACAGCAGCAAGCTTTGCAAGTGTAACACCACAAGAAAATGGATGTCCTGCATTGCTGTAGAAACAGCACAAAAATTTAAGCAGAAAGAATATCATCTGGAGATATGACATAGACAAAATAGAGCACCATTATTTCTGATAGCAATTAAATTAAAAATCAAACATTGAAATTCAATAGCTCCATATGAAATGCCAACCTCACAGAATCTTCATATCTAATATGAACATTGCTAATTGAAATCTTGAGATTTCCAATAATTGTAGCAATTAATGAACCCAGCCAAGAAGTTCCAGCTGGTGTCTGCAAAAGGCAAATTAAGGAACATCATGGGATGCGATTCATGCGAATTAATCAGTTATACTGCAATCAAGAATTCAAATCTAAAAGCTGAGAAGGATATATGCCATGGAAAATCAAGAACTATAACACTTAACACTTCCATAGATTTGGGCCATTATTAATCATCAATAGTATTCAATAGATACGTTTATCCCTCAGCTTTTCTGAAGTTTCCTGTTTCTTTCTCTAAGTACAACCCGAATGCAGAAAGGGAACATCCTGTCTATAGAAGCTCCAACTCTAGAAAGACTGGTAAATAGTATATGGAGTCGACGAGCAATATGTATAAAAACTCCCGGAGAAAGAGAGAAAGGCAAAGCGTAAGTCATATGTAATGGTATAATGGTACTTGTTAAAATATACCCAATTTTTTCACTTTCAATTTAAATTCAATAAGAACTGATTAAACATATGTCGCCTAATTATGAGCTGAAGCATCAATCTAGTACTGATAGAACCACAACAATAGGAAAAAACTCAAGCCGTTGATAAAATTCATATAAACTACAAAATTGTCATGCACAGCATGCAGATAGAGTTATGGATTTTCCTGCATACATTTCCCGGCTTTGATCTCGATAATGCTTCAAGAGTTGCTGCTTCTGCTTCCTACAAAAAGCTAAATTATTAAATGCAAGCACCAAAAGGTGCAAGAAATAGTAAATTTAAAGGGAGAAATTTGCAATATTTTTAGTTCCAACAATGGCTTCCTCTTACAGACTAAATGATTCTGTATTGTACCTCAATTAAGGTCATAAAAATTTTGAAAAATATTAAGATCTTTGAATAAATAGATACGCAAAAGTGAGGTAATTAGAGGAAATATTTGTTTCCAGAATATCTAGCCGATAATATTCTGTATTGACCATGTTCGTCTCATCTTAATAAAGTTGTTGGCACTAGCTTGAAAGTTTACTCAGTTTCTGATTTAGAAACAAGGATACTGCTTGGAGTAGGATTTGAGGAATCGACGTGAAGTATTATGATTTTAATAATAATAATAATATAATAAAACGATAATTACTACAAAACATTAAGCACTTTTAAAACTCTGATTCAATTATCTGGATCGGGCACCTAAGGTTTTGTCCTATTTACCCACTCTTGCTCATTTATTAGTAATTGCCTGGCTACAGCAATTCCTGATTCAATCCCTCTACTTAAGCCATGCTCTCCCAAGATCGCATTGTGCTGTTTTAAGTGGTAATGATAACAGGAGAAAGCAAAAAAGAAATCAAAGGATACTTACATCAATCTGCTGTAGTTTGGCCTCAAAAAGCTTTTCCCGTTCCTCTTCCTTTTAGAGAAGAAATATAAATTGCGCAAGGGTGTATGCATATAAGATGAATTGTTTACTAATAGCACATTACATTTTAACAAGTGTGAAACGATAACATTCCAACCTTGAAAGACCCTCCATCAGGTGCAGGAGTAGCAAGAATAAACACTTGATCAATTAGAACAATGACCGGCTCCTTGCCAAGGCCTTTCCATGGAACCTAATTTGAAAACAAAATAATTCAACAAAAAAATCCATGTATTTTAATCTAACTATACTTTGGTGTTTGCCTTTAGTTCTAAGACTACTTTTTGGGGGGGAGAGGTTGGGGAGGTGACGTGGGTCAAGGAGGACCCCACTGAGATCTCTAAGTTTTAGTCTTTTACAGATGTCATTTTCTACCAAATCCAGACTAGGACAAGAGAGAATAAAAGTAATAGAACAAGGAATGAAAAGTTTCCAATTACAGCTGTGCCTAACAATTTGACTGAAGCATTAATATCAGGGTGTAAAATGGTCTGATGAAATGTGCACGCGATAGCACTGCAAGACAACAACGGAAATAGTTCAGATTGCTGAACTTCAATTTTTATGATACCTTTGCTTCTTAAGATATAATCCACACTTTAACCCTCACAATGTCAGAACAAAAAAGGACTACTCTTTCCACCATTATTAAAAATGTGAAATCCAAAGTATGAACTGAAGACCATACTTTCACAACGTCAACGATGTAAAGAAAAACCGGCATTCGGGCAAACCTTTCAAAAAAAATTAATTTCTTCCTTTTCCACTTCAGGATGACTAGTCACCACATAACTAAATAGAAGATTAATGTAACAACTAAATATTAACATGGAATAAAACCTCGGAGACCAAGCTGCATAATTTTCAAAAGTAGACATCTTTTAGGTTCGACAATTTCTCTCAGTTGTTATTTTAACAGCATATTTGTCTTATTGCATGTATAGGAAAAAGGGCCATAAATATAATCTTTTAACTGCTGCCAAATGAGAAAAAGGAGAAAAGATGGCAAAAGTGACGAAGATTAACAAATATACTTTTAGATCGTTATTCATCTGACATGTTAATGCACAAATAGCAACCCATGTCACAAAGTTACCTTCAAGGTTATAGTACCAAGGAAACCAGCTTTGACTGTGACAGGAAGCTTCAGGGAATTCAATGCCTCTGCTTTTAGTTTCAAATCCTTGAGAACCACATCACCTAAAGAAAACATAACATACCAAATCCACCATTAGCATGCATCTCAATCTTAGATGGCATAATAAGCAAATACATAGATCTGATTAATCAGCAAGCAAACCTTTTCAAAGCCCACCATATATGAAGAACATAAACGAGCAACAATTTGAGTGAATTACAAAGTTATCATTTTACAACATAGAAAGGTACATCATATGATGAGCTGAACTGAGACATAAATTTACAATGGCATACATCAACATCACCAAACTAAGGTGTGAAATTCTCCTAATTTCCTGCACTAAAGTTTTCTTGTGGCACACATCGCAATAGGTTTGATTTAATGTTTTCCTGTAGTTCATGAAACATTCTTAAATTCGATCTTTAAGCTCAGTTTCACATTCTCTTAGGAGAATCTTTGTATAATACTCCATCTGCAGACCTATCAAATTTTCAGTGTTAATTACTCCATAGCATCTGTCCCCCAGTTTCTTCCTTCTTTTTTTAGGAAACTATATTAATATTCATTAATTGGAAGCAATAATTACAGATAGCGGATATGTGATTCGCATAGAAAGAAATAAAAAAGACAAAAGCCCTGCACTAATCAACAACATATATAACTCAAAGTTCTCACTGAGTATGAAATTGTTAAGTTTTTAAGCTCTAAATGCTTCTCAATCCAGCTAGATGCTCGGATCTTAATCTTATCTCATCACCCTCCAATCGACTTTTCTAAGTTGTCAAAAATCTGTTAATTCAGGGAAAAATCATATTGACCAACAAATACAATAAACTATTACTATCCAAAAAATTATACCTCTTCTACCAAGATTGCATCCAAGATATGTCGCAAATAGCTCATGCGAAGATCTTGAAGCTACCCAAACCAAACCCATCTCCTCCAAAGCAATTAACCAAAGACAACTCGTGAAGAAACAATGAATAAGTAGATGATCTTAAGACACCACCTCATTCCGGCACAACACACACCAATTCGGACACGGAGCATACAAAAGTCATTTCTTTTGCATCATATCACAAATAGGCAGCTTACCCAGCACTGCGATCCACGAGAAAACTTGAACATTTGGTGCAATCAGGAATTTCCAAATGACGAGAGAGAAAGAAACACTCAAATGAGAAAACACCCGAAAGACCCCCGTCCCAAACCCTGATATCATCAACCTCCTCAACCAATCTGACCCTCTATAAAGTTCCTAACAAAAAGCTCAACTAGGTTAAGATTCACTGGCTATGGTACGAGGCTAGGGTTGGCTGGCTAGGGGACGTTCGCTAGGCTCACTGGCTATGGCTCTAGCTAGGGCTAGGGCTAGGGCTCACTTGCTAGGTTCGCTAGCTAGGGTTCGCGAGGCTAAGGTTCGTTGGCATGGTTCGAGGCTAGGGCTAGGGCTCGCTGGTAAGGTGTGAGGATAAGGCTACGGCATTAGCTAGGGCTCGCTAGCAAAGGTTCGGTTGATACGGTGCGAGGCCGGGGTTCGCTAGGCGAGGCTAGAATGCTTGTACCTGATATAAGACACTTTCACATTCATCATAAATAGCAACCAAACCCTTTTTGCACCATCAGATTTTGGATCAATCTTCAGAAGGTATTCAGCTGTTACCTAAGTTGTTCACCAGCCTCTTCTCTTTATTCAATTTATATTCGCAAAGGCACAAAATTATAGAGTATTTGTTTCCTCTATTTCGATATTGATCCTTATGTTAAGGAATTAAATAATAACTAAATATTAGCTTCATAACAAAATAAAACAAACTGAATGGCTCCTCTAAACATGCAAAAATTAAAAATGGCATAACAAACTACACGACAAAAGAACGAATAGCTTGGTGGCGGAACGTTTATTGGCCTTAGTTGAAGAAACATGTCGGACGAATCATTTAACATTGTCCGGTTTGCCAGAAAGCTAAAGGTTAAACAAAATACTGGCATTTATTTACTTTCGCCTATTCCAGAGACAAATTAGTAAGATTTGACGATGGGCTCGATTCTCGGTCTCCCAAGAACTAATTATGGCGTTGTTTCAATCCTTGTTGTGTTGACCGATTTTCTAAGATTGTTTTTTGCCTTGTAAGAAAGCCTCTAATGCATCTCATAGCTCAATTTTTCTGAAAATTAATCATTTGCATGGTGTTCCTCGTTCTCTAACTTCTAATAGAAATGTAAAAATTCCTCAGTCATGTTTTGAGGATATTGTAGAATTTTTTCGATATGTCAGTAATTACAGTAAGCACGAGGACAAGAAAATTGGTTGTTTGTTTTCAAGAAGATTGGTGATAATGCTTATAAACATGATAATCCAAGGGGCATGAAAATCTCCAATAAATTCAACGTCATTGATATTTCCCATACTTTCCAATTAATGAGTTAAGGAAATATGATGACAATTTTTCTACAAAAGGGGCTCATTGATGCATCACAAGTACAAAAAAATTTCTGTTCATGCGATTAGTTTCGTATTTTGCAATTTTGTAGAATTATTTCAAGTTAACTAATACCATTACAACCTTAATAGTATAAAAATTAGAAACCTTACTGCATTAGAATTTCTATTATAAAATTTCATTAGGGTATTATTAGTATTCCATTTAAGTCCATGATTTGTACTCAGATATTTATTCAAATTTTAGTGATATTGTCATAAACACCCCTAGTTTTTCCTTTCAGTTCAGGCTCTTAATTGTATCGATAAAAACACTCATTTCGCTGCACTAGTATATCTCTAAAACAGTCGACAAAGATTTGTGGTTAGAAAACTCTCTATTTCAACATTAACTGCTTAAACAATACAAGCGAACAACTCAAGAGTAAAACATAGAAATAGTTTCAAACATTTCCATGATAAAAGGTTGATGCTCGTTTCAATTTCAAGAAGAGAGAAGGTGTGAGTGATCTAGAAACATGACAAGTGCAACCAAACAACGAAAAAGAGTATATTTTTCACTAATATACCTGGTAATGGTACGGGTTTTAGCGCATGGTCTTACCAATATGTAACATCACAAATACTGTGATTACAAAAATTGATTATGGTCATATCCCAACAAGGTCAAGACAGAAAAATAACAAATCGCACAGAAGTGTAAATCCATGAAAAAAATGTGAAAAGCACAGCCGCTGCTATTCAAGTAAAATAGTGCAACTCATGGCATGAGCACTAAAACTTCCCAGAACAACATCCAAGGGTAAGGTACATGACTTTTAACTATGTGTTTAGTGTCCTGGATTAAAATACTCCCAAATTCAATCATCAATCTCAGATAATAAAGTAGAATAAGTTTGCACAAAGTAATAACAAAAGAAATTGATGATATAGGCACGTACAACTAAAATATATCGCCTGAAACAGCTAATAAATGTCAATTAAAGCATAAAATGTCAATGTAAAACAGATTAAACGGGAGAATAACCTTTCCACACGCTGATTCTAAGGGCTTCTGCTGACAGCCCATGTACATATTCACCTAAATATTTTCGAAGTAAATGCAGAACCTACAATAACATAAAGAAGAAAAGCTCAGTTATACAATTTGATGAATCACCTAAGGGTCTTCCACCATGATAATCAAAATCTCAATAAACCAGAAAATTTGATATTTGAGAAAAGATCTGCCAGATGAAGATATTTTAAAAGGATTCTGGAGAAAGCCGGTACCATTAGAGTGCACCGAGCAAAAAAGGATAGTCACATAAAGACTGGAATACATTAGCATGCCAAACACATGATGGTACAGATTATCAGAATATGTTTCATGGTACAAAACCTAAAAATTTTCCTCTAAGTGATAAATTCAAGCATCCCGTGACTGAATGCAAAAAAGAATAAAGAGTTTATGTTTCTACCTTAAAGAAAATTAATCCAATAGCATTACAGGCACCTCGAGATCTCTAGAAATATCTTCTGGAAAGTAAGTGCTAAGTCATTAATCATGGAAGACCATATGTTCACCTTTGAAAAGTTATTGCATGTCGCCGACAGTGAGACTGTCAGATGTGTTATAGGTTGTGCATACAGCTTTTATCAAACAAATACTTCTGTAGCTGAACCAGAAACATTTCACACGTTATTTTGTTTTTATTGTATCATAGATTTTCATTCACTGTTTAAGTATAAGCAAATGATGTGATTGGGGGAGGTAACTTCCAAGTATCCATTAAAAAAACAAGACGAAGAAACTTCATTCTTGTGGTTCTGGGGATTGCACTTCTCTTCATAATATAGTGCTTACACAGACTATCCTATTCCACTACATTAACAGTAACAGTAAGTTCATCCAAATTCTCCAATTCCACTAGAGCTACAATTAAAGATGATGTCCTTATTCAACCTTTTCGGCTTAATAACATTACTCTCACGACTTGCATTTCCACCTTAGAGTACAGAGAAATAATAAATTAATAAATAAATAAGACTGCAACCTTTACACGCATGCAAAAAAGAAAAGGCAAATAAACTCATGTTTCCTCCATGTGACAATCTCAGCAACTCTGTGCTTCTTTACATGCAATAAAGATGTTTAGAAAAAAAAAACATAGCATGACGAATATCATAGCATTTTCATGAAGTAATCAGAAGCCCGATTCACTAAAACTTTCCAAGAAAGACCAAAAAATTAAACATAAAACAATCTAAGTATCTAATAACTCTTCATCCACCCCTTCAACAGAATCACGAACAAAATAAAATCCCACGACTATCCGATTAAGAAGTACAAGAAAATTACTGCCAAACAAAAAAAAAAATCCCGGGAATGGTAAAAACTAGAAAATGCTCACATGCGCTTCAAACATGTCGAATTATGAAGCCGATCGTTCAAATCGATGTACTTCGCGATGCAAAATTATTCAAAACTAGTGATCGGTGCTGAAAACAGGCCATTAACGGGTACAGAGTCGATGAATTCAGTAGTAGCGTGGGGCGTCGTGAGATACTGAATTAATTGATTGATTAACTGGAAAATGGGGAAGAATTTTTTTCGTTTTCCTCCTCGTGTGAAACGGTGCTGGCAGTATCCAGGTTGCGAGTGAGAGAATAGACATGGAGCCGGATCCTTTAGGGGGATGTAGTGGGTCGGTTCGGGTACATTCGGGTCGGGTGACATTGTTTGACCCACAATCTTTTTTGTCCATTATTCAAGGGTCAATTTAGGACATACATGTGCAATTACAGATTTCTAACCAACTCGAATTAGAATTATTTTGTGGGATTCGAACCAAATTAATATTACCAATATATTATTTATTGGGGTTCGAACCAAATTAATATTAAAAATATTATCGATATAATTAAGAATATATGATTTTTAGAAAAGTGTTACCTTTTAATAAAGTGCTTAAGTAAATCCTGTTATAATATTTAACAAGTATTCTGAGCCATAGTTTGATACATGGGATAAAGGAATGATTGATAAATAATCTTCATTATCTCATGTTTGGTATCTTTTTAAAAACCTATTATATTATCATGAGCCCTTGATAAATAATTTTTTAGAAGGATAAAATGTCTCTTCTATTAGGTGTGATAATTTTAGTTTAATGGTAAAATACACTACAAATGACTTAATTACCCTCAATTTATAAATGATTTTTATAAATTTATGCTAGTAGGTAGAAATCAAAATCAAATAAATATTTTTAAATATTATATAATATGATAATTATATAAATGAATTCGAGATAATTATATAAATAATTTTTATAAATCTCTATAAAATTATTAGTATCACTCGATTAATCTTAAAATCATACCAGACATAAAATATAATATCCTACATTTTATTTATCCTTAACTTATCCTTATATTATATATCACATGTTTATCCTATCATGTGTAACAAACTATGCCTAATATTACTTCTTACAAGTATTTTCATACACAATTTATTAATTTTTGCATTATCATCGTGGCAATAATAATAATAATAATAATAATATAATATAAATATAGAAATTTGTACTGTTATATATTATATTATCAAATATTTTATTATTTATGTATAACAAGTTAGAGCCGCGCCAGTATGTACATGTCGTAATTTATCATTGGACGATGTGGTTAGAAAATTATTCATTCAACTTATCTATTTTATGTAGCGATGGACTAGTACGGTGGATTTAGTCGATTTTGTGTATAATATAGCTTGAGATGAGCCGACCTTCCATTTTGATAGTTGGAAAATTATCAACCCAACTCAAACATATATTTTGTATGATAGCCCAGTTAGACATACCTAGCATATTTTGACACATCTAGCACCAATCATTCGATAAACTATATTTTGTAAATAAATTATATATACATGCTTTATTAAATAGATATTACAATTATATGAACAAACAAATTGACTAAATTTTGTTATTATATCATAGTTAACAATATAAAATATCACGACTAACTCTATTCGTCATGTATCTCAGTAGATTTAATTCTAAGGGATTGGGAACATATACGAGCACTTGTCTTTATCATTCTTCCACCGGCCGAAGCTGGAAAACAAGATATAATATCAAAGTAATTTCGCATTTTAGCATGTACTTGACAAAATGTCCACATCCAATAAAAAAGTTCGTTAAATTATTGAATTTGATCGCTTGATTAAAACTGAAAATTGTGAAATTGAATATTCTTTGATTGGTAAAGCTAAAGTAACAATTTTAAAATTTGAGCTTACATATCCTTTTAATCCTAAAGTTAAAATTTGATTATTATTATCGGTAGATTTTCAAATGGACCTGAAACAACATAACATATAATATAGTAAATTTGTGATATGTAATTGAATAATAAAAAGATTGTCATTCTGATATACAGTTTGTGAAATATCTACTCATTTAAAATGTTATGATTTTTTTTTTAAAAAAAAGAAGCTAATGCTCGAAAATTACTTTTATGAATGCATGCAATACTACTGGAAAATGCGCCTTTGAAAAACCTCGTAATCAAATTATAATCAAAATACTGCAGTTTAAAATTTGCCAATCGGCCAACATAAATATGTATAAAGATAAACAAGTAAAAATCCTGGAAATCATCAACATGTCAATACCAACGTATAACAATATTCATGTCCACTCTAAACTCATAAAAACGTGATGTGCGGAAAATATAGTCATCGGGTCATGTGCGCATATCCAGCACTACCTACTCAGAATTCGACATCTCCAGCCTCCTCATCAACATGCTCACATGCATCATTCACACCTAGTGAGTCTAAAGACTCAACACACCTATAATATTAATAGAAAGAATATATACATAACATGCAACAGTGAAAAGTATTATAATAAAAATAAATTTAATGATCTTGCAAGATCGTATGCATAATCATGGTCTATTAAAGCATAAAAATTTCATAACATATAAACATATCACATATATGTGCTCGTTTTCTTAATTTAAATTACGTTCATCAGCTGTGACTTTAGTATCATTGTATTAGGAGATGGATACATCTACATATAATCCAGGTACCCGGCGGCGGGGACATCAGCGATAATATTACTCATCCATTGAGCATTGGCCTTACATATCATCGTATTAGTTACAAACAACTCTCTTCCTTCAAAAACATGTCATCATATTCAACACTTAAGAAAAGCATGCATATACGAAAATTTTTCTTGAAACCAAGCATGCAACATATTTTTTATATTTACAAAAAAAACATGTACCTGACACATAAACATTTAAAACGTGACAAATTTGTGCTCAGGACGCTGCCAGGACTAAAAACCCAACTCGGGTGCAAAATGACCATTTTGCCCCTGGGAACCCAAAAAGATCATTTTACCCATGGACCTATAACTTCGACCCGAAGCTTACCAAACTCTTTAAAACATTCTGAAACATTTTTATAAGCATTTCTTAGACGTAAACTCGAGTCTGTTTCAAAACTTAATTTATTCGTTTTAAAACTTGGACCAGGGTCCCGATTTTACCTGAATCAACCTAAAACTTAACCAAATTTTCCCTACTCGAACCTACATGATCAGCCTCTAAACTATTTATTTCAGCCTTTTTATAACCCACGAAACCAACTCAATCAAGACCATCGCGCTAAAACTAAATTTTAATGCCCCCCACACCAGTGCCTAAGCGCCAGAAGGGCAGTGCTGGTTAAGCGCCTAGGCGCTGCATCCCAATACCGCGGCACGGCCAAGTGCGAAGGTTCATTGCTGCGGCGCTCCAAGAGCAGCGCCGTGGCGATAAGCCTGCGACCATTATTCCATTTTTCTTTTCTTCATCCTACGAAGCTACAAGTCACCTCACCCTCGACCAAGCCAAACCACGCTCGAACCAACTCTTCCTAGCCCACGCCTAAGCCCTCCTGGACCAACCTAGCATGGTTCAGCCCTCCCACAGCCAAACCTACTCTACCCTTCACCAAAATGGTTCGAAACCCTAGCCTCCTCACTACAACCCCTCGGCCTACAACATACACCACCAAGTCTCGACTCCAGCCTAGTGACACCATACTCCTCAACCTATATAGCCTCTTAGGACCCTTGCTCGGCAGCCCCTTGCACCATGGTAACAAAAACGTGAGTTGTGAAAAGAATGTATGCAAAAATCAAAACAACTGAAGCCATAAACGGTTTAACATGCAAGGACCGAGCCAACTACATACATGGCATACATATCAGCAATAATACAGCATGAATGATGAAAATAAGAAGATATATGGCGTGCCTTATCGACTAAATGATCAAAAGCTTGATTATCTACGCGCGGGACGTGAACCAGACAGGCGAGGAGAGGTTGGTGAGAGTAAGATGTGTTTCCTTATTCTATATGTGCAGGATATATTTACTTGCAACCAATAAAATTGTTAGTTATATGAGGTGAAAAAATTTCTCTATAAAAACTTTGATATGAAGGATATTGATGATGCATCTTATGTCATTGGCATTAAGATACATAGAGAGGGGATTCGAGGTATTCTAGGTGTGGGGACCCAGACGCTAATCATGTTCTTAATCATCATTGGGACTAATTAATCAATTATAAAACAGGGTCTAAATTTTTTTTTAAAAATGCGGAACGTAGTGAAATAAAACGTATATACATCTCAGTATAAAGGTACAAGTGATGTATCACATACATTTATTCAACTAAGGTTCAACATCTAATATCAAGTGTCTAACCCTATCTCTAATCCAAGTCCGGAGCCTCCACTCTAATCATGATCTCTCTTCATCTCTTCAACCCTGAACCTGTCCCACCTGTTGTCATGCACACATACAAAACAAGACAACAGCCGGATAACTCCGGTGAGAATAAATCCCAGTATAAACAATGTATACATGCAATCATATAAAAACATATATAAAAGCATAATAACAAATATTCATAACATGTATCAAATCAGAAACATAACTCAATATCAAGCAATGAATCACACTCAGACTCAAACTCGACTCAAACAACGCGTCGTCTCAGACTCGACTCAACTCTAACCTAGGGATCCCGATGTCTGGATATTGAGAATTATATCGAATTTTCGTTGATAGGAATGACTCATCCCTAAACGGCATCGATATAATTCCTATATCCAGTGTCTGGACGAAACAACCGCAGAATTGACGAATCAGTCAAGAATTAAGCGAATCAGCCAATACTAGACGAATCAGCCAGTAATTAAGCGAATCAGCCAAAGTTTAGACGAATCAGTCGATAAATAGACAAATCAGTCAATAATTAAGCAAATCAGCCAATGTTTAGACGAATCAGTCGATAATTAGACGAATCAGTCAATAACCAGACGAATCAGTCGGTGACTAGGCGAATCAGCCAATGACTAAACGAATCAGTAGTCAATACATGCAGTGACTATAAATCAATAGACTACAAACATCAATCTCATCAATTACAATTATCAATGTAATAAACTAAGTATGTGATTTAGGGAGACTCGAGTCAAACCTCACTCGAGTTGTGCAATCCCAACTCAACATTAATTTATACCTTTCTTTCTGTTACTCTGACTCTGTCGAAGTCTCGAACTCCAAGCCTGTCAATACTCAGTCTGACAATAACGATATCGAGGGTACGGTATCAATACACCACTCAATTAATACTGGATATAATCAGAATTCAATCAAATTCTGTTTCAATAACATAACATCATAATTTCAATATATCCAGCACTACTATATCAGTTAGATATCAATCCTAACCCCTCATATTTGATATCCATTCAATTCTGATATCCAATCTTAATCAACTCAACTCCAAAAATCATAACCATTCTATATGGTGTCTATTCTTCAGTCCGGTTTCGATTATACGATGTCTAACATGTCAAGAACATCATATATGAATCCTATCAGATTCTGACAATACCATAATTTCAAAACATATCAAAACGTAGTAAAACTTACGTCCAAGTCGTAGCCTACGTCGATAGGAACTCAATACCGAAGTCGGATTCAAAATCAGACGGACAGATTTCTCACAAAAGGCGTAAGGATTTTTCACTCTTTTCCAGAAACCTTTTCTAGTTCTTCCCTTCGTTCTATTTCTGAAGATTGATATATATATCTATATATATATATATATATATATATATATATAAATATATATATATATATATATCCCACGTTGCATGTCTAAGAAACGTGTCTTCTTTTCCCCATTTCCAGGCGGCGCTCAGGCGGTAATATTCTACCGCTCGGTCGCCAAACGTTCTGCCCGAGACATATTTCTGTTGAACATTGGCGCTCGGGCGGTCAAAAACTACCGCTCGGGCGCCACTAGTTCTGTCCAATTTTGTATAATTCATACACTTTGCCCCGTTCAGTCTCGGAATAATGCATCTATAATCATATCAGATCCAAAATCAATAATCTCTAATCATTCCGAATTACAGTAATCAAAATCTTGGGCATTACATTTCTCCCCCCCTTAGATTTGATTTCGTCCCCGAAATCATAGGCAATCATTTCAAATATACCAGAAGAAATGTATAATAGAGTTTAATCAGAAAACTCATCTTAATGAATCCACTCTGAAATCAATCTCATATCAGATTCTGTCTTTTAGGTAGTCTCTTCGATGCCCTGATGATTGTACTGTACTTCCAACAGCGGAATATTCTTCATCCGGAAATATCTTTCTTTCACGAATCTCTGATTCCAAACTAGAGTAATTATTCAAAAAGTATAATCTCATAATACTATTCGAAATAATTTCTGATAGAATCAATCGCAAAGCACTGGTTATACAACCTCCGTATATACCAGTCGATAACTCATGATAAGGTAGTCTCATTGTGAGGGCCCGTTATCCTAATAACGATTTATTAACATGCAACCATGATTAATCAGTTAACAGCGGAAAAGTGAGTTAAAAATTTGCGGTTGGGCCTATAAAAATTTCGGCATGACCTTCCTGTAAATAGGACATACCAGAAAATCAAATACTCAAAATAAACAACATGTGCCCTCAATAAACACAACAGCATACACACGTGCCAGCCAGACACGATCATGACATATACAAATCAAAATATCATAGAGCCGACAAGGCTCGATAATACCATAATACAATCCTCCAAATATATACATATAGTATCTGGGAGACAGCAACACTACGCAGTACCTAAATACAACTGAGCCTACTCTCAAGGAGCTCTGGTACTTCCCGAGGCTTCCTCTCGAGCACCTGAGGTCGAACCACCTGTACCACCTGTCATGTCCACACACTAAAGACACGACAGCCCCCTCTCGGGGGTCAGTAACCCCAGTACGAGACATCAAGAAACCACGATATATGACATAGAAATGCAATGATGCCATGCATGAATGCAATGCATGAATAAGTGCAAGATATTAGGATATCAGGAGTCAAATGATCGATATCAACAATCATACATATATGCTCGAGCTGGTCCACGACTCAGCGGACCCGTCCACGACTCAGCGGACAGTGTCTGGGATATGGCTTCACACTTGATGCCAGCAACTACCTAAGCCGGACCGAATCAAGGTAGCCAAACATCTCCAGAACACCATATCATATCATATATATAACGGATCTCAACCGAAATATTACTGGATCTCAATAACAGATAGGCTCAATATGATATGTTCAGTGGTATTGATGTGTCTAACGAAAATAAAATATGTGTGAACCAAAGAAATATTTTATTTTATTTTGCACATCAATTACCAACTGATAATATGCAAGTCAGCATACAATATCACATAAATCAGCAAATAGCAAATAAATCATACACAGGATCATCAGATGTCTCTGTCAGACATCGTGAAAAATAACTGATCTCTACGTACCTCAACTAATTTACCAGTAACTTAAATCCTCAAGAAAGCCCTGGAATTGCCAACTCAGACAAATCACCTGAATATTAATTTAAATGGTCTTATTATCATATAAAAATTCGAGAACCATTTAAATTTACTAAAAAATCCAATTTCAACCATTTAGGCATTTTAAATTCCTAAAATTCCAATATTCGACTAAAATGCCTGAAATCAATCATTTCTATTTTATCGTCGCACTTATTCTTTTTAGCTTTAAATGACGCCAAAATAATATTTAAGCGACTGCGATAAATTCTAGGTTCACCAGATTATACCTCCAACTTGCACAATTCCGGAACCTACAACAATAGCCCAATAATTAATTAATAATGATACAATATTTGAGTCGAAATTAAATTAAATTCACATAGGCAACGATTCGCACCGATACCAGTTGTACTTCCAATAACAGTGGCTAAAATCGAGCCTAAACCGAAGCTCACCGGCAACAGGCGGCAACTCGCCGGAGAAGATGACCGGAATCACACAGAAAAACGAAGCCGACGGGTCGTTCTCGAAAATTTACAAAACTGGTATCAAAAGAAAGCTTACATCACAAGGAACAAAACCCCTCAATCAATTTTTAGTTTTGAGCGACGGAAGACGTCGATTTCAACGGCGAAACCGGCGGTGTTGTTAGACGGGTTTTCAGGAATCGCGATTTTACCTAACAAGGATGGTATCAATGGAAAGCTTACGTCGAGAGCTTTCCAACCGTATATTTAGTTTAATTTTTCGATGACCGGTGCGGCCACAATCGACGGTCAAAGCTGCGACGGTGGGTTGGAGATTTTGGAAATGGAGTTTACGGGGAGAGAGAAACGTTTGGATGATGATGATTATCATTATTCTATATATATATATATATATATATATATATATATATATGTATGTATGTACAAGTGTATGTTTATCTTTTCGGGGTTCGAAATTTGATCCGGACTATTTTATTTCAACTCTTGTGTGCTATAAAATTTAAATATGAATAAACACACAATTTAATTATTTGACTTAATTATTTTAAATTACTCAATTTAAAATAATTAATCCTAATTATCGCCAAATAACATATAATTAAATCGGGTCATTACACTCATCATCTTCTACAACATCTAGTAATCCCCGTTAAGATTATTATTTCCTATCAAAACTATTAATCCTCGTCAAGATTATATTCAATCTTCGGCCTCAAATACCAATAGTCATAGTCCGACATTGGCTTATTTAGTCTGTCTATTCTGAGCCGTATATTAAATCTCTGATCTTATCAGATTCAATCTCCACTATCATCGAGATATAATTTCCAAATAAAGGAAATTGGCAGAGATTACTGTACAAGATCTCGAATAATGCTATTTCAATACGCATTTGATAACTATCGTCGTATGAAATTTCATAAATGACAATCAATCATGTCAACTAGTGCTAAAATCTAGCACTACAATTCCTGGATATTCTCTAGTATCCGGATAATTCGCTCTGATTATCCGTCAATCTATAGACGATAGGTGAAAGAGTTTGTGATCTATTCTGCCAAAAATATAAAATCAACCCAAAAATCATGGTATGATATAATCAACTTCGGCATTCAGTACAGTCTAATCACTTTTCTAACATACTCTTGATCGTCTGATCTTATCTGTACATCATCCTGTACACATAATATATTCAGATTCAAGCATTCTATCGATTACAATCATAATCACAATACAGTCTTAGGGAGTTTTCAATAGTTCGTCATCAATCCATAGAAATGTACTCCCATTTCTATTTAAGTATCAATAACATGTAGAACCAATCTCCTGGTTTCTATCTTTCTGTGTTTATCTGTAAGTAATTAGACATTTCAGTACCAACTTTGCCACATATAATCTCATTCGTTTCTATCAAAACATTTTCTGCTATCAGGATGCCTACGGAATCAAGTATTGCACCCTTCTGACAATCTCTGTCATTTCAACTTCGAAATATGGTGCACCAACAAGTCAGTTATTAACATACAATACAGTATTACTTACCTGATTCAAACACGAATTCAGAACAACAACAATATTCAATCAGATTCAAAACATCACTCATCGATACTGATTTGCTACACTCATAAAACCGCAAATATCTGACACCGATATCCACCTCAGCCAACTAATTACGGTTTAATTCTGTTAAAATCAACAAATATATCATCTTCAGATATAACACATCCTGAATGCAATCTGTCTCAATCAAGATTCACCAATTCAACAGTTTCTAATACCAAATCAAGGCTAAAATCAATCTCTCTGACTGAAATCAGGTCTGAAGTCTTATCAGGGGACAACATCAATAACTTTCATATCATTGGTAGATCAGCCAATGATAGACTCAATTTCAGTAAATCAACTGAATACATAAGGAGTCCCTCTGCTTCTTTCTGTAATAATCGAGTCATAGATAGTACGAATTATCAAAGGAGTTCTCAATCTAGAATCCTTATCGTACAATACTCATCCATTGGCCATTTCAGGTCCAATTCTCACCATCTTCTGGAACGAATCTAGGGTAGCTCTGTACTTGGTCAGCATATCAATATCAGTAATGCAGTCCCAAAATCAGAGAACACCAGTACAATACCATCTACCACACAATCTAACTCGATCTCATTCTTATTCTACTGTAGTATACAAGATCTAACAGAAATTGCTGATACAAGATCTTTTCTCAAAGGAAAAGAAACAAATACTACAGTAAATAGGGACTCAATAGATAATGCATGCATCAATGCAAATCTTTCAGGAATAAAAATATGTGAAGCACCGGTATCCCTCAATACATATGCAGGATAATCAAACAAATTAGTTACCTGCAACATCATCATCTGGTGCTTCCTGAGCCTGCTCCTCGGTCAAAGAAAATACTCTGGCCTGCTGTCTAGGAGGCTGGCCAACTGTCTGGCTTCCTCCTGGCCTCTGCTGTGACTGAGATGGTGCTGGCTGAAAGAAATGAACAGCAGCTGATCGTCTACTCCCCTATGCTGCTGATCCAGATGGTTCGGCTCCCTGGGATCTTTGAGAACCCTTCTGTGGACACACTCTGGCAAAATGTCCCCGTTGTTTGCAGAAGTGGCAACTACCAAGTACTCCTTGGCATTGCTCAGTGGAATGTCTCCCTCCACAATTTTTTGCAGTAAGCCCCGGTATAACCATGCTGGGGACCACTGGAGCTAGACAAACTGCCGCCAGACTTCTTAAACTGCTTACCTCTAGCCTTCAGGAAATCTTTCTTTCCACCACTGCTACTGCCACTCTCAAATCGGGGAGGTGGTTGCTGTGGTCTCAATTCTAGAGAAACAGATGCAGCTCCTCTCTGCCTTATCAGGCCCGCTTCAGCGCCCTTTGCTCTATTCATGGTATCAGCAAAGTTATTTGGTCGCCCTGTGTTCACCAATGTAAATATATCGGGATTTAAGCCATTGATGAACTGATCGGCAACGGCTTCGTCATTTTCAGCCACATGTGGAGCAAACTTCAACAAGGTAGAGAACTTGGTCACATATTCTTCAATATTCAGCTGACCCTGTCTCAAATTGGCAAACTCCGCCCCCTTGTCTTTCCTATACGATACTGGGAAAAATCTCTGATAAAACTCAGTTTTAAATACATCCCAAGTAATAATCGTACCTCGTTGCTCCAAGGCCCTCTTCATCGTAATCCACCAGCTTTTTGCAACATCAAGCAACTGGTGCCCAATCAATTTAATTCGGCGCTCATCACTGTACTCCAGTGAATCAAACAGCATCTCAATGTTACCTAACCAACTCTCACACTCAACTGATGTCTCAGTACCCTTAAGAGTCGGTGGTTTGAATGACTGAAACCTCTTCAGCAAGGTTTCCATTGGAGTAGGTGTTACATCCATTGGAGGATTCGATGTACTACCCTGTTCTGGGATTCGTCTGGGAGGCATATCTGATATCAAAAGGATTAGTAACCCAATCCAATAAACCTGTTTCAATTCAGTCCCTCCTCCGATCATCTTACTGCTGATCTAGAATCGGTGCTGATCCATTCTCAATAAAACATATTACTATATCAAATCAGATAAGGAAGTAACATGTATTAAAGCAGTAAGACATGCTAGCATTCAAAAGCAGGAAAGAAAACCTCAATCTACCCCGCTCACTAGCCTCTTCTATCTCAATCTAAAGGATCTATCGCTCTGATACCACCTGTTGTGGGGACCCGGACGCTAATCATGTTCTTAATCATCATTGGGACTAATTAATCAATTATAAAACAGGGTCTAAATTTTTTTTTTAAAATGCGGAACGTAGTGAAATAAAACGTATATACATCTCAGTATAAAGGTACAAGTGATGTATCACATACATTTATTCAACTAAGGTTCAACATCTAATATCAAGTGTCTAACCCTATCTCTAATCCAAGTCCGGAGCCTCCACTCTAATCATGATCTCTCTTCATCTCTTCAACCCTGAACCTGTCCCACCTGTTGTCATGCACACATACAAAACAAGACAACAGCCGGATAACTCTGGTGAGAATAAATCCCAGTATAAACAATGTATACATGCAATCATATAAAAACATATATAAAAGCATAATAACAAATATTCATAACATGTATCAAATCAGAAACATAACTCAATATCAAGCAATGAATCACACTCAGACTCAAACTCGACTCAAACAACGCGTCGTCTCAGACTCGAATCGACTCTAACCTAGGGATCCCGATGTCTGGATATTGAGAATTATATCGAATTTCCGTTGATAGGAATGACTCAACCCTAAACGGCATCGATATAATTCCTATATCCAGTGTCTGGACGAAACAGCCGCAGAATTGACGAATCAGTCAAGAATTAAGCGAATCAGCCAATGCTAGACGAATCAGCCAGTAATTAAGCGAATCAGCCAAAGTTTAGACGAATCAGTCGATAAATAGACAAATCAGTCAATAATTAAGCAAATCAGCCAATGTTTAGACGAATCAGTCGATAATTAGACGAATCAGTCAATAACCAGACGAATCAGTCGGTGACTAGGCGAATCAGCCAATGACTAAACGAATCAGTGGTCAATACATGCAGTGACTATAAATCAATAGACTACAAACATCAATCTCATCAATTACAATTATCAATGTAATAAACTAAGTATGTGATTTAGGGAGACTCGAGTCAAACCTCACTCGAGTTGTGCAATCCCAACTCAACATTAATTTATACCTTTCTTTCTGTTACTCTGACTCTGTCGAAGTCTCGAACTCTAAGCCTGTCAATACTCAGTCTGACAATAACGATATCGAGGGTACGGTATCAATACACCACTCAATTAATACTGGATATAATCAGAATTCAATCAAATTCTGTTTCAATAACATAACATCATAATTTCAATATATCCAGCACTACTATATCAGTTAGATATCAATCCTAACCCCTCATATTTGATATCCATTCAATTCTGATATCCAATCTTAATCAACTCAACTCCAAAAATCATAACCATTCTATATGGTGTCTATTCTTTAGTCCGGTTTCGATTATACGATGTCTAACATGTCAAGAACATCATATATGAATCATATCAGATTCTGACAATACCATAATTTCAAAACATATCAAAACGTAGTAAAACTTACGTCCAGTCGTAGCCTACGTCGATAGGAACTCAATACCGAAGTCGGATTCAAAATCAGACGGACGGATTTCTCACAAAAGGCGTAAGGATTTTTCACTCTTTTCCAGAAACCTTTTCTCGTTCTTCCCTTCGTTCTATTTCTGAAGATTGATATATATGTATATATATATATCTATATATATATATATATATATATATATATATATCCCACGTTGCATGTCTAAGAAACGTGTCTTCTTTTCCCCATTTCCAGGCGGCGCTCGGGCGGTAAGAAAGTACCGCTCGGGCGCGGCACTTTCTGCCCGGATACTTGGCTTATCACACATTGGCGCTCGGGCGGTAATATTCTACCGCTCGGGCGCGGCACTTTCTGCCCGAGACATATTTTTGTTGAACATTGGCGCTCGGGCGGTAAAAAACTACCGCTCGGACGCCACTAGTTCTGTCCAATTTTGTATAATTCATACACTTTGCCCCGTTCAGTCTCGGAATAATGCATCTATAATCATATCAGATCCAAAATCAATAATCTCAAATCATTCCGAATTACAGTAATCAAAATCTGGGGCATTACACTAGGTCTATCTCAAGAAATTTATATCAACAAAGTTTTAGAGAGATATCAGATGAAAGATTGTTTACCAAGTGTAGATCCTATTGTGAAATGAGATAAGTTCAATTTAAGCCAATATTCAAAGAATGATCTAGAGCAGGAAGAAATGAAAAAAAATTCTTTATGCTTATGCTGTCGGAAGCTTGACATATGCTCAGGTTTGCACTAAACCTCACATTGCATTTGTTGTTGGGATGTTGGGAAGATATCAGAGTAAACTAGGCTTAGACCACCGGAAAGCTGCAAATAAAGTGATGAGGTACCTTCAAGGGACCAAAGATTATATGTTTATGTTCAGACAAACTGAGAATTTGGAAGTAATTGACAACTCTGATTCAGACTACGCTGGCTGCATTGATTTACGAAAATCCACTTCATGATATATTTTCATGCTCGTTGGTGGAGATGTATCTTGGAGAAGTTCAAAGCAGACATTAACTGTTACTTCTACTATGAAACTGAGTTCGTAGGTTATTTTGAGGCAACCTCACATGGTATATGGTTGAAGTGAAACGTCTACTCGTTTTAAAAGTTCGGAAATATTTTTTTTTAAAAGCTCGCAATTAGAAAATAACATTTAAAATAATCGTATTTATTTACCAACAAGAATGACGCAGTTTAAAAATAACTAACGTCATCCAAAATCAACGTAAACGTATAAAAATCGTAATATCATCAACATACAAAAATGTTTAACTCCTCTCAAAACTCGTAAATCAAAATGCGGAAAAACATGTGGTCCTCGGGTCGTGTCACCCCACCAGGTCTGTCTACTCAGTGTTCAGCACCTCCTGTCCTCACAATAACAAGCTCACCTGCATCACACACGCCTAGTGAGTCTAAAGACTCAACACACCTGTACCGTTAATAACAAGTACATATACATAACACACAACAGTGAAAAATATCATACTCAACATATATTTCATGAACTTAAAAGCATAACGTAAACGTATCGTATAAAAACATGTGTGTCAACTCATGTCGTCTCATATCATGTCATCTCATATCATCATATACGTGTCAAAACAGCTCATCATATCATCATAAACTTAAACATTTTCTTTTAATTGAATTCAGTTCATTAGTTGTGACTTTCGTATCAGCTCTATCGTATCAGCTCTATCGATGGATCCATCTATAAAAACCGTGGTACCCGGCGGCGGGGGACATCAGCGACAGCATTACCCGCCCACTGAGCCCGGGCCTCAGCTCATCATATCTCATATCATGTCAATGGAAATACGATCGTCGGGCTCCCTCTGGGGCCTTCTCCCGTAAACGGGCTCCCTCTGGGGCCTTTTCCCTCACGATATCTCCAATCATATCATCGTATACATATATCGTCAGTCACTACCAAATCACATCCTTCAAAAATATCATCATTTTCATCACTTAATAAAAACATGCATATACGTAACTTTTCCTTTAAACCAAGCATGCAACGTATTAATCAATATTGCGTAAAAATGGTAAACGTGATGCATAACATTTAAAATATCATAAATTTGTGCTCAGGGCGCTGCCAGGACCAACATCTCACCTCGGGTGCAAAATGACCATTTTGCCCCCGGAAACCCAAAAATTATCATTTCACCCCTGAACATCTAAAATTGACCCGAAGCTTACCAAACTCCTTAAATATCCCAAAACATTTTTAAAATATTCTTAGACGTAAATAAGATCCAAATTCAGAACCTAACCGATTCGTTTTAAAACTTGGACCGGGATCCCGATTCTAATCCGAATCGACTCAAAATTTAATCAAATCTCTTCCAACTTTTTACCCCATCTTATAAACACTAAAATGATCCTAAATTTATCATAACCAGCTCAAACTCTCGGCTAAAAAGAAAAGCTCCACCTTACCTTAACTCTCGGCCCTACCCTCATTAATTCCCTCATGTACCTCTTTCCCCACTACTACGCCAACAGCCAGACTCCACATTCCAGTCACGAGCCAGCCTGCTGGGGACCAAGACCAGGACCTATTGGACCTACTTGAACCACCCCTCGGCCCCATGCACATTGCAGAAACCCACCAGCGCTAAACCCCGAGACTTCACCCCGCGCTCCTACGATCTTCGATCATTCGACAGCTTACGATACCAGCGATGGTTGGGCCTCCTCGAGCCATGACTCAGACTCATGATGGTCTGGTATGGGCCTTGGATCCACCCTTGCACCGTTGTCCCAACCCCTAACACACGATCTACTCCAAACCCGAAGCAAACCCCTTACCATCCTCTCGGTTCTTAGCGTACAGAACACCAGCTCTCTACCCCTTACTGACAGTTCCCTCTCGATGAAGAAGACCCTTCAATAGCAACACTCAACAGCCCCCTTGCAACCATGATCAATGGAAACGTGAGAAAGAAAAAGAAGGAAAAATAAAACTTATGTCTACTACTTCCGATGGACAAACGGGTATAGATCGAAACATTTACATAATTATACAAATACTTCACACATATTATCAGCATATGCGATGCATAAAAAAAAAAGAACAAGAATGCCTGGATGATTGCTTTAGGAGGAACGATCGAGGATCACAGCCGGAGGAGGAAGCTTTTCGTTTGAAGTGCAAAGAATGGTGCACCGACAACTTGCAGCAGTAATACACTAGAGGGGGTTGTGAGTGGAAGAGGTGGGCGGTTTATTGAAACGTAATAAGGCTTAATGGGGATTTAAGGGAGGTAATTAGGTATAAATTATAATGTTTAGGATTAATTAAATGATATAAATTATAATGTTTAGGATTAATTAAATGGTTGAATAATAGATAATAGACCTAAATTTGATAATTAAAAGCTTAAAAAGTTAAATAAGTCTAATATGCTTAAAAGTAGGTCTATTAAATTTAATCATACTCCCGAAAAATATTTCATGTTGAAAAAGTTTTGAAAATAATATCCGGACCCTTCAAAAGTTCTCCGATTCGCTAAAATTTACGTACCGTTAAAAATAAAATCTTGCGTATAAAAATACCCAGAAAAATCTCATTTTTGAAAAGTAGCCTTAAAACACCTTATAATAATTAATAAAAATTAATCACCTAACAAAATAATTTTTCCTGAAAATTCTCCAGTCTTCATTCCTCGTTCGGGCGTAAAATGCACTTAGAAAACCCTAATGCATGAATTTCTAAAATTTCATGAATTAAATCCTATCATGCATGAATTATGCATAAAATGCATAAAAATAATTAAACACATAATTAATGAAATTAACATGCATTTACTGCTTCAAAACAATTTAATAAAATATCAAAGAAATTTACTAACTTGCATGCATGTGGTTCACGTGGACCTTCAAATTTTCGGGACATTACATGAAGAGTTTCATTTCATAGCTTAAATTATTATCTAGGCCACAAAGAATATATCGTGACAATTCAGCTGCTGTTTTTATGGCTAAAAATAACAAAAGTGGTATTCGAAGCAAGCACATCGACATTAAGTATTTAGCCACATGAGAACGTGTTAAATATAAGAAATTAATTATTGAGCACATTAGCACTGAATTGATTATTACAGATCATTTGACAAAAGGCATGCCACCATTAAAATTCAAGGATCATAGGATGAGAATTGGTTCCTTTATGTAATTTTGTTGTAAGAACAAATTAATGAAACTTTGATGTGATATTTCATCATATTTGTTATGCACACATTCATTGATTCGAGAAATATCAATAAAGTTGGATCTCAAATAAACATAATGTTATTCATTAAGTTATACAGACTTAAGATACATATTACATTGTATTATATGGAAGATAATCCTTGCTTTTAGAGAACATATCATCATGATTCATGTGTTTTGTTTTCTCCTATGATAAATGAGATATGTATGTGCCAAGTGGGAAAATGAAAGAAAAATGGCCCATATCAAAAGAAGAATAAATGTATAGGAAATAGCGACAACCATAAGCTTTCATTTTTTGACAAACAGTACATACGCAGCCTCAACTTTAGAAAAATTGAGACACACATGTGTCTCTTCTTTTGACTCTCGAGCTCCCGATCAACTCATTTGATAGTATGAGAGATGTTTCTAAATAGCGGTGATTGAGATCTCTAAGCACATACCTCATAAGAACAAAAATACATCATCTACAGAGAATTGGAATGCTTAGAAGGTTCAATCGGAGGAAAAAAATACTTGCAATTACAAATTTCTAACCAACTCGAAGTAGAATTATTTAGTGGGATTCGAACCAAATTGACATTACCTATATATTATTTAGTGGGATTCGAACCAAATCAATATTAAAAATATGGCAAAAACTTGTGTGAGACGGTCTCACGGGTCGTATTTGTGAGACGGATCTCTTAATTGGGTTACCCATGAAAAAGTATTACTTTTTATTCTAAGAGTGATACCTTTTATTATGAATATGAGTAGGGTTGACCCGTCTCACAGATTATGATCCGTGAGACGGTCTCACATGAAACTCACTCTAAAAATATATTATCGATATAATTAAGAATATATGATTGTGTTACCTTTTAGTAAAGTGCTTAAGTAAATCCCGTTATAATATTTAACAATTACTCTAATATTACTTCTTACAAGTATTTACATAACATAATTTATTAATTTTTGCATAATCATCGTGTCAATAATAATATAATATAAATATAAATATAGAAATTTGTACTATTATATATTATATTGTTAAATATTTTATTATTTATGTATAGCAAGTTAGAGGCGGGCAAGTATGTACATGTCGTAATTTATCAGTGGACGATGTGGGTTAGAAAATTATTCATTCAACTTATCTATTTTAGGTAGCGGGTGGACTAGTACGGTAGATTTAGTCGATTTTGTGTATAATCTGACTTGAGATGAGCCGGTCCGTCATTTTGATAGGTTGGAAAATTGTCAACCAAACTCAAGCACATATTTTGTATGATAGCCCGACAAGACATACCTAGTATATTTTGACACATCTAGCATCAATCATTCGATAAACTATATTTTTTAAATAAATTATGTATACATGTTTTATTAAATAGATATTATAATTATATGAACAAACAAATTGACTAACTTTGGTGGTTATGTCATAGTTAAGAACATAAATATCACGACTAGCTCTCATATATATCAGTAGATTTTAATTCCAAGGGATTGGGAACATATACGAGCACTTGTCTTTATCATTCTTCCATCGGCTGAAGTTGAAAAACAAGATATAATATCAAAGTAATTTCGCTTTTTTACATGTACTTGACAAAATGTCAACATCCAATAGAAAAGTTCATAAATTATTGAATTTGATCGCTTGATTAAAACTGAAAATTGTGAAATTAAATATTCTTTGATTGGTAAAACTAAAGTAACAATTTTAAAATTTGAGCTTATATATCCTTTAATCCTAAATTGAGTTTGATGTTATCTTTCGAATTCTACAACATAGTCAAAACCATATTATTTGATTATTGATGATATCCACGCGAATTGAGTGAGCAGGGTCGGAGCAATCCACCGGATCTGATAAAAGTTTTGTTTGGGAAGATGAGTAAAGAGATATAATTATTATTTTCGGTAGATTTTCAAATGGACCTCAAACAACATAACATGATTTGCTCACAATCGGAAATATGCCCCTTCCCGTCCATGGACTTCTGCATCTTGAGTAGAGAACTAGAAGAAAGAATTTTAGAGGAAGGGGGGAGGTCAATTAATGTAGACTTACTATAGGTTTAGGCGGAAAGATTAATAATGAGACATTGTAATTTATTATTAGTACATCTTTTGTGAAATAATTTAAAAGATGTAAATAATACTTTTGACATAAAAAATAAAAAAAAATTCATGTATGAAGTGTTTTATTATTTACACAAGTGATTTGAGTAAGGGTAAATATGGAACATGGCATGCTTATTTGTTAAGTTGAATTGTTGGAGGCCTATTAGGGCCGACGAAAAAAACTCGAAAATCCCGATCCAACTAGAATCACCCCCCGAAAAAAATAATGACCCATCTTTTTCTTGACCCGAGTGTTCAGTGATTTTTTTTCGTCCCGATTAATCGAGAGAAGGATCGAATATGATCTCCTCCCGACTTTCATAGAGTTTATATAGTCAAATGGTATCTATATTGACTTTTAAAACTCTATAAAAGTCTAGATGTATTCATAATTTCAATAGAATTTTAATAACTCTATCGAATTCATTAACATACAAATATTAAAGCATAAAATATAAATACAAAATTGTCAAAAATTGTCTTTGGTTCAATCCATATATTTAGATGGATCGTTAAAACTTATAACTCATACCCAAACTCTTTTTTCTCTACCACGCGTCAGATCATTTTTCTTCTCTTCTCTTCTATTTCAATCACTCTCTCTAATTTACAAATGTATCTCTATATACATTTTCTTTTTTCTTTTCATTTTTTTTTATTTTTTGGATGATTTTATTTTAATATTATATGAAATTTTGAATTCTTTAATTGATTTTGTGATTTTTTTAATTAATAATTTATACACATGAATATAATATTCAATAATAATAAAAGATAATCCAAAAAAATAATAGTCACTTAATTCTTAATAGTTGTATAGCCTTGCAATGAGCATGATAAAAAAAAACAAATAAAAATTAAGATTTTAAAATATAATTGATTAAAATTGAAAGTAATAGTATATTTTTTAATAAATATAATTACAAATTTTAAATAAATTTTTAACTAAAAATTTATTTTCACTTAACTATCATATTTTTATTAAAAAAATATTAACACAATGATAAATAATATTATTTTCATATGAATATATTATCAGTTCAAATATAATGTTTTTTATCGTATTTTTTATTTTTAAAATTCTTTGTTGGGCCAAATATATCTTCTTGCTCATTGGGAATCGGATTATCAGGTGGCATAAATTCGATAACAAAGAAGGTGTAAATTGATT
The DNA here is from genome assembly GCF_022965805.1 of Primulina eburnea. Classification (NCBI taxonomy): domain Eukaryota; kingdom Viridiplantae; phylum Streptophyta; class Magnoliopsida; order Lamiales; family Gesneriaceae; genus Primulina; species Primulina eburnea. The sequence goes on from NC_133104.1 coordinate 6,734,675, forward strand.
AATTGACAGCCTAATCAGTAGTCTGTAAAGGGTCTTTTATTTTTAACATTAGAGTAGCAATGCTACTTGAACTTGGTGGTATTTTGAGCTTTTATGAAACCAAACTTCCAATTTTCCCACATCAATTTTCTTTTTTTCTTTTTAAGCCAAAAATGCAGTTTGTGTTGTGGTGGTTGGCTTTCCTGTTGAGTTGCTTTACATATCATAGATATGGAAATTTTAAGGTTATGATTCTTGACATTTATATTGGAAGCAGTTTACTTTTTTTCTCATATAGTGTAGTAGTGTCTTATTCACTAAAATGTGCGACTTTCTTTGATGAAATATTGTTAAATTGAGCCGGTGACTTTCTTGAATTTCATTGGGTAAGTTAGTGCTGCTTAATCATGTTTGTAATCTCATTGTTAATTTCTTCATTAAAATGGTGCTCAAGCGAGAGCTTTGGTTCAACAATTAGATTTATTATATGTTTTCTTTGCTCTTTTTGAAGAAAAAGCACGGATTTTGTGCATTGTTATTAGAAGTATGAATATCTTATAGCTAATCATAAATGAACGAAATACAAATATTAAAAGTGAGCATATCTCTTAACTACTATTAAGTAATAATAGAACAAATGTAAGAAAAATGATTCATATCTAATGAAGAATAAACGTGTAAGAAATGATGAAAACCTTAAGCTTGCATTTTTTGAGAAAATGGTATATATACCTCCTTAACTTTAAAAAAATTGAGACATGCGTGTCCTCTTCTTTTGACTCTCGAGCTCATGATCAACTCATTGATGGTATGAAAAATGCCTATAAATAGCGGTGATTGAGACCCCTAAGCATACATCTCATAAAAACAAAAATACACCATCTACAGAGAATTTGAGTGCTTAGAAGGCTTCAATCAAAGAAAAACAAAATACTTACAAATTATTTGATGGTCGGAGGTAACGTTCGATTCGCTTCCGCATATTGTTTAACATTTTCATAGATATGTAGCAACACGATTTTATTGAAAAACTCTAACATTTGGTATCAGCACAATAATATCTCTGCCTTGAATATATTTGTTTTCAATTTTCTGAAAAATCCAATATAAAGAACTTTTCGAAAAATTCATTACTAGAAGTTTGGGTAAGAAATAAGAAACTTGAAGCTCGAAGATCGGATATAATAATATTAAGAAATTTATCAGAGAATTTCTTATGAGTATAATAGGTTGCTCTTTGAAGTTCCCGTTTGAAATCTTGAAAATTGTAGATTTGTTTATGAATATTTTTTATAGGAGATGAGCAAACAATTTTGAAAGGATGATAAGGGTAGTAAATGAGACGTTGCTCAAAGTTGAAGATGAAGTTTTAATTGCTTCAAATAATGCATTCTGAATTGACTTCGCATTTAATGATTATTTCTATTTAAGACATGTGAAGTTTGGAGTTTGATATAAAATATAATGAACATGGCCCACTTGAAATGTAAGGCCTGTGAGTTATCGTTATAACCCGATATGAATTAATTGATGAATTGACGTGATTATGGAAGGAAAATCACGAGGAAGACGTTGGGAAAACATATAATTCATGTGTGAGGCCAGCAGACCTTGCGCATATGCGCGGAGATGAGGTCGCCATATGCACGAGCAGCCAATGCTGAGGCAGAAGACCTCGCGCATATGCGCAAGCAAGGTGTTTTCCTAAGCGCTAAGACAGTAGGTCTCGCGCATATGTGCGAGGACGGGGCGCGTATATGCGCGAGCAGATGAATGCTATGCTTCGAGATAGTAGGTCTCGCGCATATGCGCCGGTGTTGGACGCGCATATGCGCGAGACGTGCTGAATAAAGAAGTGAGCCACATGTCTCCCCATGCATTGAATATATAACAAAGTCTTCATTTCCCTCAGAATCCTCAGCCAAGAACCGTAAGCTCCATGGTTTTATTCTCAATTTTTCCTCCATAGCTTAGAAATTTGATTGTGCAAGATCCGGCCGTCCGATTTCAATCTGAGTTTAGTTCTGTGTTTCTCTCGTCAACGGCTTCAAAAGGATGTAAGTTTTCTTATGTTCTGTTTGATGTTGGAGGAATCGTGATTTGATTGATATTATGTGTTCTTGAGATTTTAGTAATCGTATAATCGAAAACGGATCGAAGAACGGACACCGTTTGAAATTGTTATCATTTTCCAGCTTATGTTTGATTGAGACTATGCAGATTTTGAGAATTCTAGCTTGTATTTGTTATTGGTTATGAGTTGTGATTGGGATCTATTGATATTGAGTTGCCGGTGTATCTCGAGATTGTGCCGTTATACTGTCGAAACGTACTTAGATTGAGATTTCTTGATTGAGTTGTATGTTGATAGTGGCTATTACAACATGTCATTCCCGATTGGTATTGAAGGCTTCGAACTCGAGAATTCAACTTCGAAATCAGTAAAAAACGAGCCAAAGCCAAACCTCGATAAAAGAAAGGTATAAATCAATGTTAACCTGCTGCAGGGACCCGGACCGCTAACTCATTTCTTAATCATCATTGGGATTAAATGGAATAAATAAGTAAACTAGGTTGAATTTTTTTTAAAGTTGAACACTTCATAACTAAGTGTACAAATGCTACAACAAGTAATATTCCATCTTATTCAATTTACAAGATTAAGTTTAATATCTACAACATGATCCAAGATAAAAACTTGTTCAAAACAAAGTCATAACAAACTAATGTCCTTCAACTACATATCATGTGTTAAAAACCAGCTCTACATCTAAGCCCGGATCACCACTCTAATCTCGATCTTTCATCCTCTTCTCGACCCTGATCATGTCCCTACCTGTTGTCATGCACACATACAAACACAACAATAGCCGTATAACTCCGGTGAGAAATATATTTCCGATTATAAACAATGTATACATGCATTTCATACAAGCATATACAAAAACATAAAACATGTGTCAAACATCATGTATCATATTCCAGAATATAGGAAAACATAAATCGATACAAACTTTAAATCAAACTCTTTAACTCTAAATCTTTGACTCGACTCTTATCTAGGGATCTCGATTTTAATAAGAACGTAACAAGTTTCCCACCTACTCTCCCCTTCTAGATGGTGGTACGTTCTTATTCCTGAACTTCCGTACACTATATCGAGTATCTACAATAGGAGTCGATCTTCTCCTAAGCGCATCGATATAACCAGACGTCCAGTGACTTGGCACCTCTGCCAAAGACTCTTTTACAATATCTATATCTTATTCTATGCTTTTCTATAACTCAATAGAACAAGCACTTACATTCAAAGAGTTCAAATATATCAAAACAATAAAAAGTAAGTATGTGGTTTTAGGAAACTCAAGTTATATCTTACTCGAGTTATCAATCCAGGTTGAACATTGATTTATACCTTTCTTTTATCGGGGTTTGGCTTTGGCTCGTTCTTCTACAGATTTCAAAGTTGAATTCTCGAGTTCTAAGCCTTCAATACCAATCTGGAATGACATGTTGTAATAGCCACTATCAACATACAACTCAATCAAGAAATCTCAATCTAAGTACGTTTCGACGGTATAACGATACAATCTCGGGATACCCCGACAACTCAATATCAATAGATCTCAATCACAACTCATAACCAATAACAAATACAAGCTAGAATCCTCAAAATCTGCATAGTCTCAATCAAACATAAGCTGGAAAATTATAACAATTTCATACGGTGTCTGTTCTTCGATCCGTTTTCGATTATACGATTACTAAAATATCAAGAACACATAATATCAATCAAATCATGATTCCTCCAACATCAAATTTTCGAACCATGCAAGAACATATGAAAACTTACATCCTTTTGAAGCCTTTGACGAAAGAAGCACGGAACTAAACTCGGATTGAAAATCGGACAGCCGGATCTTCCACAATAAAATTTCTAAGCTATGGAGAAAACTTGAGAATACAACCATGGAGCTTACGGTCCTTGGCTGCGGATTCTGAGGGAAATGAAGACTTTGTTATATATTCAATGCATGGGGAGACATGTGGCTCACTTCTTTATTCAGCACGTCTCGCGCATATGCGCGTTCAACACCGACGCATATGCGCGCCTCATCTCCGCGCATATGTGCGAGGTCTGCTGGCCTTACACATGAATTATATGTTTTCCCCACGTCTTCCTCGTGCTTTTCCTTCCATAATCACGTCAATTCATCAATTAATTAATCTCGGGTTATAATGATAACTCTCAGGCCTTACAATTCTCCCTCTCTAAGACATGATTTCGTTCTCGAAATCTCAGGAAATCAAATCACATAAAATAAGAATATATAACAGAGGCTAAATAAGAACTCACATCAATGAAATAACTCTGGAAATTTCTGTCTCATATATGATTCAGTCTCCCAGGTAGCTTCTTCAATGCCATAACGACTTCACTGAACTTTCACAAGCGGAATAGTCTTCGTTCCGAGTTGCTTTTCTTTACGATCAAGAATCTGAAGTGGATTTTCAAAATAAGAGTTTCATCGAGCTCGGCCTCATCAGGCTGAAGAACATGAAAAGCATCAGGAAGATATTTCCGTAACATAGAAACATGAAAGACGTCATGTATTCCAGATAGAGATTGAGGAATAGCGAGTCGATAGGCACGATCACCTATCTTCTCAAGAATCTCATACGGACCGATATAACGTGGAGATAACTTTCCTCGCTTGTCAAATCTGACAACGCCTCTGAAAGGAGAAATCTTAAAAAATACTCTGTCTCCTGCATCAAATTCTAACGGTCGACGTCGAATATTTGCATATTTGGCTAATGTCTATCCTGAGCTGTCTTCATTCTCTGCTGAATCAGCTTTACTTTCTCAGTCATATCTTGAATCATATCAGGTCTAAGTTCAGGTACCTCGGAGATATCATCCCAGTAAAGAGGAGATATGCATTTCTTGCCGTACAACGCTTCAAACGGAGACATCTCTATACTCGTCTGATAGCTGTTGTTGTATGAGAATTCACAAACTGGTAAGCAATATTGCCAACTAGTGCCAAAATCTAGCACTACAGCTCTAAGCATATCCTCCAATGTCTGGATAGTTCTTTCTGATTGTCCGTCAGTCTGAGGATGATATGATGTACTTAGATATTACTTCGTACCTAGAGCTTGTTGAAAACTGTGTCAAAAGTGCGAAGTGAATCGAGGATCATGATCTGATACAATGGACTTTGGCACTCCATGCAATCTAACCACTTCTCCGACATAAATTTCTGCCATGTGATCATGTCTGTATGTCATTCGGTAAGGAATAAAACATGCTGATTTGGTAATCTGTCAATAATGACCCAAATCGCATTACAACCTTGGGAGGATCTTGGTAGCTTCGTAACAAAATCCATGGAAATGTGATCTCATTTCCATTCTAGAATAGCTAAGCTTTGCAGTAGACCTCCTAGGTTTCTTTTTTTCTGCTTTCACATGTTGTAAATTCAAACATTTGGACACAAAATCTGCGATATCTGATTTAATTTGTTTCCACCAAAACTGTTTCTTCATATCATTGTACATCTTTCTGCCACCAGGGTGAATACTAAAACGACTACCATGTGCTTCTGTCAAAATCTGTTGTTTCAAGTCTGAAACATCTGGCACAACAAGACGATTATTCACATATAACACATTATCACGAACTTGATATTCTGATTGATGCCCTGATCGGACCATCGCAATAGAATTCGGAATATTTTGATCGACTTTCTGTGTTTATTTAATTCTGAAAATCAGCTCTGGTTCAACTTGAATAGTACACAGTCTCAGAGGCTTACAATCTGTTTCAAATACTAATCCAGAAAGACAGCAATCTTCAATCAAATTTGAAACACCAATCGTGGATAGGGATAAAGAACATACCTTTCGACTCAGTGCATCAGCTGCTGCATTTGATTTCCCCGGATAATATTTGATTTCACAATCAAAATCTTTCAGCAAATCAAGCCATCTATGTTGCATCATATTCAGTTCTGACTGTTAAAATAGATATTTCAAACTCTTGTGATCATAATAAATTTCAAAATTCTCACCATATAGATAGTCCAGATTTTCAAAGCAAATACAATATCAGCCAATTCAAGATCATGAATTGAGTAGTGAGTCTCATGTGGTTTTAATTGTCTCAAAACATAAGCAATAACATATTCTCGCTGCATCAGAACACAACCTAATCCCCTGTGAGAAGCATCACAATAGACAACAAAATCACCAGTACCTGACGGAATAGTCAACACTGGAGCACTGGTTAATCTATTTTTCAACTCCAGAAAACTGGATTCACACACCTCTAACCAAACAAAAGGGCATTCTTTTGGGTTAGCTGAGTAATCGGCTTAGCAATACTAGAGAAATCTTTGATGAATCGACGATAATAGCTCGCTAAACCCGTAAAATTGCGTATTTCTGGCACTGATTTCGGTCTAGGACAATTAATCACAGCTTCAACTTTGCTAGGATCAACAGAAATACCATTTCCAGATATAATGTGTCCAAAAAGTACAACTTGTTTCAACCAAAACTCACATTTCAATAGCTTTGCATACAGTTTCTCAGCCCTCAGAGTTCTCCATACAGTTCTTAAATGTTCAGCATGCTCAATCATATTCTTCGAATATATCAGAATATCATCAATAAAGATAATCACAAAGTCATCAAGATATTTCTGAAATATATGGTTCATCAAACCCATAAATACAGTTGGAGCATTCGTTAAACCAAACGGCATGACTATAAACTCATAATGGCCATACCTGGTTCTAAAAGCTATCTTCGATATATCAGAATCTCTGACTCTCAGCTAATGATATCCAGATCTCAGATCGATCTTAGAATAAACAGAAGAACCCTGCAACTGATCAAATAGATAAATAATACGAGGCAAAGGATATTTATTCTTTATCGTAGCCTTGTTCAATTGCCGATAATCCATGCAGAGTCTCATTGAACCGTCTTTCTTTCTGACAAACAATACTGGAGCACCCCAAGGAGAAAACACTCAGTCTGATGTAACCATTGGCTAATAAATCTTATAACTTGTCTTTCAATTCTTTCAATTCAATTTGTGTCATTCTGTATGGAGTTTTGGAAATAGGTATTGTACCTGGTATTAATTAAATGCTGAAATCTATTTCTCGGACTGGAGGCAAAGTTGGAATCTCATCTGGAAAAACATCAGAAAACTCACATACCACTTGGTAAATCTGTCAATGAAGGGCTCGACTTCAGTACATCTACTGAATACACAAGGAATCCCTCTGCTCCTTTCTGTAATAATCGAGTCATAGACAAAGCAGATATCAAAGGAATTCGAGCTCTGGAACCTTTACCGTAAAATTTCCATTCATCAGCCATCTCAGGTCTGAATCTTACAATTTTCTGGAAACAATATACGGTAGCTCTGTACTTGGTCATGCATATCAATACCAATAATGCAGTCAAAATCAGACAAACCAAGTACAATACAATCTAACTCTATCTCATTACTATCATACTGTAGCATACAATGTCTAATAGAATTCACTGATATAAGACCTTTCTCCAAAGGTGATGTAATGCCCAAGAATTGTTGTAGAATTGATCAGACAAGATTAATGAAATATCCCCAGACTTGTAGAATTGATCAGATAAGATTATGGGATGTTGCTCGGATCAAAAACTATAAATTTTAGAAGTTTGCGCGACCGCACCCGCGGTGCTAGCACGACCGCACCCGCGGTGCATGTGCAGAAAATGAAGTACAAATCCCGTAGACACACCGCACCCGCGGTATTAGACGGAGCGCACCCGCGCTGATGACACCGCACCCGCGGTCTTGCAAGAAGCGCACCCGCGGTCAAGCTTCGGGAAATCTGGATAAAGTCGACGAGACGGGACCGCACCCGCGGTGCATGTATGACCGCACCCGCGGTGCGACGTGCAACATGAAAAATGATGCCACGTTTTATGATTTGCATGCAGTATATATAGATGTTTGACACGTTATTTCTTCAGAAATTCAGAAGGGAATCGAAAGTTTGGGAGAGAAGTTGATTTCTTAAGTTAGAATTTGATTTACAAAGAATCCGTGTATCAGAATTCGAATCCGGAAGCAGTATCGTGCTCCTCGTGCTAAGAGCTACACAAGGACGTAAGTTTTGTTACGTTTTAAGATGTTTTGAAAATATGATGTTGCTAGAATTGCATGGGATTCAGATATGGTGTTTCTACTACCGTAGACATTGTAGAATTGAAGTCAAATTAAAGAACAGACTGTTTCTGTAATTGTTATGATTTTCAGAAGATATTGATTGAGATTAAACACTAGATTTGTATTGTTCTTGATTGAAGAATAGAGAGATGATTATTCTTGTATGTCTGGATAGATTATTCAGTAGATATGTGAAGTCAGATCGAAGAAAGAATACCGTATGTCTGTGTTTTGTATTTCAGCATCTCTGAAGATGTATTTGTTAGATATTCATATGCTGGAAACAGATTGATCAGATTCAGATATGATTTAGATTATATCGTGATATTGTTGATATGATCCGATTGTGTTTGGTTCAGATTGATCAGATTATGTACTGAGTGAGTATTGATCAGAACAGATTGTGAATTGAACTACACAGTGATACAATGTATTTGATTTTGTCATTTCAGATCGGATATGGACAGACTGGACTTCAAGACTTCGTCTTCCTCAGACGGGGACGACAAAGGTATAATTCATGTGATATTCGGGAAGAAACAACTCAATTGAGTTTACCATTTGAGTTGCCCAATAAATCACATACTATATTCTTGTTTATAGATTTGTTTATAGAACTTGTATGCAAATCTTGCTATGCTTTGTTTACAGATCATGTTGCATTGCATTAAGATGATTATGCTTGTTTACAGATTGTGTATTCATGCATTAAGATAGGAAAGTCTGCGAGATCATCCAGACTTCTAGATGTTCGGCGATATCTCAGCTTAGGGGAAGATCACCGCCCCTTTGTAGACGTGGATACAGATCAGGCCAAAGTCTAGGAATAAGACGGTCAGCACCTCGATTGGGAGGGTAGGTGACAGACAGTGCCGTCTTATTCACCCCGGGATCCCTAGAGTTATAGATCGAGTCGAGTCTAGACATGATTTGATTAGGACTTCATGCTTATATGGATGTGGCTCCTAGATCATGGGACCCATCGTTATTGCTTTCAGTTGTGCTAGCATGTTGTTATGATTTAGATTGTTTATATGCATGTTTATCTGATTTGAGTTGCATGCTTAATTTCATAGATTATGAAATATTATATTGTGTTTATACATGACGGCATGTTTTATGAATTAGTTTGTTTATATACATGCTTACCATGTTTTATACTGGGATTTATTCTCACCGGAGTTATCCGGCTGTTGTCTTGTTTTGTATGTGTGCATGACAACAGGTGGGGCTGGATCAGGGTCAAGAGGAGAAAGAGGCTGGACTAGATAGCGTGGTGATTCCGGACTTACTGTAGATTGGGTTTCATTACTAGAGCATATTAGTTGAACCTTAGATTAGTTAAAAGACTGTTGTATCTTTATACTGAATTGTAGTTTTATACAGATATGTATATTAATTAGATGCCATTACCTTCCGCACTTGTATTTTAAAAAGAAAAATTTTTAGACCCTGTTTTATCTTAATGGATAATTAAATCCCAACGATGATTAAGAAGATGATTAGCGTCGGGTCCCCACAACAGGTGGTATCAGAGCGATAGATCCTTTAGATTAAGATAGTCAGAACTGATAGATTCTTTAGATTGAGATAGAAGAGAATGAGCGGGGTAGATGAATTTTCTTTCCTTGCATGTGTGTGCTAGCATGAGATTGATTTAATGTTGATTGACATTATGTGCTAGCATGAGACTATGTGTTACTGCTTTAAGATACATGTTTACCTGATTATGTGATTGGAATCGGTATTATGTATTCTTAAGTATGAATCAGATCAGATTCATGATCAGCAGTAAGATGATCATGATCAGAGAAAGATTGGTACAGATTTGTAGTATGAGATTACTAATGTGTTTGGTAATCAGATGTACCGCCCAGAAGAATTCCAGAAAGAGGCAGTACTTCCTATGATCAGACATGTAGGTCAGAACCTCAGATAGACGTGTCAGAGATTCAGATGGAAACACAGCTACAGAGGTTCCAGTCGTTTCAGCCTCCGGTTCTGAAGGGAAATGAGACGTCAGCAGATTGTGAAAAGTGGCTTGAAGAAATAGAAATGTTATTTGAATTCCTAGATTTCACAGATGAGTGTAGAATTAGGCTTATGGAGAACCAGTTGCACGAAGCTGCCAGAAGATGGTGGTTACTCACCAAAGGAGCTTTAGAGCAGAGTCGTTCAGTGATTACATGGAAGATTTTCAAGGTTGAGTTCTACCAAAGATTCTTCCCCGTCTCATATAGAGAGGACAGAAGTGCTGAATTTGCAAACCTAAAACAGGGTCAGATGAGTATTGATGAATACTTAGCACAGTTCTTCACCTTGTTACGTTTTGCCCCTCTTATAGCTAGAACTGATCATGCTATATCTAGTCAGTTCATTCAGGGATTAAATCCAGAAATACGTACATTGGTGAATGTGAAGCAATCGAGTAGTTTTGCTGATACCTTGAACAGGGCCAAAAGAGCAGAAGCGGTTCTGATAGGACAACAGGGAGTCTCGTATGATCTTCCAACATCAAATCCACAGCAACTGCCTTCTAGAGTTGATATTGGCAGCAACAGTGATAGGAAGAAAGAACCATTGAAGATTCAAAAGAAACAGTTCAAGAAGTTAGGAAGTGATTCCTCTAGTTCTAGCAGTCCTAGTCCGAGCTATACCGGAGTGTATTGTAGGACGTGTGGAGGGTGACATTCCACAGAACAATGTCAAGGAGTGCTTGGTAAATGTAACGTTTGTAAGCAAACGGGACACTTTGCTAAGGTTTGTCCCCAGAAGAGTTCTCGAAGATTTTAAAGAGCAGAGTCATTGGTGGTAATGACTAAAGAACAGACCCAGAATTCGCAACAGGTACTATTTCTTTTATGATTATATGCATAGGTATTGATATGTCCTAATGCATTAATTATGAATACCTGTGATTGAGTAGCATGGAGATATGCTGTATCTGTTGGGTCTGTGTATACTGTAGTATTGATTCCTTGGTTGTTGAGGAATATGTGGATATCAGAAATGTCTGTGACATATGATATACTACGGTTAGATAAGACTGAGATTGAACTAGATTGCGATGTACTTGTGTTATATGATTCTGATTGCATTATTGACATGTATATGCTAAACAAGTACATAATTATCGTAGAATGTGTGCCAGAAATGGTAAGATTCAGACCAGATCTGGCTGATAAACGGAGATTTTCCGGTAAGGAGTCTAGATCCAGAATTCCTTAGATTATTGTACTGTTTATGACTCGATTATTACAAAAAGGAACAGATGGTATCCTTATGTATTCAATAGATCCATTGAAATCGAGTCTAGCAGTGACAGAGTTGCTAGTAATATAATAGTTGACTGGTGTTTGCCTAGATAAGATTTCAGATGTGTTTGATATCAGAAAGGTAGATTTCAGAATTGAATCAATACCGAGTATTGCTGGTATATTAGAACATAGTACAGAATGACTGACAGAATTGAGATAATTGACAGATAAAAGAACATTATCTGAGAAATCCAGTTGATTGAGTATTTCTCTGGAAGATATTTCAGTTCTGTTTCTAAATTGATAGCGTTTAGGTGCAGAAGTATTCTGAAAATTATGCTTGGTATATCTATGAATTATTGATATATTGCAGCATTTGATTGATTATATTGAATATTCGAAGATTGTGTAAAATATTCAGCGAACTATGATCATTGTATACAGAAATGGGTCAGGTATGAATCCGGTATGCAGTTATTGATACAGTGTTTATTCAGAATATGCAGTATCTGAAGATCGATTGATTTAGACAGTTAAGATAGAAAGATCAAGAATTCCAGAAATGTCAGAAATTTATTATCTGCAGAGTATCTTCTTCTCTTATTGTTATATATCTGCTGAGTATTGTTATTGTTCTACATCAGTATTTGCGATATCTTATATTGTTGGAAGCATATGTTATTTGCAGATAAGATATAGCAGTTGATCTGGGCAGTATGATGATTGGTCATATAGCCAGAATTTACAGATTGCCTGATTTTGTTATTTTATGAGTTTTCTTAAACTCACTAGATCTGTGTAGGTTCTTTCTGTTCTGAATCTGATGTGATATTACTGTTATTGTGAATCAGTGTTTGATACAGATTAGGGTAAACAGTCAGACATGTGATCAGAATGTTCAGAATTTGTTTGTAATAATCAGAACAGAGCATCAGTCAGAATAACAGATATTTGATTTTGTGTTATATGGGACTGATTATGTTATGATATCAGATGTTTCAGAATTGTTTACAGATTTTGATATTGATAGTCAGAGCCGAATACCAGGTGGGTATTTATTCTTTAATTTATGATTATTTACTGATTTGTTTATACAGGATAGTTCGAATCTGAACTCACAGATAGTGTCAGAACCGCATAGTAGTGGATTCAGTTGCCATTCAGATGATTGTGAATGTACGTTATTCGAACAGACAGTAGTGATATAAACAGATCAGATCAGTTATAACAGAATTGGTACAGAAATGTTGGCAGAAATTGTACTGATAAGTCAGAATTGCTAACAGAAGAAGCCAGAAAGATAGAAATCAGAAGACTATTACAGATTTTGTATATTTCTGAATAGAAATGGGAGTACGTTTCTATGGTTTTGTAATGACATTACTATCATTTTCTACAAATTGTGATATGATATGATTAAGATTGACAGATTGTTCAATCTATATCTATCAGTTTGTACCAGATAACATACAAACAGAACTAGATGACATAGATCGATGTCAAAGAAATAATGTAATGACCCGAATCTTTGTTTTCAATTAAGTATTAATTAAGAGATAATGATTTGTTAATTAAGTATTATTAAGGAATTGATAATCCGGGATTAAGCTGTTGGTATCCACCGAATTTAAAAAAAATGGATAATCCGATCTATCTCTGATTACATTATCTCGAGAAATCCAACTAGACCAATGAGGTTCTGACACGTGGCAGATAAGATTGTTTCGGATTTTGTGAACTAGTCCAGTTTCAGCCTATAAATGGAAGCCGATTCTTTTGTTTCCTTCACCGCATTTCTTCAGAGAGAGAGTTCTAGTTATCCTTAGGTTTTCTAGCCAGTATCGAGGGCACTTTGGTGTCGAGAAGTTTCGGAGCTAGTATCGACTCGAGGAGGGGTCGGTGAACTGAGATCGTGACATCATCAGCGGGCTAACGACGGACGCAGGTTCAGAGCTTTCTGTCAGATTGTTTTAGTGAGGTACGTGATGTACTGACTGAGATATCCAAGCGTAGTATACACACTTATATGCTGCATATTTATCTGTTGCATGATACATGTTTTACTGCTTTGGCATATTATGCATGACATATCATGTTGAGCCTTATATCGTTTGAGATATACCTCGTTTGTTGGGGCCGCTCAGCCCTATTCTGTATTGTGGACGATGGGGCATCGAGAGCTACAGTGTCCGACGGGACCCGTGGGCTCTGATGACCTGGACATTGCAGGTCCACGTCTTGATGATGAGTGTGGGAGCCAAAACATGCCTAGGGCAGATCAGAGACTACACACTCAGGCGCCTCTAGACTGAGCATGAGATTCTTGACTTGATCCTTGATATCCGAGCATATTGCATTTTGCATGCATCATATCAGTTTGTTTACTCGTACATTCTCGTATTGGGCGATTGTCGCTCACGTCCTTGTTTTCATCTTGGGCACCCCATTCCACGGGGCAGGTCTTAGGTTGGACGGTTCGGACGACCATGGCAGTGGCTAGAGCAGTTGGGTTTCGGTGGTGATCCAGTGGAGGTTTCCTGTGGTTTACTGTATTTTCGTTCAGGGTTATGTTTTGTATTTGTTATGGTTGTATTAACGTTTAAGACTGCTGTTATTGTTTTGTTTCCATTTGGGTTGTAAGATGATTAAGTATTTGGTTTCCGCTGTTTAATTGTTGGCATTAAGTTTAATGTTGCATGTTTATTAGTCTGTTTAGTAGTGGCTCGATTAAGGGCGCTACATTTGGTGGTATCAGAGCATGCAAAGATTTTTGGGACATTAGTAAATTTGTTTTGAGGATTTAGAGGTTGATTTTAGTTTCCTTTCAGATGTCAGGAGATGGAAGCAGTCACGGTAGTGTGGGACATGGCCGTTATGGCGACGATGAGGCTGGCCGAGAACATCGTCGTAGAGATCGTGACGGAAGGCGTCACCGAGATCATGATGAAAGGAGACGTAGGAACCGTGTCAACATTATGGATTTCATGAAGATTGGACCTCCACCGTTGACCGGAGATGAGAATGCTGATGTTGCTGAAGCTTGGGTTGATATCATGGAGCAGTGTTTTCGAGTGTTGCACTATGACGAGGATGAGAAGATGGAGGTAGCTGATTTCATGATCCAAGGAAAAGCTCGGAAATGGTGGAAACCTGTTTCTGCCATTCTAGTTCAGCAGCATGGGCGGATTCGTTGGGAACATTTCCGTCAGACCTTCATCAATCATCACTTTCCGCCAGCTCTTCGCCAAGCGAAGGAGATGGAACTGTTGAACATTAAGCAAGGAGATTCGAACATTGAGGATTATCAGAAGCGTTTTACGGATCTGTTGCCGTATGCTCCTCACATCAGTGAGAATTCTGCAGCAAAATATTCTCACTTTTTGAATGGTTTGAACCAGGAGATTTTTGATCGGGTTTCTGTCTGTGATGATCCTACTTCGTACGAAGGATTAGTGAATCGTTGTCGTCAAGCCGAGATCAGTATTGCTAGGAGGAAGGCTATGCAAGCTAGCAAAAGTTCTAGTTCGTTGGGACCAAGGGGTCAGTCTTTCAAGAAGTCTGCATCTTCTTCTTCTTCCGGTTCTGGAGGGGTGCACAGCTTTGGTAGGAAAAAGATGCAATGTGGCCACTGTGGAGGCAATCACCCGACGGAGAATTGTCGAAGAGCAACGGGTGCATGTTTCAATTGTGGTGGTTTTGGTCACATGAAGAGGGATTGCCCTAATTTGGAGAATCAGAGTGGAGGCAGAGGTTCTATGACAGGGTCTTATAGTGGAAAACAGTCTGAGGCCACTGTTCAACAGAAAGGTTTTCCTGCTCAAGGTTCTCGTCGTGGAGGAATATCGCAAGGATCTCAGCAACGCCCACGAGTTCAGGGGCAAGTGTTTGCCTTAAACCAAGAGCAAGCTGAGGAGCATAACGAGAGAGTCATTGCAGGTAATTTTCTTTTATGTGGTATTCCTGCATATGTATTGATTGACACTGGGGCATCGCATTCATTCATAGCATCAATGTTTGTTAAGAAGCATAAAATACCCTACGTGTCATTAGATGTTTTGTTGTCGGTGTCTACACCGATGGGACAAGAGGTTTTAGCTAAGCGACTTGTAGTAGACTGTTTGCTAGAGTTTGAAGGAAATTACTTGTCTGCCAATTTGATGATATTGGCTATGGAAGATTTCGATTGTATTATGGGAATCGACCTATTGACTAAGTATAGAGCGACGGTAGATTGTTATCAACGTCTCGTTCAGTTTCGTCCAGAAAGAGACGAGAATTGGTTCTTCTTTGGTGAGGGAGCTCGACCTCCAATGCCAGTAGTGTCTGCTGTAAAGGCACAACGGGCTTTAGTAAAAGGAGGAGAAGGATACCTCATTTATGCTATTGACGTATCGAAGGATGTAATCGATGTGAAGAACATTCCAGTTGTCGATGAATTTCCTGATGTTTTCCCCGATGAAATTCCTGGATTTCCTCCAGAGAGGGAAGTGGAAGCGGAGATAGAGTTGGTACCAGGAACCGCACCTATCTCCAGAGCGCCTTATAGATTGGCACCAACAGAGATGAAAGAGTTGAAACAACAGTTGCAAGATCTTCTGGACAAAGGGTACATTAGACCCAGTGTGTCTCCTTGGGGAGCACTAGTGTTGTTCGTTAAAAAGAAGGATGGGTCTATGCGGCTTTCCATAGATTATCGACAGTTGAACCGAGTAACAGTCAAGAATAAATATCCGTTACCACGGATTGATGATTTGTTCGATCAACTGCAAGGGACTTCAGTGTACTCGAAGATCGATTTACGGTCTGGATATCATCAACTTCGAGTTCATCAACGTGATATCCCTAAGACTGCATTTCGAACAAGGTATGGGCATTACGAGTTTCTAGTGATGCCGTTTGGTTTGACGAATGCTCCAGCAGTATTTATGGATTTGATGAACCGAGTATTCCAGGAGTATCTTGACAAGTTTGTCATTGTCTTTATTGATGACATACTGGTATACTCTCGTAGCCTTGAAGAGCATGCACAACATTTAAGGATTGTGTTGCTAACCTTAAGGAATCACCAACTGTATGCTAAGTTGAACAAGTGCGAGTTTTGGCTCGACAGAGTTGTCTTCTTGGGACATGTTATATCCAAAGATGGGATATCAGTGGATCCTAGCAAGATCGAAGCAGTGTTGAGTTGGGCACGACCGGAATCAGCTCAAGAGATAAGAAGTTTTCTAGGTTTGGCAGGTTATTACCGGAGATTCATTTCAGGATTTTCTCAGATTGCCAAACCATTGACTCAACTGACGTGTAAGAATGTGCAGTTCGAATGGACTCATGATTGTGAAAATAGTTTCAATGAACTGCGTCAACGTTTGACAACTGCACCAGTTTTAGCTCTGCCATCTGGATCAGGAGGGTACATTGTGTACACTGATGCATCACTTCAAGGACTTGGGTGCGTTTTAACCCAGAATGGTCATGTGATTGCATATGCATCCAGACAGTTGAAGAAGCATGAAGAGAATTATCCAGTTCATGATCTGGAATTGGCAGCGATTGTGTTTGCTTTGAAGATTTGGCGACATTATCTCTACGGAGAGAGATTTGAGATTTTTACGGATCACAAGAGTTTGAAGTATATCTTCACTCAAGCAGAGTTGAATATGCGCCAAAGAAGATGGATGGATTTGTTAAAGGATTATGATTGCGAAATCAAGTATCATCCAGGATCAGCAAATCTTACAGCTGATGCTCTTAGTCGCAAGGTGAGATTATCTGCACTTCAGACAAGTTTCATATCAAGTGTAATCCAAGATTGTTGTTCTCTGGGATTTCACTTCCGTCATAAGAAAGGAATGGAACACATTCGAGTATCGAGCATTTTATCTGAACCGATGTTGTATGCCAAAATCAGAGAAGCTCAGTTTTCTGATCCGAAGGTGGAAAAGTTAGCAAGGTTAGCTAACGGAGACAACACATCTGGCTTTGCGTTCCAAACAGATGGAACCTTGTGTCTGTCAGGAAGAATCGTAGTTCCAGAAGATTCTAAATTGAGAGACGAGATTCTATCTCAAGCTCATAGGAGTAAGTTGAGTATCCACCCTGGAAGCATGAAAATGTATAAGGATTTGAAGACCAAGTTTTGGTGGAAAGGTATGAAGAGAAGTGTTTACCAGTTTGTAGCCAAGTGTTTAGTTTGTCAGCAAGTGAAAGCTGAACATCGACGACCAGGAGGATTACTTCAGAATCTTCCTATCCCTGAGTGGAAGTGGGAGCATGTAACGATGGATTTTGTCACCCACTTGCCGATGTCTTCTAAGAATTGTGATGCAATTTGGGTTGTTGTGGACCGACTGACTAAGTCAGCACATTTCATTCCGTATAGTCGGGAATATAGTTTCGATCGCATGGCAAGACTATACATCCAAGAGGTTCTTAAATATCATGGTGTGCCAACAAGTATAGTCAGTGATAGAGATCCACGCTTTACCTCAAGGTTCTGGGGAAGTTTTCAAAAAGCGTTGGGAACGACATTGAGTCTGAGTACTGCCTATCATCCAGAGACCGATGGTCAGTCTGAGAGGACTATTCAGACACTCGAGGACATGTTGCGTGCTTGTGCTTTGGATTTTGGACCAGCATGGCATGATCATCTGCCGCTTGTAGAGTTTGCATATAACAATAGCTATCACAGCAGCATTGGTATGGCTCCGTTCGAAGCTTTGTATGGTAGACGTTGTCGTACTCCTTTGTTTTGGGACGAAGTAGGAGAACGACAAGTGCAAGGACCTGAATTAGTGCAGCAAGCGATTGATGTAGTGGAATTGATCAAGAAGAAGATTAAAACTGCACAAGATCGTCAATCGAGTTACGCAAATACCAAGCGTAGACCTCTACAGTTTCAGTCAGGGGAAAAAGTTTTCCTTAAAGTTTCACCGTTCCGCAGGGTGATGAGATTTGGACTCAAAGGAAAATTAGCCCCAAGATTCATCGGACCTTTTGAGATCTTGGAATGTGTTGGAAATTTGGCGTATCGATTGGCTTTACCGCCGTATCTGACCAGCATTCATAATGTCTTTCATGTATCGTTGCTACGACGATATGTAGCAGATGAGTCGCACGTTCTTAGTCCGACAGATGTTCAACTTGAAGAAGACTTGACTTATGTCGAGCAGCCGCTTTTAATCCTGGGTAGGAAAGAGAAGAAGCTCAGAAACAAGACCATTCCACTTGTTCTAGTGCAATGGCAACGCCGAGGTACTGCAGAAGCGACTTGGGAGTTAGAGAGTCGTATGCGCTCAGAGTATCCTCATTTGTTTTGAGTTGTATTTTATTCAGTTGTATTGTACTTCAGTTTTGATTTCGAGGACGAAATCTTTGTAAGGAGGGGAGGATGTAATGACCCGAATCTTTGTTTTCAATTAAGTATTAATTAAGAGATAATGATTTGTTAATTAAGTATTATTAAGGAATTGATAATCCGGGATTAAGCTGTTGGTATCCACCGAATTTAAAAAAAATGGATAATCCGATCTATCTCTGATTACATTATCTCGAGAAATCCAACTAGACCAATGAGGTTCTGACACGTGGCAGATAAGATTGTTTCGGATTTTGTGAACTAGTCCAGTTTCAGCCTATAAATGGAAGCCGATTCTTTTGTTTCCTTCACCGCATTTCTTCAGAGAGAGAGTTCTAGTTATCCTTAGGTTTTCTAGCCAGTATCGAGGGCACTTTGGTGTCGAGAAGTTTCGGAGCTAGTATCGACTCGAGGAGGGGTCGGTGAACTGAGATCGAGACATCATCAGCGGGCTAACGACGGACGCAGGTTCAGAGCTTTCTGTCAGATTGTTTTAGTGAGGTACGTGATGTACTGACTGAGATATCCAAGCGTAGTATACACACTTATATGCTGCATATTTATCTGTTGCATGATACATGTTTTACTGCTTTGGCATATTATGCATGACATATCATGTTGAGCCTGATATCGTTTGAGATATACCTCGTTTGTTGGGGCCGCTCAGCCCTATTCTGTATTGTGGACGATGGGGCATCGAGAGCTACAGTGTCCGACGGGACCCGCGGGCTCTGATGACCTGGACATTGCAGGTCCACGTCTTGATGATGAGTGTGGGAGCCAAAACATGCCTAGGGCAGATCAGAGACTACACACTCAGGCGCCTCTAGACTGAGCATGAGATTCTTGACTTGATCCTTGATATCCGAGCATATTGCATTTTGCATGCATCATATCAGTTTGTTTACTCGTACATTCTCGTATTGGGCGATTGTCGCTCACGTCCTTGTTTTCATCTTGGGCACCCCATTCCACGGGGCAGGTCTTAGGTTGGACGATTCGGACGACCAGGGCAGTGGCTAGAGCAGTTGGGTTTCGGTGGTGATCCAGTGGAGGTTTCCTGTGGTTTACTGTATTTTCGTTCAGGGTTATGTTTTGTATTTGTTATGGTTGTATTAACGTTTAAGACTGCTGTTATTGTTTTGTTTCCATTTGGGTTGTAAGATGATTAAGTATTTGGTTTCCGCTGTTTAATTGTTGGCATTAAGTTTAATGTTGCATGTTTATTAGTCTGTTTAGTAGTGGCTCGAGTAAGGGCGCTACAAAAAATCAGATGGATTAACGTATTGAATTAGATGATATCAGATTGTGATTTTGAGGGAGTTGTACTTATGATAAACTATATCATAAGCTCTCTTGTGCAGATTTAATTGCAGATTGACAGATTGTCAGAGTATATTACCAGATATTGACAGATAAATGTTGAGCTTTAGTACTGGATGTTTGTACTAGTTTATATGGATTATTGTCATTGTGTGACTTACTGTATGACAATAGTTATTGAGATAGTTCAGAATTGACAGATTTAAGAAACCAATGTCGGATGATGACGATTGGTATTGGAAGATGAAGATTGACTATGTCCTAAATTGGGATAGACTGATGGGATAACAACTACAGGTGGTGTTGTTTGGTTATAGACTGCAGATTGGCATATACGGATGTTGTATAGCCAGTCATGCGGGATTGATTCGGCTAGAACAAGTTGAAAAAGGATTATGATATTATAATTCTTGAATTTTGAATTCAGATTAGAATCAGAGATTGACCAAAGAAAGACACCACAGAATGATGTTAGTGAGATGAGTTTGGATGTTAAACTCTGTTATACATTTCTTCTGATATCTCTGAATTGATTGTATGAGTTCGAGGACGAACTCAGATCTAAGAGGGGGAGAAATGTAATGCCCAAGAATTGTTGTAGAATTGATCAGACAAGATTAATGAAATATCCCCAGACTTGTAGAATTGATCAGATAAGATTATGGGATGTTGCTCAGATCAAAAACTATAAATTTTAGAAGTTTGCGCGACCGCACCCGCGGTGCTAGCACGACCGCACCCGCGGTGCATGTGCAGAAAATGAAGTACAAATCCCGTAGACACAG
This sequence comes from Primulina eburnea, assembly GCF_022965805.1. Taxonomy (NCBI): domain Eukaryota; kingdom Viridiplantae; phylum Streptophyta; class Magnoliopsida; order Lamiales; family Gesneriaceae; genus Primulina; species Primulina eburnea. The sequence goes on from NC_133104.1 coordinate 6,755,606, forward strand.
CGCACCCGCGGTATTAGACGGAGCGCACCCGCGCTGATGACACCGCACCCGCGGTCTTGAAAGAAGCGCACCCGCGGTCAAGCTTCGGGAAATCTGGATAAAGTCGACGAGACGGGACCGCACCCGCGGTGCATGTATGACCGCACCCACGGTGCGACGTGCAACATGAAAAATGATGCCACGTTTTATGATTTGCATGCAGTATATATAGATGTTTGACACGTTATTTCTTCAGAAATTCAGAAGGGAATCGAAAGTTTGGGAGAGAAGTTGATTTCTTAAGTTATAATTTGATTTACAAAGAATCCGTGTATCAGAATTCGAATCCGGAAGCAGTATCGTGCTCCTCGTGCTAAGAGCTACACAAGGACGTAAGTTTTGTTACGTTTTAAGATGTTTTGAAAATATGATGTTGCTAGAATTGCATGGGATTCAGATATGGTGTTTCTACTACCGTAGACATTGTAGAATTGAAGTCAGATTAAAGAACAGACTGTAACAAACCGTATTCTACACTACTTAAAATTTTGCGGAAAAATTTTAAATTTTCTTAAATAAAAACATTCATACGGTCGTCACTCAACATTCATAAAAATAAATCTCACAATCATCCGTCACCAATAAAATTTTGTTAAAATAAACTGTCTCAAAACGTCTCACGTACAAATCAAAACATCAGAGTATTTTAAAAATTTGCATAAACATAAACTTGCGGTCCTCGGGTTTAGCCTGCCACTCAGCCCAAGCCTGCCCCTTGGTCATCACCTCCTGTCTCCTCAACATAGTCACCTGCATCGATCAAGTCTAGTGAGTCTAAAGACTCAACACGTATAAACTGGAAATAACGAGTAATACGTAATAAAACCACATGCAACTTGAAAATATGACATACATACTTGGAACTTGAACTTGCATAATAAACTTGAACATACGTACATACATACTTCGACGTGCCATAACTTAAACTTTTCATAAACATGCTGCATACTTGAACATACTTTAACATACATAACTTCATCATTTTGCGTAGAGGATGTTTCAAAGCAAGTGACCCGTAACATAAATGAGCCTGATCAGACTATACCACAGTACTGGGCTGACAGGGACGTATCCGCTGCCGCATACATAAGATCCCTGTTCATAATTTAACAGGCCAGTTGATCCACGTTCATAATTTAACGCTTCACAACCACGATCTAACCCGTTCATAATTTAACGGGCGGATTGGTCCCCGTTCATAATTTAACGCTTTCCAATCCTAACATAATTTGGTCACAAGACATTTAGCATACCTCAAAAACTAAAAAAATGTTTTCTTGCACGTCAACATACTTACTTGGCGTTGAGGGATTCGTTGGACTACGACTGGGGCCGTTGCTGCTACTTACTAACGTGAATTTCATACTTAACTTGCATTAATTAGACGTAGGAAACTCATGCTTACTCTCAAGTTCAATCATATCTTAGGACCTTCTACAATTTCCCACGACACGCCCTTAATAATCTTTGCACTAACCCATAACATCTAACTTAAAATGAACTTACAAATATTTCCCAAAAACAAGGGTACACGGACCCCGTGCTTGGGTCCGGGAGAGGGTCCGTGTACGTACTGCCTAGAGTGTGTCGGAAAACGGAAGGGGCACGGACCCCGTGCTCGGGTCCGGATGGGGGTCCGTGTAGACTCTGGAAGAAGACATTGAAAGGAAAGCAAAGGCACGGACCCCGTGTCAGGGTCCGGGTGAGGGTCCGTGTAGGTACTGGAAATAGACACTAAGTGAAACCCAAAGGCACGGACTCCGTGCCCTCATCCGTGTAGGGGTCCGTGTAGATACTGGAAAAAGACTCCGAGGGGAAAACAAAGGCACGGACCCCGTGTCAGGGTCCGTGTACGGGTCCGTGTACCCACTGTGATCGCGAACTTACGAAAATTCTGAACACCCAATGCTTATTCTTCTAGACTCGATTATACGGACTAAGCACCGACACCTCGGGACTCATCCTAGCATACCATAACACAAATCCAAGTTGTACAAACGTTTCAAAACGACAGTGTTCGCTCTACGACCCACACGACCCAAAATACGACCAATGACATCAAACCGTCTCCTACGACTTCTAATTAGCTCGAGTGCCTATCGACATGAAACGTAACCTCAAAAACACTCTTAACATCATTACTAACATACCCGTACGCAGCAACAATCGCCCGTCGATTTCCAACGAAGCCTGCAACTTAAAACTTCAAGAAACGTATCAATAACATAATTTTCTGAAAATTTCAGTTTGCGCAGTTGCACGGAAAATATCATAACTCACTCATTTTTCGTCCAAAAATTTCGAATCATATATCAAATCGAAGGTATCGAAAAGTTCTACGTTTTTGCCGTTGAAAGTTTTCCCAAAATATGAACAGAAAAATCTCAGTTTTGACATGAACAGTAAAAACGAGTTTTAGATATAAAAATTTTCCTTCGAAATTGACCCGATTCATGATCCGCTCAAACTACTATCATCATACATAACTTTTACGCATAAAAATCGACACAACGCATAATATGACTTGATCGACACAGCAAGAACAGAGTATACGTGCCTTTTTGATGATAACGTTACCGAAAGACGACACCGAAGCGGAGATAGAGAGAGGCTTGATCCGGGACGAACGTGGCACCGTTTTTCTCGAAATAAAATCACGAAAATCTTGCTGGAAAACTGAAGGGAAGGGGGCGGCTGCTATAGGCTTTAGAACCCTAGGTTTTGCTCTTGAAAATAATAAAAGTCTAGAATGAACTCGTGTGTGTGTTTGTGCGTGTCTAGGTGTGTGTAAAAGTGTGTTTGTGTGCGTGCGTGTGTTTTAAATATTTAGGAGACTAAATTTTGGTTCACTAAAATAATTGTCTACTAATTAAAACACTAACTCACACTCACTTTTAAATAAAACTCTACAATTAAAATATAACACACCATACTAGACTTTTAAAAGTTCTAAAATCATAAACTCACCAAAATAATTATTTTAGGATTCAAAATGCTAACATCTCACTAAATTATTTAAAATGCCCCCAAACTCAACTAAAAATAAAATATCATCTTTAAAATTGCCAAAAATCGTCACCGGGTCTTTTCCTCAATCCCGCCTCGAATGCACGCCTGAAACATGAAACTCAATAGACATTTTAACGTGCATCACATAAACATAAATAATTTAAAATAATGCATTTAAATAAATCATGCATCGCCCAAAACTCACTTAAAATTAATTTAAATGATTTAATAATTAAATGAATGCATGGGTTATACGTGTATTAAATTTGGGCACTACAGTTCCTCCCCCACTTATAAAAATTTCGTCCTCGAAATTAAGTCTTACCGAACAACTCCGGGTAGCGAAGTCTCATGTCGGCCTCTGACTCCCAGGTGGCTTCTTCCACCGATTGATTCAGCCATTGAACTTTGACCAACTTAGTCGTCTTGTTCCGAAGTCTGCGCTCCTGTCTGTCTAGGATTTGGACTGGTTTCTCCTCGTAAGACAGGTCTGGAGTCAACTGCAGCGGCTCATAACTTAGAACATGAGAAGGATTAGCCAAATACTTTCTCAACATCGAGACATGAAACACATTGTGCACCCCGGCCAGATTCGGCGGAAGGGCTACACGATACGCTAGCGTCCCAACTCTGTCCAAGATCTCAAACGGTCCAATAAACCTCGGACTCAACTTACCTCTCTTTCCAAATCTCATAACACCCTTCATAGGTGCTATCTTGATAAAAACGTGATCTCCTACGGCAAACTCGAGATCTCTCCTCCTTTTATCTGCATAGCTCTTCTGACGGCTCTGGGCGGTCTTCATTCTGTCACGAATCTTGACCACCACGTCCGCAGTCTGCTGAACTATTTCTGGACCAAGTTCTGTCCTCTCACCAACTTCATCCCAATGAACTGGTGATCTGCACTTCCTCCCGTACAATGCCTCATAGGGAGCCATACCAATAGATGCTTGGAAGCTGTTGTTGTATGTGAACTCCACTAGAGGTAGTCTAGACTCCCAAGTTCCTTGAAAATCAATCATGCAAGCTCTTAGCAAGTCTTCCAAAATCTGAATCACTCGCTCAGACTGGCCATCTGTCTGCGGGTGAAAAGCTGTACTGAACAGTAACTTCTTCCCCATGGCTGCATGTAAGCTCTTCCAGAAGGACGATGTAAACCTCGGGTCCCTGTCGGACACAATAGAGACTGGGAAACCATGCAACCGGACGATCTCCTGGATATAAAGATCCGCATACTGCGTCATGGAGAAAGTCGTCTTCACCGGTAGGAAATGCGCTGATTTAGTGAGTCGGTCCACTATAACCCAAATGGAGTTCGATCCTCTGACTGATCTCGGTAATCCAACCACAAAATCCATAGTAATGTTCTCCCACTTCCACTCGGGAATGGGTAGTGGCTTAACCAATCCTGCTGGTCTCTGATGTTCAGCTTTTACTTGCTGACAAGTGAGACATTCTGATACGAACCTACGAATGTCTCGCTTCATCCCTGGCCACCAATACAACAACTGAAGGTCTTTGTACATCTTGGTGCCTCCTGGGTGAATGGAATACGGAGATGCGTGTGCCTCTGTCAAAATATCCTGTCTGATCGAACCAACACTAGGCACCCACATTCTACCTCTGTATCGCACAATGCCGTCTGAAACTGTGTACAGCACACTGCCCTTGGCTTCGTCTTTCAGTCTCCATTTCCATAACTGCTCATCTGAAGACTGACATGCTCGGATTCGGTCTAGCAAATCAGATTTGACTGTCAGATTAGACAGCCTAGGAGCCTTGCCATCACGATAAATCTCTAGGCCAAACTTCTGAATCTCCGACTGTAGTGGTCTCTGAGCTGTCAACTGAGCTACCACTGCCACTTTTCTGCTCAAGGCGTCTGCCACGACGTTAGCTTTTCCCGGATGGTAGCTAATCTCGCAGTCGTAATCTTTCACAAGTTCTAACCACCGTCTCTGTCTCATATTCAACTCTTTCTGCGTGAAGAAATATTTGAGACTCTTGTGGTCGGTGAAAATCTGACATTTCTCGCCGTATAGATAGTGTCTCCAAATTTTCAGTGCGAAGACGACGGCGGCTAGTTCAAGATCGTGCGTCGGGTAGTTCTTCTCGTGCACCTTCAACTGTCTGGAAGCATAAGCTATGACCCGACCTTGTTGCATCAACACTGCGCCTAATCCGAGCTTAGATGCATCGGTATAAAGCACAAACTCGCCTTGCCCTGTCGGCATGGCTAGCACTGGCGCTGCAATAAGAGCTTGCTTCAAGGTGTCGAAGCTCTTCTGGCATTCCTTGCTCCACACAAACTTTGCATTTTTCTTGGTTAGTGAGGTGAGCGGCACTGCTATGGACGAAAATCCCTTAATAAACTTACGGTAGTAGCCTGCTAAACCCAAAAAGCTGCGGATTTCAGATGCGTTCTTTGGCTCAACCCATTCTTTAACGGCTGCCACCTTCGATGGGTCCACCTCAATACCACTGCTGGATACTATATGCCCCAAAAATGCAACTTTCTGCAGCCAAAATTCGCACTTACTGAACTTCGCAAATAACTTGCGACTCTGCAAGGTCTGCAAAACTGTCCTCAAATGCTGGTTGTGCTCCTCATGGCTCTTCGAGTAAATAAGAATGTCGTCAATGAATACTATGACGAATTGATCGAGGAACGGCTGGAATACTCGGTTCATGAGATCCATGAAAATTGCTGGAGCATTGGTCAATCCAAACGGCATTACTAAGAACTCGTAATGCCCGTATCTGGTCCTGAAAGCTGTCTTATGAACATCTGCATCCTTAACTTTCAGCTGATGATACCCTGATCGAAGATCTATCTTAGAGAACACGGTAGCTCCCTGCAACTGATCGAACAAGTCTTCGATTCTAGGCAACGGGTATTTGTTCTTGATCGTTACCTTGTTCAGTTCACGGTAATCGATGCACAGCCTCATGCTCCCATCCTTCTTCTTTACAAAGAGCACTGGTGCGCCCCACGGTGAGAAACTAGGGCGAATAAATCCTTTGTCGAGGAGCTCCTGAATCTGCTGTTTGAGCTCTAACATCTCAGCTGGAGCTAATCTGTATGGCGCCTTGGAGATTGGTGCTGTGCCTGGCACGAGATCGATTGCAAACTCCACCTCTCTCTCTGGTGGAAGACCGGTGACGTCATCAGGAAAGACGTCTGGAAATTCTTTGACTACTGGCACCTCTGATAAGGATGGAGTGGACACGTCAGGCGCTGGAATAATACTAGCCAAAAAGGCCTGACATCCCTTGGAGATCAAACTCCTCGCCTGCATGCATGAAATCATGCGAGGAAAGCTTCTCCATCTGGCTGGCTCAAAAAGGAATTGCTCCATGCCCGGCGGTCTAACTAAAACTGACCTCTTCTGAAAATCTATCAGAACTCTATTCTTAGTCAGCCAGTCCATGCCCAAGATAATGTCGAATTCTGGCATCGGCAATACGATCAAATCTGCATATACTAGGTGGCCCTGCAGTTCTAGACCGATGTCCCTGATCACACTGGTAGCTAACAACTCTTCCCCTGATGGGACTGTCACTGAGAAGTTCAAGTCCAGACCGATGGACTTGAGGTCTAAATGATTGGCAAACGTCTCTGATATAAAGGAGTGGGTGGCTCCTGAATCTATCAGTGCAGTTGTAGCTAATCTCTTTATGAAAATATTCCCTGAGATGCGTTAGCACAACACAACTTATATCCCCAAGACACTAACAAGGTAGTAACCCAAATATACTCAAACAATACTAGCATCCTACTTATCCCAAGTAAAATTCCACATGCAAATCAAATAGTACTGAACTTAGGTAGAAAAGTTTACCGGTAAGTAAAGTAGTGTCTGGGTCCGCCTCCTGTGCATGCATGGCGAATACCCTGCCCTGGGTTGGCTGCTTCCACTGCGGGCACTCCTTCAGCATATGATCTGTAGCTCCACACTTGAAGCACCTGCTTGATCCATACAAGCACTGTCCCGGGTGTTGACGATTGCATTTAGGACACACGGGAAAGGCAACGGGCTTCTGAGGCGCCCCTTGCTGCTGAACTGGACCCTTGCCCTTTGGTGGTCCCTGATAAGGCTTCTTCGCTGGCGGCCCCTGATACGGTTTCTTAAACTGGGTTCGTTGATTCTGCTGCTGTTGGTGCTGCGGTGGTGCTTGATAGGGCCTCTTGCCCTGCCTGTCAGCCTCAATATCTCGTTGGTCCTGCTCTGCCGCCAAGGCCCTAGATACGGCGACTGCATAAGAAGTGGGACCAGCTACTCTCACATCGCGGCGCAGGATCGGCCGCAGTCCATTCAGAAAATGCCTCAACTTTGCTTGGGCATCGTTCGCAATGAGGGGCACGAAGTGACACCCCCTCTCAAACCTTCTCACAAACTCTGCTACGCTACTATCTCCTTGCCGCAGCGTCATGAACTCGTTGGTGAGTCGGGTTCGTACTTCCTCAGTGAAGTACTTAGAGTAGAAGACTTCCTTGAAACCATTCCATGGCAGTACTTGCAGATTAACCGCCACGGACGCGCTCTCCCACCATAACCTGGCATCTCCAGTCAATAAGAAGATGGCACAACGACCCTATCAGCATCTGCCAGCTCCATAAAGTCGAAAATTACCTCGATGGACTTGATCCATCCCTCAGCTACCATCGGGTCAGTGGTACCCGAAAACTCCTTTGGACTCATCCTCCGGAATCTCTCATATACCGCCTCAGGTCTAGGCCTCTCCTCGGGGCCTACAGCAGTCTGGTTCCTCACAAACTGCGCGAAGAACTGAGTCATGCCTGCAAGCATCTGCGCCTGCATATCTGTTCCAACAATTACCCAACACGTAAACCCAACATGCATGAATATAATACCAATATCATAAGATGCACAAAATTTGAACTTTAAAACATAAACATGCTGAAATCATGATCTAATGCATAGTACATAGCGTAACTCAAAACTTTAAAACTTACAGACTTGAGGTGTGACTTCGAGAGCTTCTTGCGACTGGCAGTAGGCGTAACCCTTTACAAGAACACCGCTCTGATACCAACTGTAACGAACCGTATTCTACACTACTTAAAATTTTGCGGAAAAATTTTAAATTTTCTTAAATAAAAACATTCATACGGTCGTCACTCAACATTCATAAAAATAAATCTCACAATCATCCGTCACCAATAAAATTTTGCTAAAATAAACTGTCTCAAAACGTCTCACGTACAAATCAAAACATCAGAGTATTTTAAAAATTTGCATAAACATAAACTTGCGGTCCTCGGGTTTAGCCTGCCACTCAGCCCAAGCCTGCCCCTTGGTCATCACCTCCTGTCTCCTCAACATAGTCACCTGCATCGATCAAGTCTAGTGAGTCTAAAGACTCAACACGTATAAACTGGAAATAACGAGTAATACGTAATAAAACCACATGCAACTTGAAAATATGACATACATACTTGGAACTTGAACTTGCATAATAAACTTGAACATACGTACATACATACTTCGACGTGCCATAACTTAAACTTTTCATAAACATGCTGCATACTTGAACATACATAACTTCATCATTTTGCGTAGAGGATGTTTCAAAGCAAGTGACCCGTAACATAAATGAGCCTGATCAGACTATACCACAGTACTGGGCTGACAGGGACGTATCCGCTGCCGCATACATAAGATCCCTGTTCATAATTTAACAGGCCAGTTGATCCACGTTCATAATTTAACGCTTCACAACCACTATCTAACCCGTTCATAATTTAACGGGCGGATTGGTCCCCGTTCATAATTTAACGCTTTCCAATCCTAACATAATTTGGTCACAAGACATTTAGCATACCTCAAAAACTAAAAAAATGTTTTCTTGCACGTCAACATACTTACTTGGCGTTGAGGGATTCGTTGGACTTCGACTGGGGCCGTTGCTGCTACTTACTAACGTGAATTTCATACTTAACTTGCATTACTTAGACGTAGGAAACTCATGCTTACTCTCAAGCTCAATCATATCTTAGGACCTTCTACAATTTCCCACGACACGCCCTTAATAATCTTTGCACTAACCCATAACATCTAACTTAAAATGAACTTACAAATATTTCCCAAAAACAAGGGTACACGGACCCCGTGCTTGGGTCCGGGAGAGGGTCCGTGTACGTACTGCCTAGAGTGTGTCGGAAAACGGAAGGGGCACGGACCCCGTGCTCGGGTCCGGATGGGGGTCCGTGTAGACTCTGGAAGAAGACATTGAAAGGAAAGCAAAGGCACGGACCCCGTGTCAGGGTCCGGGTGAGGGTCCGTGTAGGTACTGGAAATAGACACTAAGTGAAACCCAAAGGCACGGACCCCGTGCCCTCATCCGTGTAGGGGTCCGTGTAGATACTGGAAAAAGACTCCGAGGGGAAAACAAAGGCACGGACCCCGTGTCAGGGTCCGTGTACGGGTCCGTGTACCCACTGTGATCGCGAACTTACGAAAATTCTGAACACCCAATGCTTATTCTTCTAGACTCGATTATACGGACTAAGCACCGACACCTCGGGACTCATCCTAGCATACCATAACACAAATCCAAGTTGTACAAACGTTTCAAAACGACAGTGTTCGCTCTACGACCCACACGACCCAAAATACGACCAATGACATCAAACCGTCTCCTACGACTTCTAATTAGCTCGAGTGCCTATCGACATGAAACGTAACCTCAAAAACACTCTTAACATCATTACTAACATACCCGTACGCAGCAACAATCGCCCGTCGATTTCCAACGAAGCCTGCAACTTAAAACTTCAAGAAACGTATCAATAACATAATTTTCTGAAAATTTCAGTTTGCGCAGTTGCACGGAAAATATCATAACTCACTCATTTTTCGTCCAAAAATTTCGAATCATATATCAAATCGAAGGTATCGAAAAGTTCTACGTTTTTGCCGTTGAAAGTTTTCCCAAAATATGAACAGAAAAATCTCAGTTTTGACATGAACAGTAAAAACGAGTTTTAGATATAAAAATTTTCCTTCGAAATTGACCCGATTCATGATCCGCTCAAACTACTATCATCATACATAACTTTTACGCATAAAAATCGACACAACGCATAATATGACTTGATCGACACAGCAAGAACAGAGTATACGTGCCTTTTTGATGATAACGTTACCGAAAGACGACACCGAAGCGGAGATAGAGAGAGGCTTGATCCGGGACGAACGTGGCACCGTTTTTCTCGAAATAAAATCACGAAAATCTTGCTGGAAAACTGAAGGGAAGGGGGCGGCTGCTATAGGCTTTAGAACCCTAGGTTTTGCTCTTGAAAATAATAAAAGTCTAGAATGAACTCGTGTGTGTGTTTGTGCGTGTCTAGGTGTGTGTAAAAGTGTGTTTGTGTGCGTGCGTGTGTTTTAAATATTTAGGAGACTAAATTTTGGTTCACTAAAATAATTGTCTACTAATTAAAACACTAACTCACACTCACTTTTAAATAAAACTCTACAATTAAAATATAACACACCATACTAGACTTTTAAAAGTTCTAAAATCATAAACTCACCAAAATAATTATTTTAGGATTCAAAATGCTAACATCTCACTAAATTATTTAAAATGCCCCCAAACTCAACTAAAAATAAAATATCATCTTTAAAATTGCCAAAAATCGTCACCGGGTCTTTTCCTCAATCCCGCCTCGAATGCACGCCTGAAATATGAAACTCAATAGACATTTTAACGTGCATCACATAAACATAAATAATTTAAAATAATGCATTTAAATAAAGCATGCATCGCCCAAAACTCACTTAAAATTAATTTAAATGATTTAATAATTAAATGAATGCATGGGTTATACGTGTATTAAATTTGGGCACTACACAGACTGTTTCTGTAATTGTTATGATTTTCAGAAGATATTGATTGAGATTAAACACTAGATTTGTATTGTTCTTGATTGAAGAATAGAGAGATGATTATTCTTGTATGTCTGGATAGATTATTCAGTAGATATGTGAAGTCAGATCGAAGAAAGAATACCGTATGTCTGTGTTTTGTATTTCAGCATCTCTGAAGATGTATTTGTTAGATATTCATATGCTGGAAACAGATTGATCAGATTCAGATATGATTTAGATAATATCGTGATATTGTTGATATGATCCGATTGTGTTTGGTTCAGATTGATCAGATTATGTACTGAGTGAGTATTGATCAGAACAAATTGTGAATTGAACTACACAGTGATACAGTGTATTTGATTTTGTCATTTCAGATCGGATATGGACAGACTGGACTTCAAGACTTCGTCTTCCTCAGACGGGGACGACAAAGGTATAATTCATGTGATATTCAGGAAGAAACAACTCAATTGAGTTTACCATTTGAGTTGCCCAATAAATCACATACTATATTCTTGTTTATAGATTTGTTTATAGAACTTGTATGCAAATCTTGCTATGCTTTGTTTACAGATCATGTTGCATTGCATTAAGATGATTATGCTTGTTTACAGATTGTGTATTCATGCATTAAGATAGGAAAGTCTGCGAGATCATCCAGACTTCTAGATGTTCGGCGATATCTCAGCTTAGGGGAAGATCACCGCCCCTTTGTAGACGTGGATACAGATCAGGCCGAAGTCTAGGAATAAGACGGTCAGCACCTCGATTGGGAGGGTAGGTGACAGACAGTGCCGTCTTATTCACCCCGGGATCCCTAGAGTTATAGATCGAGTCGAGTCTAGACATGATTTGATTAGGACTTCATGCTTATATGGATGTGGCTCCTAGATCATGGGACCCATCGTTATTGCTTTCAGTTGTGCTAGCATGTTGTTATGATTTAGATTGTTCATATGCATGTTTATCTGATTTGAGTTGCATGCTTAATTTCATAGATTATGAAATATTATATTGTGTTTATACATGACGGCATGTTTTATGAATTAGTTTGTTTATATACATGCTTACCATGTTTTATACTGGGATTTATTCTCACCGGAGTTATCCGGCTGTTGTCTTGTTTTGTATGTGTGCATGACAACAGGTGGGGCTGGATCAGGGTCAAGAGGAGAAAGAGGCTGGACTAGATAGCGTGGTGATTCCGGACTTACTGTAGATTGGGTTTCATTACTAGAGCATAGTAGTTAAACCTTAGATTAGTTAAAAGACTGTTGTATCTTTATACTGAATTGTAGTTTTATACAGATATGTATATTAATTAGATGCCATTACCTTCCGCACTTGTATTTTAAAAAGAAAAATTTTTAGACCCTGTTTTATCTTAATGGATAATTAAATCCCAACGATGATTAAGAAGATGATTAGCGCCCGGGTCCCCACAGGTGAAGAGACAGATACTACGGCAGATAAAGACTCAACAGGCAAAGCATGCATCAATGCAAATCTCTCAGAGATAAAAGTATGGGATGCACATGTATCTATCAACACATAAGCAGGATAATCACAAAAAGAACAGTTACATGTAACCACATCATCAGGTGCTTCCTGAGCCTGTTCCTCAGTCAATGCAGACACTTTGGCCTGCTGTCTCGGAGGCTGGCTAACAGTCTGGCTTCCTCCTGGCCTTGGCTGTGACTGGGCAGGTGCTGGCTGGAAAGAGTGAACAGCAGATGATTGACTACCAGTCTGAGCCACTGATCCAGATGATTCTGCTCCCTGGGATCGTTGAGAACCTCGTTGTAGACAGACTCTAGCAAAGTGTCCCTGCTGTCGACAGATGTTGCAATTACCAAACACTCCTTGGCATTGCTCTATGGGATGTCTTCCTCCAAATGTTTTACAATAGACCCCTATATAATTTTGGTTATGGCAAGAACCGGTCTGTCGTGAACCACTGGAACTAGATGAACTACTTCCAGAATTCTTAAACTGTTTTCCTCGAGCTTTCAGATTATCTTTCTTCCCACTGCTGCTACTGCCACTATCAAATCTGAAAGGTGGTTGGTAGGGCTGGGTTGAAAATTGTTGTTGTTTTTGTGGTTGAATAACATACTAAGTTTCTCGCTGCTTAATCAAGCATTCTTCAGCTCCTTTTGCTCTGTTCAATGCATCAACAAAATTATTTGGTCGCCCCATATTATCAACAACATGAGGAGCAAAACGTAGCAAGGTAGAGAATTTAGCCACATATTCTTTAATGTTCAGGTTACCCTGTTTCAGATTGACAAACTCTGCACCCTTGTTTTTTCTGTACGATACTGGGAAAAATCGTTGATAGAATTCGGTTTTAAAGATCTTCCAAGTAATAACCGTACCTCGATGCTCCAAAGCTCTCTTGGTTGTGAGCCACCAACTCTTCGCAACTTCATGCAATTGGTGTCCAATCAGTCTGGCTCTACGCTAATCTGTATAATCAAGTGAATCAAACAACATCTCGATATCTTCAAGCCAGCTCTAACAATCGATAGAATTCTCGGTGCCTTTCAAAATCGGTGGTTTGAATGACTGAAATATTTTTAATAGTGTTTCCATGGTTGTCTCTGTAACTTCCATTGGATTATTTGAAGTACTACTCTGTTCTGGGACTCTTCGAGGAGGCATATTTTATTATCAAAATGATTAGTAATCAAGTGTAACAAATCTGTCTTAGTCCTCCTCTGATCATCTTACTGTTGATCAAGAATCGGTTCTAATTCATTCTCCAGCAATACACGTTTCCAATCAAATCAGATAATCAGGTAAACATGTACTTTCTAAATCATACTAGTATATAAAGTACACAAATCAACGTTACCCTAAATCACATGCTAGCATTATAGAAGCAGGAAAGAAAACTCAATGTACCCTGCTCACTCGCTTCTATTTCAATCTAAGGAACATACAGCTCTGATACCACCTGCTGTGGGGACCCGGTCGCTGACTCATTTCTTAATCATCATTGGGATTAAATGGATCAATTAAGCAAACTAGGTCGATTTTTTTTTTAAGTTGAACACTTCATAACTAAGTGTACAAATGCTACAACAAGTAATATTCCATCTTATTCAATTTGTAAGATCAAGTTTAATATCTACAACATGATCTAAGATACAAACTTGTTCAAAACAAAGTCATAACAAACTAATGTTCATCAACTACATATTATGTGTTGAAAACCAGCTCTACATCTAAGCCCGAATCACCAATCTAATCTCGATCTTTCATCCTCTTCTCGACCCTGATCCTGTCCCACCTGTTGTCATGCACATGTACAAACACAACAACAGCCAGATAACTCTGGTGTGAAATATATTTCCCATTATAAACAATTTTTACATTCATTTCATACAAGCATATACAAAAACATAAAACATGTATCAAACATCACGTATCATTTTCCAGAATCTAGGAAAACATAAATTGATACAAACTTTAAATCAAACTATGTAACTATAAATCTTTGACTCGACTCTTATCTAGGGATCCCGGTTTGAATAAGAACGTACCACCATCTAGAAGGCGAGAGTAGGTGGGAGACTTGATGCGTTCTTATTCAAACCGGGATTCCTAGATAAGAGTCGAGTCAAAGATTAAGAGTTAAAGAGTTTGTATCGATTTATGTTTTCCTATATTCTAGATTACGATACATGTTGTTTAACGCATGTTTTACGTTTTTGTATATGATTGCATGAAATTCATGTATACGTTGTTTATACTGGAAATTATATTCTCACCGGAGTTATCCGGCTGTTGTTGTGTTTGTATGTGTGCATGACAACAGGTGGGACATGATCATGGTCGAGAAGAGAATGAAAGATCGAGATTAGAGTGGTGATCCGGGCTTAGATGTAGAGCTGATTTTCAACACATGATATGTAGTTGATGAACATTAGTTTGTTATGACTTTGTTTTGAACAAGTTTGTACCTTGGATCGTGTTGTATATATTAAACTTGATCTTTTAAATTGAATAAGATGGATTATTACTGGTTATGAAGTGTTCAACTTTTAAAAATAAAATAAAATAAAAAAATTCGACCTAATTTATTTAATTGATCCATTTAATTCCAATGATGATTAAGAAATGAGTTAGCGTTCGGGTCCCCACATGAAAGAAGACCAAAGAAATTGTCATATCATTTGATTAAAGTTCTCAAACTTTATTGATTTTTAATTATATTTTTTTTAATTAATAATAATAATAATAATAATAATAATAATAATAATAATAATATTGAAAAAAATTTCATTTGGAAACAGATTTTAATATTTTAAATTCAGTGCAACTTCCAATACATATTTGTAAATTAATTTTGCATACTATATATTATGTCAAATATTTTGGATATTTATTTGATATGAACATGAAAATTTAATATTATGTTTGAATTTATTTTTGAAGTTTTTGAATGCAAATTATATTGAAAAATATTTTGGTAATTCGAGATTGGCATTATGTTCATATTAAATTATATTAAATTGTTTATAATTTAAAATGAACATATCAAGTAAAAATGTAAAATAAAGTTATTTGATGAAAATTTTGGCTTATAAAGATTCACATAAATGTGGATAATTAAGTTGAATAATAATTATAAAAAACATAATCTGCAACGCCCAAAAAATTTAAAGGTCCACTTAAACCACATGCATGAAATTATTAAATTCTCTTGTATTTTAAGTATTTGTTTTAATTGCATTAATTAATTATGTTGTGTATTTTGACATGTTTAAAATATATTTTTCTACATGGTTGCATTAAAATGTATTTTTAAATGTTATTCAAGTCGCAATCGAGGAACGGAGATCGATGGCTGAAAAATGGAAAATGTTTTTATTGGTTAATTATTTTTAATTATTTAAAATATGGGTGATGATTTTTTATTTTTTTGAAAATAAGAGGTTTTGAGGTGAATTTATACACCGGGACGTAATCTTTATCGATGTTGGTTTTTCAACAAAAATACGAATGTTTTTACAACCCAGCTAATAAATTCACAACCTTTATTAAACAAAATTATTTTTAATATCTTAATTAAGCACTAATGGGCCTAATTAATCCCACTAATGAGCCTAAGCTTGATTAAGGTGTAATTAACTATAGATTATGCAATAAACCTACCCCAGTTCATTGTAAACCCACGCCCCACACCCCTTCACAAATTTAGAACTCTTTCATCCCATCAAACACACGGCACACACATCATAATTGGAGGAAAAACATCAAGGTTCTTCAAGGAAAAATCAAGCCAAGGTTGTCGTCGCCGTTGTTCGCAATCGTCAACATAAAATCGTGCGTTAAATATTCAAAGACACGCCATATTCTTTCCTTCAAAAATCTATCACACCATAGTATTTATTTAATTGTGTTTTGCATGGAAAATAAGGGAATCTTGGTTATATTTTTGTGTTTGCATCAAGAAGGGTTTTTAAATCATGTATGTTGATCCAAAATTTATGTTTAACATGATCCTAAGGGGTTGCCATGATTAGGTAAGGTTTAAGGGTGGTTTTACATGTTTTAAAGGGTCCTTAATCACAACAAAAACGCTGCACACGTTCTTGAAACAAGCTAGAATAACCTTACTGTTATGGCAATTGAGGGGCACGGTTTAAGGGAATTAAAGGCTTGGCTTTGGTTGGGACCAGGGCTTGGCTAGGGTCCACGAGGGGTCAAGGGAAGAGTCCTAGCTACGGTAGGACTCGAGACCAGGGGCTGGGGAGGAGTCCTAGCTTAGAAAGCTAGGACTCCACCCGAGAGCAAGCAAGGAGTAGCACAGGGGTTAGCTGGTGCAGGGAACAAAGAGACTCGGTCAAGGGTCTTAGGGCTGGGCTGGGCTAGGTCCTTAGGGTCCTAAGAGGGTGCACAAGGGTCTGGGCATGGGTTGGTGCGGCTGGGTTTGCTGCTGGCTCAGCTGAAAGTGGACAACGTGAGGGAAGCATCACAAATGTGCGCAACCTGGGCTTGCTTCAGGCGGTTCGTGTGTGGGTTCAGGGGCTGGGCTAGGTCTGGGATGGGTCTGAGCGTGGTCCACGGATGGATAGGGTCAGGTGGGGCTCGGTTGTTAAGGGCTGGAAGAGTCCTAGAGTCACTAGGAGTTTTTGTGCAAGAGTTCGTCCATGTGCGCAGGTTTGGGTGAGTTTCCAGAAGGTTTTTTAGCGGGCCAGAGCTGGTTTTTCGGGCTAGCACTACAACAAAAATGGATTTTCGCAGCGCGCATATGGGCTTTCCGCAGCGTTCAATGTTGCAAGCTGTTGAAAGTTCAATATTATCCGCGGCGTACATGTGCACACTGTTAATACTATTATTCACGGTGTGCATATATACGCCGTAAATACAACTATCTGCAGCGTGCAATGTACACCGTTAATATTCATGGAAAATCTTAAAATTAGCAACGATTTTTGACAAAACCGTCGTTAATCGGCGATGGTTCAAAATCGAAAAAACCGTCGCTAATGATCTTTAAATTTAGCAACGGTTCAAAACTGTCGCTACATTTCGCGACGGTTCCGTCGCTAAATTTTTGGCAAAAATAAAAAAAATTACTCTTATAATTTAATAAATTTTGAAAAAAACTATAATACAACTATGATAACAATACTCATGATCTTAACAAACAATTAAAAAATTAATCAAAAATTGAAACAAAAAAATCGTACCTAAATCAAAACTAAAATCGTATAAGAGATAAAAAAATCTTAAGTGTTGTAAAGTGGTGTAGAGGAAAATGGAACGAAAATCGGATATTTATAGATAATTTGCGATTATTAGCGACAGATTCTTATTAAATTGTCGCTGATTTACGGCAATGAGCGACGGTTTAATGGAACCGTCGCTTAAACCGTCGCCGATTTTAAATCGGCGATGGTTTATTACACCGGCTCTAATTATTGCGACGGTACCGTTATATTAGCGACGGTTTTAATAAACCGTCGCTAAATTAAAAAACCAGAACCATTTTCCGCAGCGTGCTAATAACATGCATACAATGAATAATACTATTGACGGCGTGCGATTAATGTACGTCATTAATGTCTTAACACGATTTTATATAAAAAAAATGATTTACTTTTAACAGCGCACATAAACATGCACGTTGTTAATAATATTATTAACGGCGTGCCTTTATTGTGCGCTGCGAAAATTGCATAGGTTATTAACAGCTCACATATAACTGCACGTTGTCGTTTATATAATTTATTAACAGCACACATAAATGCATGCTGTGGATATTACTATCCGCAGCGTGCTTTTAATGCACGCCGTTATTTCTTTGGAGTGCAACACAATTAACAGCACACATATGGGTGCACGCCGTGAAAATTAGTATTCGCAGCATGCATTAAAAGCACGTTGTTGATGACATGCTGCGGAAAATCATTTTTCTTGTAGTGTGGGCTTGGTCAGTAGGGTCCCTAGGTGGGTTGGCTAGGGTTTGGCTAGAGGTGGCTTGGGCGTAGCTCGAAATTGGGAGATGGTTCGGGTGGTTCGATAAAGTGTCAAATTCAAAATAATAAAAATTTTATGTTTAAAATTTGGGATCAAAATAACGAGTTTTGGATTTATCCGGGATTTAATCGTCACATGAAACGTTAATTAAAGAATTAATTGAAACGCCTAATTTTAAGCAGAATAAAATTATGAAAAATTATATTTAAGCTCAAATAAATATTAAAAGTCTAAATTTTTAATTTGAGAATTTTATATTAAGGTTTGGTTTAATTAGGGATTAAAACTCATTAATATGTTATATTTAAAGATTAATTTAAAAGTCATCGATTTAAGCCAAATAAAATATGGAAAATTTCATGTAAGCTTAAATAATTATTTGGGACATATTAGAGTCAATGAAATGAAGAAAAAGTTAAAACGTGAAATTTTACGTCTAGGGGTAAAACGAACATTTTACACCTAGAAATTAGTAAACATCATGACAGTGTCCTGAATGTTGCTTTACATGCTAATATTATTGAAACGACCTCGATTTGTTTTCTTTCTAATATTAAATCATGACTTCTAAATTACTAAATAAAATAATTTAACATAATCATGAATCCTAATAATTTAACAATTTAAAATCTCAAGTGCATAAAATAAAATCATAAATCATCGACTAACCAAAATCCTAAATCGACCTTTAAAAAGATCGGCTAACAATAAAATTAAGCATACAAATATCTCTACTAAAAATCATGAACATAAATCTTTAAATCCTAAATCTAATAAGCTAGTGCGGAAACATAAAGGCTCTCGGGTGTGTACTACTGCACTCGATCGTCTCAATCGTCACCGCCTCTAAAAATAATCAAATCCTGCATCATACAAACCAAAGATTCAACACGCCCTAAACATAGATAAAAAATAATACATATACATCCACATGTATTTAAAAATCATATTTTTATTTAAAATAATCTTTTAAACATAGATAAACCATTAAAAATCATTTAAACATAATTAAATCATAAATAGAAAAATCATTTAAAAATAACTTTAAGCATAAATAAATCATTTTAAAAGTAGCTTTAATCATCATCATAAATCATATATCATAAAAATCATTTTTATCATAAGATTTCAATCATATATCATTTTGGGTGAATTTTGATCCTTGAAAGTGACTAGCTTTTATTTTTTGGTCGACTGCAGTCTTAGCTCCACATGGCTCATGGAGGTGTGCACTAGGCTACACCATAGAAATACGATCTTCAGGGCTCTCTCGGGGGCCTTCTCCCATAGACGGGCTCCCTCTGGGGCCTTGTCCCATAAATGGGCTCCCTCTGGGGCATTTTTCCCTCACGACATCCCCACAAAAATGTAAGTTCACCGTCCTCAACATAAACGGATCCCTCACGAATCATATATCATATATCATATCTTTTGTCACAATCAATTCACATCCCTCAAAATATTTTTCCTTTTCTTTAAAAATCATAAAATAAGACACCTTCCAAAAATAGCATTTTAGACAGTATAAATTGCACAACTTTACCATAAATCGTAAAAATACATATTATCATCAAAATCATCATAATAAATCATAAAATATCATTTAACATGTGTTATGATCCTTCGGGACGATGCCAAGCGTTTATGAATTTTCCTAAGTGTAAAAAGACCGTTTGCCCCTGGACGTAAAAATTCTCGAATTTATCTTTTTCCCACTTTTAATGACATGAGATTATTCTAAATAATTATTTAAGCTTACATGAATTTTCTCATATTTTTATTTGGCTTAATCGAAGACTTTTAATTTAATCTTTAAATGAGACGTATTAATGCATTTTAATCACGAATTAAACCAAACTTTAATATAAAATTCTCAAATTAAAAATTTAGACTTATAATAATTATTTAAGCTTAAATATAATTTTTCATTATTTTATAAAGCTCAAAACTAGGGTTTCAATTAACTCGTTAATTAGCGTTTCGTGCGACGATTAAATCCCGAATAAATCCAAAACTCATTATTTTGATCCCAAATTTTAAACATAACATTTTTAGTATTTATCCTATCCTTCCAATTCATGAGCCACACCCGTGGACCCATGGATTCAATTTTTGTTCTTAAAATCTCGTTTTTGACACGTTAACGAACCACCCGAGCCCTCTCCCGATTTACTCGAGCCACGCCCGAGCCACCTCGAGCCAAACACTAGCCAACCCACCTAGGCACCTTTCTGAGCAAGCCCAGCCCAAAGGACCAGCCCCTAGCTCACCCAAACTCTCCTGGAAAGTAGACCAACTTCTGCACATAGAATAGAACTCATGCCTATGGACTCCTAGCCAAACCTGGACACTTCTAGCCGAGCCCCCACTGATCCCACACGAACCTCACCATCCCTGGACCACGCCCAGACCAACCCAGCCCCTGGAACTCACGCACGATGCACTGAACTCAGGAGACAGCCTGCGCATAACTCCTCCATACCTGCGCTTCCCTCGCGTTCCTCGCACCAGCAGCCAGCCCAGCCGTTCCAGCCCCTGGCCCGACTTTACCCATCTCCCTAGGACTCTGATGGACTTCCTAGACATCCCCTAACCGAGCTGCACCACCTCCTTCCCTCGGCTGCCTAGTTGCGTGCGCATGGGAGAGTCCTAGTTAACTAGGACTCTTCCTTAGCCACCACCCTCGACCATAGCCGCCCTAGGACCCTACCTAGCCTTTGAACCTGACCCTGGCCAAGCCCCCAACCAGCCCTGGCCAACCCCCAAGTCCCATGCAAAAGGTACGAACCACTTGAACCATGAACAAGCCAACCCAACAAAAAACCCACGACACCTTTTTTTTTCTTTCTTTCACGGTTGTTCCAGCCTATTTCCTTCTATCAATTTATCATGTTTTAATCATAATCAATCATATTTAATCATGTATTGACAGCGTGTCCGTTGGGTTCATAACGATTTTTCCAAAGCAAGCGTAAAATCGTAAAAACGTTGATAATCAGTATCGTACCGTAAAATAATCGAACCCAATATTTTTCATGCATAAACAATTAAATCAAGCATATTCTGATTTATATGATGGTAAAAGAGTTTAGGAAACGTGCCTTTGCGTTTATAACGCTTGATTATTCGATCTTCGGCGAGGGTGCGACGTTGGACGACCGAACGACGAAGAACACAAGCTTTTCTTCCTTCCCAAATTTTCGAAAATATTGTGATTGTGTGCAAGGTGTTCTCGGCTGTTTTGGAGGCTGAATTCTCAAGTTTTGAAAAACCTAAAACACTTATTTATAATTTAATTAACATATTAATGGGCTTTGGTTTGGACTTGCAAGTTTAAGGGTAATTGAGCCTCCTTAAATTAATTAAATTGGGCTCAATAACACTTATTTAATTAAATAATAAAAATTTATCAAATTAGTTTCCATAAAATAATATTTTTGATCTTTTAAAACTCCTTGTTTACCCAAAACCGGCTTCCCGGGAAAAAATCGAGTTTGACTCGTAAAATAATTCTCACTCTAATATTTTTAGAAAAATTAAATCATTTTTAATCATATTAGGAAGTCCTGAAATTATTTAATTAAAAATACATATTCTTGTCTTAGTCGTCCCCGGTCTCTTTTTCCCTGCCTATTATCGAATATTCGGGTAAAATCCTTAATTTCATGAAAACTTGTCACATAATCATTTAATCATGCGATCCTACATTTAATCATATAATAAACATCATGCTAATATTTAAAATCAATTAAATAAAACAATTAAGCAATTAAATAAAATAATTAAGCAATTAAAATATTTTTGCATGTATGTGGTATATGTGGGCTGATTTTTCGAACGTTAAAATTATTATTTTAAATGTTTATGAAATTTTATGATATTAAAATGTTGATTTAAATGTTTATGATTTAATATGTCAAAAAATTTATTTTAAATGTTTATGATTTAACATGTCAAAATGTTATTTTGAACGTTTATGATGTTGAAATGTTTATTTAAATATTTATGGAATTTTATATGTTAAAAGGTTTCTTTTAAAATGTTTATGGATTTCTATGAAGAAACGATAACGTTAACAGATATGTTGCATGCTTGTTTTTAAAAGGAAAAAGGATATTAAATGCATGATTTTTATAAAGTGATGAAAATGTAAAACGTTGAAGGAAGTAAAGTAATTGTGACTATTGAGGATATGATGATAAGAATGAGGATATCGTTAAGGAAAAAGCCCCAAAGGGAGCTCATTTATGGGAAAAGGCCCTAGAGGGAGTCCGACGATCGTATTTTCATTCGATGAGGATAGACCAAGGCTCAGTTGACGAGAGATCGTCGCTGATGTCCTCACCGCGCAGTACTGTGGTTACATGTAGATGGATCCATCGACTTTTGAGGATGAGGAAAGTCACAATTAACGAGATATCGTCGCTGATGTCACCACTGCCCAGTATTGTGGTTACATGTAGATGGATCCATCGAATTTTGAGGATGAAGAAAGTCACAATTAACGATCTGAATTCAATAAAAAGGAAATGGTTATGATCATGATGAAAGGATACATGTTATGAATGAGGAAAAGGAAAATGTTGAGGTTTAAAATATGCATGTTCAAATGAATATGTAGAGGGTGATATGAAATTGTTTACGAAAATGTTTATGAAAAGCTTATGAAAATGTTTATGTTTAAAGTTGATGCATCATTATGAAAATATTTTTATTTAAAGTTTATTCATCATGAAAATGTTTACGAAAATGTTATTGTTTAAAGTTTATGCATCTTCAGGAAAACGATATTTTAAGTACAAGTATTTTCACTGTTGCATGTGATCTGTATATGTATTACTTGTTATCAAGATTATGGTGTGTTGAGTCTTTAGACTCACTAGGTGTGATTGATGCAGGTGATATTGATTATGTATATGATAATGGATGTCTTGATGGTTGACTTTGCTGGACTAAAGGTGCACATAACCCGAGGACCGACGCTAGATTTCCGCACTAGTTTATGATTTATGATTTTAAATTATGTTAAAGATATTTTATGTCAATTTATTTATGTTTGCGAGTAGTTTTTGAGAGGTAATAGTATGAGCTATACTTTTCAAATAATGTTTTTAGGGTTGGTAAAACGTTGGATGATTTTATGCTTCAAATTATCTTCCTTTGATTTTTAAATGTCAGTTGGTTGGGTTATTTTAAAAATAGTGTCAAGGAATTTTAAAGTATATATATGAATATTTTGAATTATGGAGATTAAGGAGGAAAAAATGTTTCTAGTATTTTTTAAGAAAACGAATAGCAGACATTTCATAATCTGATGGAGTTATTCATACATCGGTTTAAACTGCTTTGACTGGTCACTGATCTCCCTGAGGAACATTTCTATGTTTAGGAGTTATGTATTTAAAGGACTTTAACCATACTAATATTTCCTTAGAGTACTATTGAAAAGTGTTGAGTATATCACTAAATAAATATTATATAAAAAAATTATGTAAAATTTTTTTTTTCAGTGAACTGTATAATTTTAAATAATCGAGAAATAGCCACATCATCCTTAATTGTGGAAAATTATACTTTAAGTGGATTCAGAACACATAATGGACATCAATTGTAATTAATTATATAACATAATAAATTCTGCCTCAAAGGGATTTTATTATATTTATATAACTAATTAGGTTAAATACCAAAATTATATTTTTCTTAATTTACCCACATGAGTTAAGAAAAAATATATTTTGATAGTTTTATCGTAAAGTTATAGAAAAATCTTATTGAATTAAAATTTTAGCCCACATGAAAATTTTATGTCACTAAATTTTTATGACATGCTTTACATTGATAAAACATTATATTGCCTCAAATTTTTTTAAAAAAATAAGCATATTATATTTTTTTGTCGTTATGAAACCTGCGAGTTTTTCTGATATAAGATATGACATTCTAGAACTGAAGGACGGTTACTATAAAATATGGAAAGTAAGAATTCTTTTTAATTAGGGCAGATAGTTATTGATTATGTTGTACGAAAAGATGAACCATCCGATTTTATTGAAAACAACATTCCATATGATGTTGATCTTTATGAAAAATGGGAGCGATCTAATCGACTCTGCATAATATTCATAAAGACAAAATTATCTGCTGGTATGCGTGGTTCAGTCGATCAACATAATGTTATATAATTACTGAAGGATCTGGATGAACAGTTTTAGTGTTCAGATAAGGCACATTCAGCATCCTAATTATGTCATTATCTTCATTAAGACTCACCAGTGTGAGAGGTGTGTGGGGGCACATCATGAAAACGCTGGACATAGCGGCTCGACTCAAGACACTTGAAGTGAAAATGTTTGAAACTTTTCTTGTGCACTACATTTTATCCACTCTTCAACAACAATATGAACCCTTCAAAATTTCCTATAACAACATAAATATAAGTGGTCAATAAATTAATTAATGACCATGTGTGTTCAAGAAGAATGAAAGTTGTTAATGGAAACAAGTGATAATTTTTTTATGACTACACAAGAAAAGTATAAGAAGCAAGCCAAAGTCAAGGAAAGATGGAAATGAATAATTCCACCCCAACCTGACATTAAGAAAGAAGTGTTTCTTCTGTAAAAAGATGGGATATATGCAGAATGATTGCATTGAATTTAAGGATTGACTGGAAAAGAAAGTTATTCATATTCCATTTGTCTGTTATGAATCTAATAAAGTTGATATGATTTATAATACATGATGGATTGATTTCAGTTCTACAATTCATGTTACAAATATTTTGCAGGTATGCGAAGCCTAAGGAAACCTTTAGGAAATGAGCGGAACATCTACTCGGAAACAAGGTAACTTTGCATGTGGAGGCTATTGGGACTTGTTGCCTTATGTTGGATAGTGATTTTATTTTAAAGTTGGAAAAGTCATTTTATGTTCCTAGTTTTTTCTAAGAATTTAATTTCAGTTTCAAATCTTGTATCATTGGTTATTCATTTCAGTTTTTGTATAAATTAATAAATTTATTTTACAAATCAAATATTGTTGGAAATGGTACAATGATTGATGGTCTTTTCTTTATTTCTGTACACAATAATAACACCACTGTGCATTAAGGAAGTATTAAAAGTTGTGTTATGAATGAAGATTCCTCTATATTATGACATAGGAGATTGAGATACATCCCATATAGATGATTAAAATATTAGTGAATGATGTAGTACTTAGTACTTTAGATTTTACTGACTTTGAGATTTGTGTGGACTGCATAAATGAAAAACGGACCAATAAGTCTAATGTGCCAAGAGGAGTACATAAATATTAAAAAGATACATTTAGATATTTGTTGCCCAGATATGGACATGAAAAGTCTGAAATACTTTATCTCTTTCATTGATGGCTACTCACGATAAATATATATATCTACTTTTATAGCATGTTTAGAGCTAAATATGCAGATTTTGAGTACAATTACATACAACATCCGTTCTTCGATCCGGTTGCGTTTCTACAATGGCTATATTCTTAAGAACATCTAATAGCAATCACATCATAATTTCTCCAACACATAAAATCTGAATCATGTTGGAATTCAAAGATACTTACATCATCTTAAAGCCTTTGATGAGAGGAACAAGAATCTCCACTTGTATCAAAGTTTGGATGTGTAAATCTTGTAAAATCAAAGTTCTAAAATGATTGAAGCTTGAGGAATTGCTCTGGAGTTTCCCGGTGGTTTTCAGCTGAAAATGAGAAGGAATAAGCCACACACTATATATATCTTGCATGTCTAAGAACACATGGCTCATCCTTTGGTGTACACGTCTCGCGCATATTCGTGGCATTACTCGCGCATGTGCGCGAGACCTACGGTCACAACAATTCAATACCTCGCGCATATGCGCCATTCTTTTCGCGCATATGCGCCCAAGCTTCTGGACGGACCGCGCATATGCGCGACTAAACTCGCGCATGTGCGCCACAGCTGCTGGAGGTGTCGCGCATATGCGCCACTTCATTCCGCGCATACGCGCCGATGCTACTGTAATTCTCATGCATATGCGCGCATTTCTGCGCGCATATGCGCCATAGCTTCGGCCCTTTACATTTATTCTTAACCTTTCACATCTTTTCTCATGTCTTTCCTACGTAACAAAAAGAAAGCTCTTGAACATTTAAGGTTTTCAAGGCTGAAGTGGAGAAGCAAGTGACAATTAAATTAAAATCATAAGAACCGATAGAGGTGAATAATATTGCGGTAGATACACTGAGACTGGACATGCACCTAGTCCGTTTGCGAAGTTTCTCCAAGAGCATGAGATTGTTGCCCAATATACTATGCCTGGTTCTCCGGACGAAAATGGCATAGCTGAGAGGAGAAACCGAACATTGGACATGGTGAAGATCATGTTTAGTAACTCCAAACTTCCTAAATCCATGTGGACTGAAACTCTTAAGACAACTGTGTATATATTAAATCGAGTTCCAACTAAGGCTGTCCCAAAGATGCAATTTGAATTATTAAAAGGTTGGAAACTGAGTTTGCAACATATACACATTTGGGGTTGTCATTCAGAAATAAAAGTTTGCAACCATGTGAATAGTAACTGGACCCAAGAACTATAAATGGATATTTCATTAGGTATGCCGAAAAATCCAAATGGTACAAATTATATTATCCATCTCACAACACTAGAATTGTAGAATAAAGAAATGAAAAATTTATTGAGAATGACTTGATTAATGGGAGTGATCATTCAAATGACATAGTTTTTGAGAAAGCTCACATTAATTCACAACCCTCTTATTCAAATGATAGATTGGTCGTCATTCACACCCTTCAAGACCAAATGGGTGTTAGGCAACTGGTTATTGAAGTTCCACAAATTGTTGATGAAAATCTAGTAGATCAAGTTTTTAATGAAGAACAACAAGAAATTATTGAATAACCAAATAGCCTAAAGAGATTTTCTAGAATAAGAAGATCATCTTTATCTAGTGATTATGTTGTGTATTTACAAGAATAAAACTTAAACATTGGAGCCGAAAATGATCCTGAAACGTTTTTATAAGCCATGAGTTGTAATGAGTAAAAAATATGGTTTAATGCTCTGAAAGAAGAGATGAATTATATGGAATTTAATGGAGTTTGGGATTTTGTTTCGTTTCCTGATGGAGTAAAAGTCATTTGATATAAATGGGTCTTCAAAACAAAGAAAGACCATTAAGCACCATTGAAAGATATAAAGCAAGACTCGTAGCTAAATGATTCACCTAGTAGGAAGGAATCGACTATAAGAAGACTTTTTTTCCTGTATCTAAGAAAGATTCTCTCCGTATAATTCTAGCATTAGTTGCACATTTTGACTTAGATTTACAACAAATGGATATGAAAACAGCTTTTCTCAATGGATATGAAACAATCTGAAGGATTCTTCTCTAGTAATGGTGAGCACTTGGTATGCAAGCTTAAGAAATCTATATATGGAATGAAACAAGCTTCCCATCAATGTTACTTGAAATTTAATGATGTTGTCTCTTCATTCGAATTTGTAGAGAACATCATGGATAAATGTATATACCAGAAGATCAGTGAGAGTAATATTTGTTTCCTTATTCTATATGTGGATGATGTATTACTTGCAACCAATGACAATGTTTTGTTATATGAGGTGAAAAATTTCTCTAAAAACTTTGATATGCAAGATATGGATGATGCATCTTATGTCATTGGCATTAAGATACATAGAGAGGGGATTCGAGGTATTCTAGGTCTATCTCAATAAATCTATATCAACAATGATTTAAAGAGATATCAGATGAAAGATTTTTTACCAAGTATAGCTTCCATTTTGACATGAGATAAGTTCAATTTAAGCCAATGCCCAAAGAATGATCTAGAGCAGGAAGAAATAAAAAAAATTCTTTATGCTTATGTTGTCAGAAACTTGACATATACTCAGGTTTGTACTAGATTTAACATTGCATTTGTTGTTTGGACGTTGGGAACATATCAGAGTATTCCAGGTTTAGAACACTGTAAAGATGCAAATAAAGTGATGATGTACCTTCGAGAGACTAAAGATTATATGCTTATGTTTAGACGAACTGAGCATTTGGAAGTAATTTACTACTCTGATTCAGAGTACGCTGGCTGCATTGATTCATGAAAATCCACTTCAAGATATATTTTCATGCTAGCTGGTGGAGTTGAATCTTGAAGAAGTGCAAAGCATACATTGACTGCTACTTCCACTATGGAAGCTGAGTTCGTAACTTATTTTGAGGCAAACTCACATGGTGTATGGTTGAATAGTTTCATTTCAAGGCTTAAAATTATTATCTAGGCCACTAAGAATATATTATGACACTTCAGCTGCTGTTTTTATGGTTAAAAATAACAAAAGTGGTAGTCGAAGCAAGCACATCGATATTAAGTATTTAGCCGCATGAGAACGTGTTAAAGATAATAAATTAATTATCGAGCACATTAGCACTGAATTGATTATTACTGATCATTTGACAAAAGGCATGCCACCATTAAAATTCAAGGATCATACATAGGGGATGAAAATTGGTTCTTTTATGTAATTTTGTTGTAAGAACAAATTAATGAAACTTTGATGTGATATTTCATCATATTTGTTATACACACATTCATTGATTCGAGAAATATCAATAAAGTTGGATCTCGAATAAATATAAGGTTATTCATTAAGTTATACAGACTTGAGATACATATTATATTGTAATATATGAAAGATAATAATTGCTTTTAGAAGACTTATCATCATGATTCATGTGTTTTGTTTTCTACTATGGTAAATGAGATATGTATGGGCCAAGTGGGAAAATGAAATAAAAATGGCCCATATCAAAAGAAGAATAAATGTGTAGGAAATAACGACAACCATAAACTTACATTTTTCTACAAACAATACATATGTCGCCTCAACTTTAGAAAAATTGAGACACACGTGTGTTTCTTCTTTTGACTCTCGAGCTCCCGATCAACTCATTGATGGTATGAGAAATGCCTATAAATAGCGGTGATTGAGGACTCTAAAGCACACACCTCATAAGAACAACAATACACCATATGTGAAGAGTTGGAAAGCTTAGAAGGTTCAATCGGAGGAAAAAAATACTTGCAAATTATTTGATGGCCGGAGGTAACGCTCGATCCACTTTCGCGTATTCTTTTTCATGTTCATAGACAAATATTTTAACAACAAAAACTTATAATATACTAGTAACCATAAGACAAATATTTTGTATCTTATCTTGAACTTACTATCCTTAAATTTAAGGTGTATTCGAATAATACCTCGAGCTTTTAAAGTGTAGTAATGGAGCCTCATTAAATCTTGTGTCGGGGCTCATTGCTCGTCCTCTTGGACATTTAAGGACTATAATCTTGTGGGTAGGCTTTGAATGATTTATTTCAAGGGCAAAT
The DNA here is from genome assembly GCF_022965805.1 of Primulina eburnea. Taxonomy (NCBI): domain Eukaryota; kingdom Viridiplantae; phylum Streptophyta; class Magnoliopsida; order Lamiales; family Gesneriaceae; genus Primulina; species Primulina eburnea. The sequence goes on from NC_133104.1 coordinate 6,785,504, forward strand.
ATTGATAAATATGATACATTCACGAGATGTTTAATATGTCAATACTGACAACTGGTTATTCATCCCATGTGATTGACATCTTTACAACATTATTTTGTTTATATTCATCATCCATTATTAATTAGGTGCACATAGATGCATCTAGCGGATGTCAGCCTTCCTTCCAACACTCAACCTCGAATACTATATCCATCCAAAAATATCAACCATTTAATAGGAAGTAGTTGATATAGGAGCCAAAAAAAAAACTAGCGAATGTGTGGTCACACGCCAAGAAAGTTACAAGGATAAATGATAAAAAAAATAAGGTCGTCATCGTTGTTGTTGTGGTTTGCAGTTATTGCAAAACTGAAGTTCATGCCCAGAGCAGAACAAACGATAATAATGTCATTTTATGGGAATGTGAAGAAATGCAAAAAGAATCCTCGTAACGCGATGAAGTTGGATTCTTTTCAACAGATCTTGTTGGAATATTTCATGTTCGCAATATTTCTTGATTTTTATGTTAACAAAACTTGTTATTTTGATACTAATGAACTTTGCTTAAGTGTGCAATTAGCTGAACGTAACTGAAGCTATCGAAGAATGCAAACTGCAAGTATCAAATGATTAATCGAACTACACCAGTTCAACTGCTGAATTGTAAACCAGTTCAACTGATTATCCAGCTGATAGGCAGTTCAGCAGAAGACCTTCAGAAGTCTTACCAGTTGATGAAGAGTTCAACTAATGAAGAGCCTAGCTGACCAGTTCAACTGACGAGTCAACTGATTTCACAAGCCCAACTGAAGATCAGTTCAGGACATCAGTTATAACCAATCAGTTGCAGAACACGACAATCTTATTCAATGGAATCCAGCTATGCACAAAGGTACAAAAGCATTGTCTAGTCAAATGACAATAATAGATGTTTCATCAGTGTTTAAAGCCAAAACGTTACAGAATGGTTGACGGAAAGTACAAGACAAATATCTAGGAATGAATTCAAAATGAAACAGATACAATAATTGACTCTCACTGTACGATCAAACTTCGCGCCTATAAATAGAAGATGAAGATTAGTGAAGACAATAAGAAGAAAAACAAGAGTTTATGAAGAAGAAGGGTGCACAAAAAGCCTTTTCCGCTTACAAGAAGTAAGCGGCCTAGTTGTGATGGAACACTTCAACGTATTATCAGCTTAGTATATAAGTTCTTTTCCATCAGTGTGTGAGAACACCTTCCCAGTGTATTCATTGTTCAGTTCTCACACACACTCACACACTATCACTCACATATATCAGAGAATAGACCATAAAAGATCAGTTGAGTGAGTCTTGCACAAAGACGTAAAACTTGTGTATGTAGTCTTTAACACATAGACGTTAAACAAGTGTTGGCTTGAAGGTGTTGCCTTCAGTCTAGGCTAGAAGTTCAGTTGCAGTAGGGTAAGTCCTAAGCTGAGTGGGTTTGTACAAGGTGTTGTATAAATCAAAGTATTCTAGTGTATCCTACCCGAGGAGGTAGAAGGGGTGACGTAAGAGCAGTTGAAGTCTCCGAACATTCATAAACATATATTGTGTTATTTATGTTTAACTGATGGTTTTTTGTTCTTAACTGATTTGATCAGTTCAGTTCTGTCCATAACCAAACTGATATAAGTCAAAACTGATCCCATGTAAATTTTCAGTTATTCAGTTGCACAAGTTATAAAACCAATTAGTTTTCTAACAAATGATTATTTCGAGTATTTTTCGCTTGGTTTATGACCAAACCCGATTTAATTAATCGGTGTTTACATTCTTAGAACACAAGCTATTGCAGCTCATTGAGATTATTGTGTTTGAGTACCTTCAAAGGTGCCCTCACACGATCCATCAGATCTTAACACAGTCATCCATGAGTAATGCTTTGATAGCTCGCATTTTTAGCTAAAAAAAATTTGAAGATAAGGTTGTCGCATTTGTTGTTAAAGTCTTAAAGATGAGATGTTGTGTAGGGTAATGAAAGGGGCAGTGTTTGTAGAGATGATGAAAGAAGCTCAATCTTGATTCCAGATTCCCAACAGAAAGAAAAATGCATCTCTTGTATGAGATTTATACGTAGTGGAGTTGGTAAAGATAAAGAGTCTCGTTGGTGATCAAAAGGAAAGTACCATGGCTGATACTTGGACATTGATTCAGAATATCAACTATATGGTAATCGCTGCTCATTTCTTAGACCATGATTGGAAGTTGCTTAATAAAATAATAAAATTTACCAAGATCGCCTATCACAAAAGAGATGACATTGGCAAAGTTTTAGAAACATGTTTGAGCGACTGAGGTATAGATAAAGTTTTCACTATAACGGTTGATAACGCTGGCAATAATGATAAAAATAATGGAATGAATGGGGAAAATGCCAAAGGAAATGGGCACTCTATTATTTTATGATAAGAAATTGCATTTGAGATATTATTATCATATTAAACATTTAATTGTCCAGAGTGGGATGATGTTTCATAATGAGTCAGTTGAGAAAATTAGAAATTGTGTGATTTATATTCACTCTTCTAGGGAACGGTTGGACCAAATTAGGGAGTGTGTTATCTATCCTATTGAAGATGAATAAAATGTCAACCATTCTAATGGATGTGCCTACGACGTGGAATTTCATCTATACAATGCTTTTTTTGTTACAGACAAGTTTAAAATGTTTGGTAGGATTGCAGGGAATACACAATTTGTTGAATATTTTGAAGAGGTAGATTGTTCGAAGAAGAAAAGGAGAGTGGGGCCTTCTATAGAAAAAGATTGGGAGAAGGCACAAATCTTTGTGAATTTTGTCAAGAAGTTTCATGATACTATATTGCAACTTAGCGCTAGCAAGAAAACTACGTCAACCTTGATTTGGTAAGAAATAGTTGCAATCGAGGACAATCATCGAGGAGACAATACTTGACACTACATATCCTTTACTGTAAGAAGCTGCTAAGTGAAAGTTCAAGAAGTATTGAGATTATCTTGAGAATGTGAACATGCTTGTTATTTTCCTAATTTACTTCTAGATTCTAATTATAAACTTCAAATGATTGGGATCCATTTGAGAAATATAAAATTGGATGCTATTAAAATACAATCATTTGTTAACGAGTTAAAGTTTGTCTAATATAGTTGTATCATGCATATAAAGTGAATTCACCTTTGGATCATATTAACGAGATTGATGATAGTGATGTAAACAAAGATTTGATGTAAATGTATAAGAATGAGCCAGTTAAACTGAACTAATAAATGAAAATAACTCAAATATGAAAAACACAAAATCAGACAAGAATAACCAATACAGTGGACAATTAATTATCAAATCTTTTTGTGAACTGGAGCTCAAGATTTGATATTTTGAAGTCGGGGAAAGGGAATGCTATGGCATTTTCAGTCTTTTATTAGATTGTCAAGGATATTTTTTCAATTCCTTCATCTATTGTAGCTAGTGAGAATGTTTTTAGTCTTAGGATGAAGATTGTAGATCCATTTAGCGCATCATTGCATCCCAAAATGGTGAAGGAACTAATGTGTATTAGTGATTGGCTTAGAGGTGAAGAAATTAACTTATACAAGGATGCGACAAAAGAGGAATTCAACTTTTATAAGTATTGTCAAGAAATTGTCACAAGCAAGTCAATATTTAATTTGTTAGTATTTTTTTATCAATATTTTGGCTTTTTGTCTATATTTCTTTTATGAATCAAAATATAAATTAACTTTTACAAAATGAAGATTTATTTTTAACATATGTGCATCTATTTATTTTAGTAATTGATGTTCATGGAGAAGAACGTGCCTAGTAAATTGGAGTTGGATACGTTGGTGCTTGATATATGTCTATAGTTATATGTAATTGTTTCATTTCTTGCTACTCCATACTTGGCTAAATCTTACTTTAGTTTTTCATTTGCAAAATTTAATCTTGTTATATATTATGCTTATAAGATATCTGCTATTTGTAGGTACCCTCATGCATAAGGAAAAATAATGTATCTTTCTCAAGTGTAAACTCCAAAGACCTCATGGTGGAAGAATAGCTCGTTGATGTGGTAGTTTAATGAGACATTAAGCTTGATATATTGATTTTTGTTTAGAATTTACTTGGACTAACCAAAAGCTGTTTCAATTTATTTACAATTCAGTACGAAGGTGTTTTAGATATCATGACTTCTTGAATCATGGACCACCTAAAGCTTATTGATTTTTATATTGAAAAATTAACATGTTTTGTCCAAATTCAATATGTGCTTGGAGAGCCTACATGAGTACTACAAAAATATTTTCGAGATATTATCTTCCTACCTAATGGGATCTCGAACATTCGATTCCCAAAATTTGTCCAGTACAAGATCGGGAATAAAAAATATTCTCAATTTTTATCGGAACATAGATTGGATGAGAGTGTTACGAAACGTGTCCTAGAGCTCTTAATTCGGGTTGGCCCCATTCCCAACCCATTTAAAGGCCAGCCTCCACAGGCCAGTCTGAGCAGATCGCGGGCCTAAACAAGCCAACCCACGGGTTGAGATTTTCTACTGACATATATATACATACATATTTTGTGGTGAAAACTATTAATTTTATTTACTTTATCACTCTAAAATATGAAATCAAGGATTAATAATGTTATTAAGATTTTTCCATAAATTTTTATTTATTAAATAATCAAAAAATTCAATTAAATATATATATATATATATATATATATATATATATTATTATTATTTTATTTTGATGGTCAACTCGACTCGACACAAGCGACAGCATGAACTGATGATCCCAGCGGATCTCACCCTTGAAGCCTATTACCTTAAATCTTCCCCCAAATCTCATTACCAAACCACAGTGTACTATTTCGCTCTCGAAACCTAGAGGTTGTACCTGGTTATAAATTTGAGATCTGTGGGCAATATTATTATTAATTATAAATATTTGGTACAACAGGTGGACTCAAACAGTGAGGCTGGTTCAGAGAGGTCAGTTGAATAGCAGAGATCTTTTATTTTGCGCAACTAAAATAATTTTTTTTTTGCGCAAACCAAGTTGTGCAAACCTTCTTCGGAGCGCGTAGTTAAGGCAAATCCAGCGACGGTTCAGGTGCTCAGCGCGCTAAGGTGTAATGCATCACTCAGATGCTATAGGCCTTGCTCTGGAATTTGAAATTGCGTGGCCACTTATGGCATTTGTAGTTTGGCTTCCGGTTTGTTTCCTAGAACTAGGTTACAAGTGAAATGGAAGATTTTTTCCCGCTTCTACTCACATTTTTTTGATAATTGCCAAACTTTAGCTGTTCTGATTTCAGGCTGTGATTTTCACGCCTTTCTTTGTTGTTTTTGTTTGCGATTGCTAAAAGTTGATAAATTCACCTTTTCCCCGCTGTTCTCATCCTCCGCGCGTTATAGTTTAGCTTTTGGTGATCATTGTTTTATTTAGCTAGTTATTTGTTTATTTGTTTTCGTTAACTAGCATAATTTCTGAGAGGAGCAAGCTTCATATTACTTTTTAGGGGGGAATCACGAGGAAGGAATGCTAAAATGGTAGGCATTCACTGAAGTCAAATTGATGCAAAAAAACACTGCTTATTCTTGTTTGTTTATGTCATATTTGAATTGTCTTAATTTTCAGTGTGAGGTAGTGGAAATATCAGACGAGGAGGGCTCTTTGGTGCCTGATAATGATGTTGGAATCAAACCAAAGGACGAGGTTTTGGACTATGATTTACCTCTGCCAAAAATATGCCCACAGCATGGGGTGGTATGGTTAATCTTTGTTATTATGGAGAAATTATTTTAATTAGTAAAGCTACAATTTGTGAAATTAACATGGTTATAATTTGATTGCTCTATAAACTCATTAAATATCATTTGATGGCTGAAATGAATAAATTTAATTGTTAGGAATAAAGTACCAGTTTTGTTTACTGAAAGCGATAAAATCGGTGAAAAATAACACATAAGAACACAAGATTTATAGTGATCTCGATGAGAGAGCTACGTTCACTTGCCATCGCTGCAAATTGTCATTATGGTGAAACCAAGACAAATAGATATCCTTTTCCAGCTTTGTTTCAGCTTTCTTCAATCCGTAATATGCCGATATCCTTTGTGGCACTTTTTGATAGTGACACGTCTACTCTGTCTTGGGATTTTGTATTTAGAAGGGCTATCAGGGATGAGGAGATGGATCAATTGTCCGAGTTGTTAGGGATTCTAGATTCAGTGAGATTGATAGAAGGGGTAGATGACTTTCTGCGGTGGCAAGGGGATCCTTCGGGTATTTTCTCGGTTAGATCATTTTACGATTCGTTCTTTCCTCTTAATCGATTCTCAATCTCTTCGGTCTCCAATGTTATTTGGAAAACTCCGGTTCCAAAAAAAATCCAAATGTTTTCTTGGTTAGTGTCTTTGGGAAAGTTACCCATCTCGGAGATGATTCAAAAAAGATGGCCTTCCATTGCATTGCGACCTAATTGGTGTGTACTTTGTAGAAACGCATCAGAAACGCAGAATCATTTGCTAATTCATTGTCCATTCACATTATCACTGTGGCATAGAGCTTTGCAAGAACTTCATTTGGTGTGGGTGATGCCTAACTCTACAACTGATGTACTGAATATGGACTTAGGACAGCATATGGGATCAAGGGGCAGAACTTTTTGGTTCGTAGTTGACTAGTTGTTCAGTGCTTATGTTGGACAACATGGCTAGAAAGAAACAAGAGGGTTTTTGAAGAAATTGAAGAAAATGCGGAGAGTTGCTGAGACAAAATAAAGTTTAATATTGCGATGTGGATTGGCAATCATAATGACTTTAAGAATGTATCAGTCTTAGATCTTTTGAGAAGTTGGGATTATGTGTATCAGTGACATTTTAGCTCTGTTGTTGTTCGTTAAGAGAGTGGACCACTAGTCCACTATGTAAACATTCTTAACGTATTATTAATAAAATATGTTTCTTATAAAAAAAAAAAAAAAAAAGACAAATAGAATTACCATAACCCGTCCTCTCATAAATATTTTTCTTCTCTCTCTGTACTCTCTATTTGTATATGTCTTATAACACAATGACTGCCACCCACAATTATAAATACTATCAAGGATGCATAATGTGCAAAAAAAACCTAAAATACCCTCACATAAACTATTAGGCTCCACATAATATTAGCATTAATTATAACATGCAGCCCGCAGGCCACTTTTCCCTTACTACATATGAACTTTTAATGTAATTACAGATGCTTTTGTTGCAATTTGCACTTGTTTATGAGCAGATTTATTTGTTGCATTTTTAAACTGTTTTATTTATAGGACAATGAAGCTAGCTCATCGCAAAGCAATTTAAGAACAGCCTTTGTAGGCATGGGATTTACGCCATCTCTCGTCGATAAGGCAATCAAGGAAAATGGTGTGTTTAGCTTATACTTACGAATGAACTAAGAACTTCATCGAAAGTGAACTTTTGTAATGTTTACCAAGAGAAAAAATCTCACGAGCTTTATTGTTCAGGATTTAATAAATAGAAAATCTTTTAAAGTGATTTTTTTTTTTTTGCAATGCTTCATGGAAATTATCATTGTTTTTCAGTAATGATAACCAGCAAGTGATATTTCCCTTCTGTCTTAGGTGAAGGAAATACTGATTTATTACTAGAGACTCTCTTTGCATATTCCGTAAGTGCTTCTCCCCCTACCATAGAACCTAATAAATCTTATGTTCCATGTCTGAGTCAGAATGAACTAAAATTATATAGCCAACGAATCTGTACACTGTAATGACATGGGATTGAATCAAACTCTCCATTAGCTGCTAAAATTATCCTGTTATGATGCTGAATTCTTCCAGCTTATCATGGTGGAACTTTGTGGAACTGTCTATGAATTAGCAGCATATTCCACAACCATCTGGTGATTTTTTATTCAGTTGCAAGAATGATGGTCTAACTGCAAATATTTACCCGCATCTGTCTATGAATTAGCAGCATATTCCACAACCATCTGGTGATTTTTTATTCAGTTGCAAGAATTATGGTCTAACTGAAAATATTTACCCGCAAATGTACAATTGAATTGAGACGCCAATTTTAAAAGCCTGTTATTGAGTCCAGGTCTTTGTGTCCTCACGAGAACATATTGTTGAAATGGATCTATCTTCTTACTTCTGTCATCTACTTGAAGTTGCAATTGGACTTTCTTGACTTCTTATGAATTATACCAGGCTCTTCATAAACCAGAATCACCTGATTCTCTTGATAGCTTTTTTGATGAGGATACAAAGAACAATGCCTGTTCGGATAGGGCTTTTCCATTAAAAGAGGTATCTTTTGAGTTTTCCTTTACAAGTCTTTCCTTCTGGCATGGGAAATAAATTGTACATGTAAAAGTCTGTGAAATTAAATGAACAAGTAGATCATGGCTTGGTTCAGCAGTTTTTATATGTTTTTGTTTGATTTAAATTCAGTACTCATCTTACATGAATGCTAGCGCCTAGCAGTGTAATGAATGTGTAGCATCATGCACCTTGAAGCTCTCAATCATTGGATTTGATTGCCTATAACCTTTGAAATTTTCCTCCCAACTCTAACTGTCGAATTGTAAGAATGAATTCCTTTTTTCACTCTGTACTCGGGTTAAAAGACTAATTTCTGGGACCAAATATCGCAAAAGTTGAGGCTGAAATGAATGAAACTGTTCTTTCTAAAATCAGTTTTCCGATAAATTTCCATCTTGAGACCCGTGGAACAGTGTGTTCAAGCCCATGGCTCTTTGATGGATGCTATGTATGGGGTCACAAATACCCTCAAGTGAGAGCACATCACACGAGTTTGTGCTTGTTGTTCTTTACTTAAGTTGTGCTGGTGCGGTTTCTTGCATGGACTTTGACACAAGTCTGTGCTATCTATTTTTGTTGGCCCTCATGTGTACCACTCTGGTATCACTTTGTGGTCTGTTGCATTATGTCAAATAAAGATGCAAAACCATAGAGCTGGGGACGAACCTTGGCATGGGTTGGTGCTTAATACGACTCCTATGAATGTGGCTTTCCATGGTCATATTTATGGGCACTTCATGGCATAGGCCTGTGAACCAGTTTTGGAGAGTTGTCCGCAGTCCACCCGCATGGGTGTCCATGGGTCTCTGCTGATGCATCTATGAATTTTTTGCGTTTTGGGCATTTCATGATTTTGGCCTTGGATCAAGGGACATATATGTGGTTCCTGTGGTCAACCTTTTCTGCACTTAGTTTTTTCTCCGACTCTTTCAGCTCTTCCTTTGTTTTGAATCTTTGTGGCATGAATTTTGTTTTGTATATCTTGTCAGTTTTGGCCTGTGAGTGAATGTAGTACACAGAATTAAAACGTAGTTTACCCACATAATCATTGGAAGCAAAAAGTACCAATTGAGTACTAATATGACAACGATGTACATGAAAATGTGATATAAATCAGACATGTTAGTTGCTTTCTGCATTTTTCAGAAATAGTATGTAGCATGTTTCTATTTGAAGAATCTCGAATTTGGTGCTAGTTTAAATGTGACATGACTGTTAGTTAAATATACACGGTCCATCTTTGTCTGCTTATTAATATGGCGCTTAAGTTCCATTTTAAAAAATGCATAGATCACGAAGTATGCTTGGGAGTCATCCAGTCGCTTATCATGTTGATGCTCGTTAACTGTTTAAACGAAATACTTATTCAGTTATTTGCTAGTCAATTTGCGGCTGACATTTAACTATAAGCTGATGAGTCTTTTTTGCCCTTCAAGTCTCTAACATATGGGTCTATAATAACCTGTCATATTTGGCTCCTACAGGAACCTGATGTTTGCAGTGGATATGCTGACGAGAAAATCGTGTCCTTGTTAAAAATGAATTTCTTAATCGAGGAAGTTCGGTTTGCGATGGATAAACTTGGTTAGCGATGGAGTTTGAACTTTACTTTCTAACAAAGCATGCTTCAACTGTAAATGTACATATTATTACACTTGGTCCTATTTTGCATCACAGGTGAGGATGCATCTATTGGTCAACTAATGGACTTCATCTTTGCTGCAAGGATGGCCAAAAAGTATGAAAAGCTTGCAAGAGTTTCAGTGAGTGGAGATGAAGATAGCAACGAGGTTTTTGATGATTTCTTTCTGTTATTTCTGAACATTTGTGTTTATGAGTATGACAAAAGGAAATGTTTGTTTAAAGTATCTCTGAATTATTACTCCGATCATTTATACGAGCGCTGCAAGCTCTTATTAATACCAGTTCTGCATTATCACTTTACCTGCTAAGGAAGGTTGAAAACCACATAAAAAGGAAATAAGATCTTTTTATGAGACATTTTGGATAGGGAATGAGAAAACATGGGTAAGAAAATATTATTTCTCATTATTCATTGGTTAAAGAAAAGATGTGTACAACAAAAGGCCAAAAAAGAGTAGTTCATGGAACAATTCTAGTGATAACAAGTTCTAATTTATGATAAATTGCTACTTTACAAAAATATGAAAATATCTAATTCATCGACACTCCCCTCAAGTTGATGCAAAAATATCAATCATGCCCAACTTGCTGACTTGATCCTCGAACGATAGTTTCATCAAATTTTTGTTGAATATATCTACGAGCTGTTTCAAGTTACGAACAAAAGGAATACAAATTATTCATTCTTGAAGTTCCTCCTTGATGACATGGACATGCCTATCAATTTCAACAAATTTCGTTATGTCGTGTAAAAATGGATTATGAGCCATGTTTATAGCAGATTTGTTATCACATTATAATGTTGTGGGAAAATTAATTGTTTGTCTAAGATCTTCGAGAACCCTTTTTTAGCACAGTCCTTCACACACTCCTTGGGCGATCGACTGAAATTCAGCTTCTGCACTACTTCTGGAAACAACACTTTGTTTGTTGCTTATCCAAGTAACTAAGTTGCCCCATAGAAGCGTACATTATCCCGTCGTAGATCTTCTATCGATGATTGACCCAGCGCAGTCAGCATCAGTATAGACTTCATCTTTGTTTCCCCGTTTTTCTTAAAGAACAAACCTTTTCATGAAGTTGCCTTAAGATATCGAAGAAAGCGAAATACAGCTTCAAGATGTTCTTCATAGGGAGAACGCATGAAATGGATTACCAAACTCATAGCGAAAGCTATGTCTGATCGAGTGTGAGAGAAATAAGTTAACTTCCCAACTAATCTTTGATATCTGCCCGTATCAATAGGAACTCGTCCTTTCACCTCTTAAATCTTGCATCCACTCATGCTTGTCTCCTCCAAGATGTTCAAAATGTACTTCCTTTGTGAAATCACTATTGCTTTCCTCAATCGAGCAATCTCCATTCCCAGAAAGTATCTTAATTGTCCCAAATCTTTAATTTTTATTTCTTTGGCTAAATTGTGCTTTAGTTTACTCATTTCCTCAATGTCATCTCCTGTGAAAATGATATCATCAACATAGACAATCAAGACCGAGATGTTATTAATCGATATCTTTGTAAGGTGTGATCCAACTGATTCAAAGGCCAATCAAGATTTGGCGCAATTGACAAGAGAACACAAACAATATTAAATTTTGCTACAGGAGAAAAAGTTTAGAGAAATCTACCCCATATGTGTGTGTATAGCCTTTTGCTACCAAACGAGGTTTATATATTTTTAAGGATCCATCAAAATTGTATTTCACAATAAACACCCACTTATAGTCCATTGTATCCTTCTCTTTGGGCAATCCAGTCACGTCCCAGGTAGCATTCTTTTCCAGTGCTCTCATATCCCCTCACCAATGGCTTCCCTACACTCAGTACATTTAAAGATTCATGTATGTTTTTTGGAAAGACCACACTTGAGATTTGAGATAAAAGCTAGAAAAGGGAATTGACAAATTATCATAAGAGATAAAATTGGACAAAGAATGTTTACTGCAGGACCTAACACATTTTCTGAGAGCAATATGAATATCACTTTGATTGGAGTTAGGATTACCTAAAGCATGAACTTCATGATTTATCCTCTGGTCAGATTTTTGGTCGTGTTGGAAGAGTGTGTTCTCATTTCTCATGTTTTTAAGGTATTCCTTTGAGTAGACAAAGCCTTTGATATGGCATCAATGAAGAATATCCCAAATTATTGTCATTTTCTTATAATTCAACGGCTAACATTCACTTAGAAATATACCATCTTCACCATCATCTTCACTAGATCCCTTCTCCCCTGAAAAATCAACCTGATTGATTTTGTACCCTTCGTTCAATGGTCAGATTCTAGAGGATCAAACCTATGAGACTTAAGAATGATATAAAAAGAGATAGGAAAAGAAATTCATATTAAAGAAAAATGAAGTCGAGAACCCAGATTCCAAATGAACAAATTCAAGATTGAATAGTATCTTTCTGATCCATAAAGAATGAGGGACAAGTGGATTGATCGAGAAAGAGCTCTTGTTCTTATTATAGGATCATGATTGGATCCGCATACAGTAAATGGGCCAAAAAAGAGTAGTTCATGGAACAATTCTAGCCTAAATATAATGACAGATTCTAATTTATGGTAAATTGCTACTTTACAAAATATGAAAATCCCTAATTTATTGACAAGCATGGATTGTGTCACTATTCTTCATTTTTAACTGGAGTAAGAATAAAACTACTAACTTGTTTTTCTGGTTCAGTATGTCGGTTTCCCGATGATCCGAACACAGTGATTGTATCATGATTGTTCCTTTTCAACTGGAGCTAAAAACATCAATATAAAGGGCAAAAAAGATCTAAGTTGGTGAAACCAATCTTTTGTTAGACTGAATTGTGAAATAGGAAAATAAGTTTTACATGCAAAGGAAAATGCCCAAATAATACCAGTCATTGAAGGTTCTATTGTCAATTTCCAAGCGAATAGAAAGTCAGTGATAAGCTTAAGTAATCTTGATATCCCACAATACTCATGAATATGGTAATTTCAGTTGTTTTTAAGCTAGAAAGCTGTAATCTGTGATGATATTGAATATACGGATTCATCTGTCATGTGTGTGAAGTTGTGTCCTTTAAATAATGGGATGGAGATTGTATTGGCCAAAACTTAGAAAACCAGCAAACGGGTTGATGCATAAGAAAGGTTAAAAATCTGTACATTTTGGAAAACTGGATGAATGCATCTTTAAGAAAACAGACAGAGAGACTGCATCCATTTTAGTCTGTTTCCTGGATAAGTTTAATGAGATGGGTTGGCAAAATCTTATATACCTGTGTTTTTTGTTCTGACTGTATTCCGTGTGGCAGCAGCTACGTGATTTTATTAATCATCTCTCTGAGCTGAAGAAGAATTTTAATCGTTAAATCTGCAATCTTAATAAGTTGAAAATATTCCTCTTCTTGAAGTCACATCTGGTCTGTAACTTGAAGCCAGGAGGTCTTGATCTCCGAAATTAGCATTGAGTAGTATATGATCAATACTCGAGTATTTCTTTTCTGTCTATCTCCTATCATGTTTCACTTGTTGAACACGCTCTATAGAAAATCATTATACACATGTTCATATTCAGGGAAGCATATTTGACAACATTTTGTGTCTTCATGCTAATCCAAAATCCATATTTTCAGGAATGCAGCAATGAGGCCTTGTTTGGTATTATGGAGAAGACACTGAGATTGCTTGAAATCGGCTTTTCTGAACAAGAGATTTCGATAGCTTTTGAGAAATGTGGTGAGTTGATTATGAAATTGGAAAATTTTAATTGACTAAGTTGACTGAGAAAGAAAACCAGATGTTGGGGAGGAAGCTAAACGTTATATGAGAAATGTGGTGAGCTCATTTTCTATTTTTTTAAAGAGTGGTAAACTCATTCATACCAATATATACACGTAGAGGGACAAGTTACATTAAATAATGAGTTTTGCATAACAAAAGGAGCTCACCTGGTAAGCACCGCAGTTGTTATCAAGAAAGTTTATTCTTTTTTTTTTTTTTTGATAAGAAACATAATTATATTATTAATAAAGTTTCGAGGTACAATAGAAGCGGATGAGAAATCCGCATGACAAAACACTTGAAACTTAGATATATTTCACTTCATTACAAAGACCCAATCCCTAGCAACATCTGAGATCGATAAGTCCTGAAATTCTCTAATCCTTGTGATTGCAGTCGCCACTCTGAATTTGATGAGCTCCCACACGACGCCGACGTGTGATATCGTGTCATTAAAGATTCTGTTATTCCTCTCCATCCAAACGCTCCAAAATAAATAATGAATTATAACAAACCATAGAATGCTAGCTCTACTACCCGTAGAGAAACCTGGATCGCTGACGAACATATCTGCAGCCCTCTTTGGAAACACCCACTGAAAACTGAGTTCTTGCATAACCATAGACCAAAGGGTCCTTGAGTACGGACAGTGAAGTAATAAATGATCCCGATTCTCTTCATCACGCTGGCATAACAGGCACCAATTAGGACATAAAACACATGTTGGCCATCGTCTTTGCACCAAATCCGCTGTAGGTAATTTTACCAACGCCACAATCCACGAGAACATTTGCACCTTTTGTGGGACAGGAACTTTCCAAATATGATCATAGCAAGGGAAGAGAGGAAAGTGTTGGACAGGGAAGAAAGAATCGTAAAAAGATTTGACAGAAAACAGACCCGAAGACTCCCCCAACCAAACTCTATAATCATCCACACCTAACTGAACCATGACCGTATCTAACACACCCGCAAGATTAACAAACTCTTCCAACTCTAAGTCATTTAGGTTTCTCCTAAAGCGCACATCCCACCTATAAGTTCGACTGCCCTGATGACTGACCACCTCTAAGAAGCTCAAAATGGGTTTGTTTGACACAGAACAAATTCTAAACAGAGAAGGGAAACGAACTTTAAGCGGAACGCCCACACCCCCCCACACATCCTCCCAAAAACGAATGTAATTACCCCCTCTCAAAACCGAGCCCCACATTAGATGAATTGCCGGGAAAGTACGAGAAATGAATTTCCAGGGGCTTCTAAAAGTAACGTTTTTGGCCAAGCCCAAATCCCACCCATTGTCTTGAAGTCCGTAAATGCTTTTTATCACTTTTATCCACAAAGTCTCCTTCTCCTTTATACCTCTCCACCACCATTATCCAAGCAACGCTCTATTCCTCAAGACGATACTCCCCAATCCCAATCCACCTCGCTCCCTCGGTTTGCAAACCTTATCCCAACTCACAAGATGAAAGTGTTTGTACCCATCCAAACCATCCCAAAGGAAATCACGCATCGTTTTTTCCATAATTTTTGCCACTTTCCTTGGGACCCTAAACAAGTTCCTTGCCAAACTACCCTATTAAGTTATTAGAGGGTGGCATCATATTAATTTGTTTGACCTTAAATTTTGTCTCGTCATTTTCTTTTGTGAAAACCCCTGCACTTAAACTAGTTAGCCAATTTTATACCCTAGTGTTTTTTAAACTATGCCTACTGGATATAGACATATAGTAGTATAATCACGCGCAACCCAAGTTTCTTCTTTCCTCTGCTGTTATTTTGTTTTTGAGGCTACTGTTGGTGATTTCAATATCGTGCAAAAAGATCGTATCCAGATCATCGTTCACTCTTGGTATTGGACATTTGTTCCTATGATTTTACTTATATGCCATTTCATTTTATATCTAGAATCTCAGGATGTCTGACGAAGTCATCATTTTAGTTGTAATCTGATTCCCGACGCATCTGTTGGGAAATTGTTTGAGAAATTTTAACCGAGGAGCTGGTGTATACAAAATGCAACTTTTCGTTTTCCACACTAAGAAAGGGGCTTAAAACGCACAGAAGGAAAATATATGGTATTTATTATTGGAACAATATAAATAGCAGGATAAATGAAAAATGCCATAGATCTGTTCAGACTTGAGGTGACTGCAATAACAAAGAATTTATCGGCTGTATCTTCCATTTGTTTGTGTATTGATTCTATATCGAGTTTCTAGTAGTTATCTCCTTGTGTTTTTTCAGTTATCTCCTTGTGTTTTTTCATGGAAATGCTCCTAATGCACTGAAAACCTGTCATTAGGATTCTGTTGTTTGCCTCATAAATTTGCATATTTGAGAACTAGGCTCTGTTTGGACTCGGACTCAGTTAAACATTTTTTTAATAATGTTTTTTTACAAAATCTTTATAAAAGGTTTTAAAAATTGTTCTAAAAATAAATATGTATTTGACCAACTATTTTACAAAAATTTTTTTACAGTAAAAAGGGATTTAAGAATTCTAAAAACATAAAGAAAACACTAAACTAGTTATTAAAAATTATACTTGGAGAACATATTTTTTAAAAATATTTTCATAATTTTTTTATAAAAATCTTGCTCAAACACATTTTAAGTTTCTTTCCCTTATAAAAAAACTAAATAAATAAATAAATATTTGTCTAAACTGAACCCTATCTTTGGTAATGACACTAAAATAGGGAGTTGTGTGCCGTGGATGTTGATTTTCTCTGAGCAGTAATTGCACATTTTCTCTTCCATTTGTCTTGTTATTTTCCCGTGCTTGTTTTTCAGGTTCTAAAGCATCTCTTTGTTATTTTTCGGTGCTTGTTTTTCAGGTTCTAACGCATCTCTGCAAGAGCTTACTGATTCAATTTTTGGAGTTCAACTTTCTGGCAGTTGCCCAAATTCGGACAAGGTTGGTGCCATTTTTATGGAGCATTTTCCTGCTTTTATTTGTAGTGGATGGTATTATTAGTTAACAAATTTAAACTGGTTTTTGTGATTCACAGTATTCCTCGACTTCTTTGAGCACTTCAACAACCCAAATAAATCCTAAAACTTTACACAGTGGGTTGGGAGGTTACTTATGTAATAAATCTTTTGATTCAATTACTGTAAAAACTGAGGAATGCGGTCCAGATGCTGCTGCTCGTGTTGGGATCTCTGATTTGCTTGAAAAATTGAAAGGCAAGAGGCCAAAAGAAGAAGACACTGAAAACTCAAACAACTGGAAGAAGCTGAAGGAAGAGTTTACCGAAGGGTCTAGCGATTCTGTTGGCCGAATGTTGGTGGAAGCAAGAAGAAGGAACCCCAATTCCACCAGTAATCGTGTCCCAGTCTTGCAGAGACAATTTAACAGTATGGGGAGTCTGGAAGAAGATATAAAGCCACCAATGCTTATTCCCAGGCCTTGCAAGACTCTTACTAGCGTGGTGGCAAAATCCCCTTACTTTCTTTATGGAAACGTGACAAATTTATCCCATGATTCTTGGGCCAAACTCTCACAATTTTTGTATTCAGTTCAGCCTGAGTTTGTGAATACTGAAATGCGCTCAGCATTGAGCAGGAAGGAAGGCTACATACATAACCTCCCCACTGAAGATAGGTTTTACAGTTTCCCAAAGTCACCAATGACTATTCAAGAAGCTATACCACATACTAGAAAATGGTGGCCCTTGTGGGATACAAGGAAACAGTTGAGCAATATTAGTTGTGAAACGAGTGGAATATCTCAGCTTTGTGACAGGTTTGGAAGAATGTTGACGGAGTCTAAAGGGCTTCTCACAGATGCACAACGGAGAGACCTTCTCCAGCAATGCCAGGCACTGAATCTTGTATGGCTTGGCAATTACAAATTGGCCCCAATTGAACCTGAACATCTAGAGCACATCATGGGCTATCCAACACACCACACTCAAGCAGCTGGATTTAGCTTGTCGGATAGACTTAAATCACTTAAACTCGCTTTTCAGACAGATACACTGGCTTACCATCTCTCGGTACTGAAGCCCTTGTTTCCTGGAGGAATGACAGTGTTGTCATTCTTTAATGGAATAGGTGGTGCTTTAGTTGCGTTACACAGACTTGGCATTCGTTTGAAAGGTGCTGTTTCTGTAGAGCCCTGTGAAAATAAGCGCAGAATCGTCACACAGTGGTGGGAGAACACTGGACAGAGTGGAGAGCTGATTCAAGTTGAAGACAGTCAGAAGTTATCAAGTAACAAGCTTGAAGATTTGATTAAAAAGTTCCGAGGATTCGATTTAGTAATATGTCAGAATCCTTATGCTTCTGGAGATAGTACTACTGACCTTGCAGCTTTAGATTTCTCCTTGTTTGTAGAATTCGTTCGGGTTTTGCAACGTGTTAGGACCACAATGGAGAGAAACAGGTGATGTTTTTTCGCCCTGTTTTGGGATGCTCCGAAACTTTTATCATCCTATCAGTATTTTAAATTAACTCGTATCATCTCCCATTGTGTATTAGTAAACGGATTCTTAAAATGGTGGATTGTTGGTCTCTGTTATACCAGTTATCCCAAGAAATCTCTTTCTATGATTACTATTATTAATTCCAGGCTTAAAAAATGACGTCATAGTTTTTCTTTTCTTTTTTAATTTCCTTTGTTTTCATTCCTTTTCTTTTCATCATTTCGGATTGTAGTTTATAGTTTCTCGTTAATTTTTACGTGTGCGATGGTACCCTAGGTTTTTAAATGAGGAAATTATGGCAAATGAAACCAGGTAACTGAAATCAGGTATTATCTTAGTTGAAGTATATGGAAAAAGTGACTGAAGGCCATATATTACGACCGTATAACACACAACCTACAATTTGGCCACCACATGTTCTGCACAACTTTTCTTCACAACTCCTCTAGAGCACAGCTCATTCAACAAGTCCAGAGCTACTTTTGTGAAACCTTCATAAGCAAGACCTTCAATTAAAATAGTGTATGTAGACTCATTAGGCTTGCATCCTTTTGTTACCATACGCGCCAGGAAATCAATTGCGCGATCTGTTTGACGTGCCTTACAAAGTCCTAACATGATAGAGTTGTAAGTGAGAGCATTTGGGCTTACACCCGAATTTTCCAAGTCTTGAAAGAACTTGATGGCCTCCTCAACCTTTCCTTCTCTACTAAGTCCTCCCACAAGTGAAGAATAGGTAATAATATCAGGTTGAAGACCTCTTTCACGCATCTCAAACAACAGTTTCAGAGCACGTTCTGTCTTTCCCATCTTTGATAGACCATCGATCACGGTGTTATAGGTGATCAAAACAGGAGAACATCCTTTACTATTCAGCTGATTAAGAATCTCAACAGCACTATCAACCTTCCTATCTTTGCATAAAGCTGTTAGCAGCGTATTATAAGTCACAATATCTGGATAACACCCTCGGGATACCATTATCTCTAGATACTCAATAGCTCTATGCATCTTCTTTTCTTTGCAGAAGCCATGAAGCAGTGGATTATAACTTAAGGAGTTTGGAGTACACCCGTGTTTAGGCATCTTCTCCAGAATATCAATGGCTCGTCCCAGTAGTCCCTTCCTACACAAGAAATTAATCAAAATGTTAAAGGTTACGACACTCGGCGAACAGCCTTTTCTAAGCATATCAGCCAGAAGTTTCTCAGCGTCCATCCACCTCCCAGTACTGCACATACTGCGTAAGATAATGTTGTGTGTGATTACATTTGGCTGGATACCATAAGAAGGCATTTCATTCAATAATTCGATCGCCTCATCCAATCTCCCTTCCTTGCAAATCCCATTGACAAGGACATTATATGTAACTACATCCGGTTTACAACCTTTACTTCGCATCTCGTCCAAGAGCTTCATAGCCTGTTCCACCCCATTTTCCTTACAAGTGGCTTCAATCAAAATCGTGTACGTTATCACGTCTGGATAGCATTCCTTTTGCAGTTGACTATCAAGAACTTCCATGGCTTGTTTCAACTTCCCACTATCGCACAAACTTCTTAGGATTGTATTGTATGTAACCACATCTGGGGCAACACTCATCCGGTCCAACATCTTCAAGGCCTTATATATCTCCCCCGACTTACAATACCCACTAATCAACACATTATAAGTTATAACATCAGGAACAGCCCCCGATTCCTCAAGAATCTCCATAATCCTGGTAGCTTTATCAGTTTTCCCAATTCTACAGAACCCACGAATCAAACTCGTACAAGGGATAATATCAGGAATGGCACCCCCGTAAACCATGGTTTCAAGATGATTGAAACCTTCCTCCAACTCCCCATTCCTAACCAGCCGGCGCAGATGGTTATTACTCTCAAACTCCTCAAAGCTATGAGATGGGTTCCCCGGTCCATGTGTGGTTCCCTCCACATCCGACAGCCGAAACACCCCATTATTTTCATTAAAAGTTTCAATCTTTGAAACGGCCCAAACCTGAGTGCCAGCACTCCTTAGATTTCTTGAACAACGTTTCTTCCACACAACCACGCCAAACTTGGAATATAGAATGTTAACATCTTTACTCTGCCTGGAGGTTTTGGGACGAAATAAGCAGAAATCTTGGCGGGTCTGCTTTGTGTGAATCATTAGTTCCATGAACGACGATTTTGAGAGGTTTATCCGGGGAATAGTAGTGTATAAAAAACTGAGAAACGAAATAAAGCTCACTTGTTCGCTTGGCTTCGATTCACCAAAGGAAAATGAGAGGGTTTTGGCTTGTCGTCGTTGCAGGTTGTTTGTTGCTTCTTATCTTAATCTTTAATAACAAGTAGTTCGGGTTGGACTGATGGGAATCAATTTTGGGTTGCCTTATAGCCCATTTCAGAGCTTTCACCTTTTTTTAAAATATTTTTCGAACTTTAAAGATTTTTAAAAGTGAATAAGATATTACAAATTTATTAACACATATTCACTCCCAAAAAAGAAATGTCAATATTTTACAAAGCTTTTTATGTAAAAGACCAAGATTGCAAAGGGCACGAACGTTACACACAAAAACTCCTACACGCCATCACCAAAAGAGAAAGTCGTAAATACTTACTAGACGAAACTCTCACAAAAGATCGTCTGTGACGAAACTCGGACTCGTTCCTACCAAGCAACCTGAACTCGACATAAAATAAACCAATCTCTTAGCCCAATTTGAGACAATATTTAACCGTGTGTTTGGAATCATGGAATTCAAACCGATTTGGTGAGGTTTGGAATTGAAAATACCATTTTAATGTTTGGAAAGATGGAATTTCAAAATGAGATTGATATTTCGTTAAATTTGATGGGATTTTATTTAACAACGTGAAATCTTTACAAAATAAGTAGGATTTTTTGAAATTTCATGGAAATTGGGTTATAAAAAAATAAAGTATTTTTAATAATAAATTTTTATAACTTGCTCGTAAGTTTTAATTGTTATTCTCAAAATTTCTAAGGTACCATTTATTCAAAAATACATATTATTAATTCACAAGCATTTATATCATATATATTTTTGAGAAAATTATTCATAATAAAATTTAAAATTTTTTATATTAAAAAATTCAATAAATAAGACATTATTATTATTATTATTATTATTATTTTGTTTTAATAGTAAAAGCTTAGTTTATCAAAATTTGATAAATTAATTTTTAATGATAAACTTTATAATTTTTACATTTATTAAAAAAAATGTTCCACTAAAAATATTTTTTATATGTTCGAAAATAATTTTTTTCCTTGATAAAAAAATAAGAATATTTATATAAATATTGTTAATAAACAAATAATTTTAAAAATAACAATACACGATTTTTTTAATATAAAATAAATTATTTTTAATAGTTAAAACAAATTCTAGATTATATTTAAACATGGGTACGCCTACAAACAACAGATGGGCCAGTTGGCCGCTTTGGTCACTGCTGATGTCCATTTGCTCAAGCTTGCTTGTCTCAACTCTCATGGGTATGCCTACAAACGATAATTTGCACTGTATAACCTTAAAACACCTCTATTTCTTGATTTTCGTGTTTCTTTGCAGATTTGAGGCCGTGAATAGATTTCTCCAGTGTCTCAGAGCACCAAAGCAAATATCTGATATGGTATCCGTCTTGCAACGCCTCCGCTCGTAAAGGGCCATGTCTTGCAAAGCTGGGATCCAACTTTTGTAAATCTTTGTACTTGGTTTCTTGTCACTTGTGACTCCTACAGCCATGTAATTCGCCTGTAAGATCTCTAATTTTCTTTCATGTTAATTACAATTTTAACTTTCATACTTCCTTAATTGTCATCAAAACATTTATGGCACATTGGGTTTAGAATTTGGTGAACTGAAGCACCTTCAGTATTTGTATTACTCTAAACCTCCAACTTTGTTGCACCTTTATCTCCTTTTTTCTCTATCATGGTTCAACTTATGTAGTTTGATTCTCATCTGTTCTGGTTTAGTAACAGTTGCCCCAACTGTTGTATGGTATATTGATTACCTTGTGTTTTTTGGGCTATTTTATTGCCTTAAAGGTTTGAGTAGCATACCACACCCTGTAACTCTTGGTATGGCTACAGAAACTCGATCCTACACAAAGTCGATTAGTGTAAACCATTTTTTATGAAAGGGAACTCTTGTATGGGGGCAGCATATTATGGGGGATCTTGCTGTATTTTGGCATTAAGCTTACACTTCTATGTGGTTATTTTGACCCTACTGGTCTGCTTTGTTCTTTTGACACACATTTAATGTTTTTTATTGTATTAATCATCATAAAAAATCCAAAAGTTAAGTATTTTAAACTTTTCCATGATTTGCGTTACTCTAATTTTGATGGGTTAATGCTTATGCAGGGAACTTTACAGAAATAACATAGGAGGGAAAATCCCGGATGAGTTGGGAAAATTGGAGAAACTTATTAGCTGTCGGACAAAGTTATAAAACATGTCCTGAGCCTCAGAAGGAAGGCGAAACCACAAGTAAAGGAGACACCAAGCATGAGAACGAAGCTTGAAGCTCAAGGTCTTGCCCTGAACTTGTATTGCACCTTTTATCTATTAATTTTTTTTTTTTTTTTTTTCTATTTTTAGTGTTTTTTACCTTGGGAAAAATATCTCTGCTGTCCTCTGAATCCGGTCGAGTTCTCATACTAATGCACATGGCTCAAGATCTGACAACTCATATTTGGTTGAATTCTCAAATAAATTTCTTACAGAGCATTTTCAGTGTGTTGCAGTCAAAGGTAATATGAGGTTGCTAGGTTAACTCGACTCTAACTTTGCTGGCAATGCCCGCAAGGGTCGATTTAACGGTTCGGATTTTTTCGAGTTCATTTTTTTTTTACAGGGAGGTGGACCCAAATCACTCATATGGAGTGATCCGGGCCAACATGAGTGATCCTGGCAGTTCATTGCCCGTGCAGGCAGGGTGAAACAATCCAGGTTGTTATGCGGAAAATTTAGGAAGTAGATTCTTTACATAAAAAGTGATACTTTTATATATGATGTAAATATAAAATTAATTTAAAAGTTAATCAAAATATTAATTAATAGTTAATCTAAATATTAATTAATAGGGTTTGTGGGCCAATTGAGAAACACCACCCAAATCAACGTCAGGTTCCCATCTCTCTCTTCATCTCTTCTCTTTATTTCTTCCTTCCATCGCATCTTGCCCATTTTTCTCCCATTTTATCATTCTCCATCTTCATTTCATTTCTAACTTTTTTAACCTCTTCATTATCTCTTCTCCAAAAAAATATAAATTAGAATCAAAGATTAATGACATTTTCATTCTCATGCAATACGTGTTTTCATCGGATCATTGGCATATCAGCATAAGGTATTTTATTTGTCCATTTATGTTTTCATGTGTCTGGACTATCAGCTACTCAAGTAATTTGATTTCTCGTTCAGTTTGTTAAAATATTTATTTCAGTCGGTTAAATTATATATTTCAGTTGGTCAATAGCATTCAGTCGGTCGGTTAAATCATATATTACAGTCAGTCGGTCGGTTAAAACATATATCACAATCGCTTAATATCATTCAGTCAGTCGGTTCATATTCAGTAGGTTGAAACATTTATTTCTGTAGGTTAAGTTATGCATTGCAGTCGGTCAATATCATTCAATCAGTCGGTTATAATTATATATTTCCAACTCCCTTACATATGATTCAAATCTTAATTAATTTTGATGGTGAATGGAAGGTTGACGGTGAACATAAATATTCATGGTGTGATGGAAATAATTCGAGATGACATGCTATATCTATTGATGATAGTAATGTAAGTATTGAAGATGTTGAAGATGCAATTTTTGAGATACTTCATTTGGATAGACATGATATGGTATTGAAGCCAAGTTACTTGCCGAAATTTGAGGCATGTAATCCAAGGTCAATATATATAAAAAGCTCAAGAACATTGACAACATTTCTGTCTTTTGACGTTTCAAATGTTAGACATTTGATTCATGTTGAAATTATCAAAACAAGTGGCTTTGAAACAAGTTATGAAAAAACTGACAATGCTAAAGATCTTGAAGTTTGTAGAGATCATAATGATGAGATGGTTGACAATTGTGAAACTGAAGTATATGGTGGTAATGAGAGAACATATGATGAATATTTTGATGGAGTATTTTTTGAGAATGACTTAGACAATGAAATGAATGAGCATGAGAATGGGGTGGATGAAATAACAAGTATTGATAATGTTGTAACAGAAATTGTTGAGAATGAATTTGTTGTGAATGAAGAGAATCATGTTGAAGAGCTTATATTGTGTATAACACATAATACACAAGTTGAATTTTCTTATCTTGAACAAGATGTGCAAGATTCTACATTATTAGCCACAGTAGGAGATGCTGAAGGAAAAATGACTTATTCTTTTAATGATTTGTCTAATTTTTTTGTCGGTCAAGAGTTTGAGATAAAGATGAATTTTAAACAGAATTGTTTAAGATTTATTTAAATGCGTTCTTTGAAATAGATGTTCGAAAATCCAACAAAAAAATTTATGATGTTAGATGTGTTACACCGATCTGCAGTTAGAAAATACGTGCATCAAAAATAGAGAATTCATCACGATTCTCTATACGTGTTTATCATAACACACATACTTGTGATCTTTCATATCGGAGGAAAATGCATCGACAAGCAACATTAGACTTTGTAGCAAATATTTTGGTAAAGGACCAATCAGTTTGCCTGAACCAAAAACCATAATTACAATGATGCAAAATAAAGGTGCTGAAATTAGTTACTTTAAAGCATGGAGGGGAAGACAACTTGCTTTGGATAAGTTACTTGGCAGTCCTGAAGAGAGTTATCGAATTATGCCTTCATATTTGTACATGATTGCAAGTGAATAGAGGCTCGAAAACTGATTTGGTGACAGATTCAACAGGTAGATTTAAATATATGTTTCTAGCATACGGGACATGTATGGATGGATTTCGTAGAATGAGAAAAGTTATATATGTCTTGGAACATTTTTAAAATGCAAATATAGAGGTTGTTTACTTGTTGCTACAGCCCAAGATTGCAACTTTCATCAATTTCCTATAGCATGAGCCATTGTTGACTCTGAGAATGATGATTCATGGACTTGGTTTTTGCAGAAGTTGAAGAAGTTTATTAATGATGATACTAACTTGGTAATCATTTCTGACAGACATATATCTATTATTAATGTTGTTCGTACTGTATATGAGCATGCATCACATGTACATTGCTCGTGGCATCTTTCACAGAACCTTAAAAGAGTGTCTGGCGGAAAAGGTGGGATTGATTTGTTTATGAAAACATCATATGCATACAAATTGTCTGAATTTGATGAGTTGTACGGATGTCTGAAAGAGAGGTATCCCAACATTGCATCATATCTTGAAATGCATTCATCTCCTGACAAATGGTCTAGAGCTTTTTCCCCTGGTACTAGGTACAATATAATGACGACAAATGGGGTAGAGTCAATAAATGCAAAATTTAAGACTGAAAGAGAGATTCCTATTGTAGTATTGTTGGATGCAATTCATAAATTAACTTCAAAGTGGTTCAACAAGCATCGAAATGCAGCATGTTCAACTACGCGACACTTACTCCATCGACAGAGGCTATCTTGAGAGCTAATTTTACATTGTCACAACGGTTAAAAGCATCTCAACTCAATGCATTTGTGTATCAAGTATACGGTGATGGGAAGGATGAATTTGTTAATTTATCTGATAAATCTTGTAGTTGTCGAGTGTTTCAAATTGAAAAAATCACATGTGCTCATGCAATTGCAGCAATTTATGGGACAAAATTAGATTTGTATGACGTTTGCTCGTCCTACTACTCATCACAAATATGGTTCAATGGGTTTTATCACTCGGTTAATGAATATGTTTCGTCGGTTAATAAATTATTTCAGTTGGTGCAACATGCATTTCAGTTAGTCCAACACACCCACAAAATCCAACACACCCACAAAATCATTCATAAAAAACATCATTCAATCATACATCACTTCGACAAACCCATTTCAAATCCATTACATTTGAGAGACCATCACATCAACATAAATCCGAGAGACTCACATCATACAAAATTATTGTAACTTTATAAAATCCATTCACCATACCATACAGATGTTGCTAAATATTTTCTATATGAATTCAAAATCTGATCATTCAATGAATATGGAGACTGCTGAGACAACTCCACCTCAAATGTCTTGATCATCCATGCACCGCAATCAGAACTGCAAAATAAATTATTTTAAACTCATTAAAATAGGTCGAAATCAAATTATATAGTAGATCGTGTATTCTTTTTTAAAAAATCCAAAAATTCAAAAACATACATGGTGACATTTTGCGGAAAATCTTGGGCCGTGCTACTGTCCAAATGTGTGGAATCTTGACCTTGCAATAATGTAGAATATGTTGAACTACATCTTCTACCGGCTCAATATAAACATTCACTTCAGCATCTGTGTAGCAACTATGATTGCAATCATACATAGTAATGATTCCATCTTTCACGTTCACTACAACTACTACCCAATGTATAGGCAAATTTAATGGAATCAATATGAAAGATACATTGCCCATGGTACTGAACTCCAACGACGACAATATCCATCAACATAGAGAAATAAATTCTTCCACTTGCTATTTCAAAATCATCAGGAGCATTACGATATGCGAAGACTATATCTTCAGATTAATATGGATCCATTATGGCAACATCCTGTTTTACCAAATGTGGGTATGTCTTCTGCAACACAGATAGACCGTACATGCTCTCTTGTATGTGTTGCACATGTTTGAAGCATGTTGTATACATATATACATATATATATATATATATAAATATAATATTATGATTAGAACATAAATAGAACACAAAATCCTACTCACGCTTTGATCAAGCCAGTGCCTCGGATTGAGAATGTCCCCACGACTTGTAATATGTTCCAAACACACCTGCTTTAAATAGATCATTCAATCTACTTATTTCTTTAGTAACAGTTGGCAATACTTTCTTAATGGAAACATATTGCACCGGTTCAAATGAACCATTGTAAGGACGGGTATAACCAAGTGCTGCCAAAGCAGGTGTCTCGGGTAGTTGTACATATGGAGAGCGACAAAATTGAGATTTCGTACTCTTCCGAGCTTCTACATATGTAATGCATTTTAGATACTAGTACATATCGTCAAATCATAATTCCAAAAAAATAAGAATAAAGTACAACACATACCCTTGTGAACTACGAGAGATGGTGTGATTTCCTGTGATAATGGCTTATCGTTAACAAACATAGTTGCTACATCACTGGCACCAACTAGGCTAGCATGTGCAGCTTTTTTATCCCCACATTCAATGATAGAGGTCTTTTGTGGCTCACCTACAACCAAAATAAAGCATTGTATCATGATAAAATTAATGATTATTTCAAATATATAATTTACAAACACTTAACACACATTACTATTCTTTTTCTTGGACCGTGCGTAGAAAATAATTCGTTCTCCAAATCGTTGTCGTTTGGTGGAAGGTGGCTCATCTACGATTCAACAAATAAATCAAGTTAAATAAAAATATGTAAACGTTTAGATTAAAATTTGAAAATCAAGCGTACGATGATGGGTGGTGGTGTTAAGTGGATCAAACACTTCTTCCTCTCGGCTCATTCCTTCATTCAAGTCTCGATTGATAGAAGTTACCTCTTTGTCCGGATTATCTATGATTTAACAAATTAAATATCATTAGTGAAATAAAAAAGCATACTACAATTTGGATTTAAAAGAAAATATACCAAGATGTATAAGAGGAGATATTAATTGTTCAACAACTGCCTCTTGCCCAAGGGTCACTCCTTGATTGGAAATAGTTGTCGCTGGCTCACCTATAATTTAAAAAAAAACATATTATTATAATCAGATAAATAATTATCTCTAACATTTTAAAACTCATAGAGCTTATATTTTTCATGGATCTTCTTTTTCTTAGATTGTGCAAAGACGGTGGATGGTTCATCCAAACGTCTTTTGGATGAACTTGAAATGTTCAAAACTTCCCTTATACGTTCAAGTTTGCTATCCAAATTTGAAATCTTATCTTTCAACTCCACAAAGTTTTTGTCAACGTGCTCTTGTAAAGCTTTAACTTGTCCACTAGTATCTGATTTGCCGAGGACATCATCTGGTTCGACTTGATGAGATTTTTTTTTTAGTGCTTTCTTGGCTAGACAAAGTTTACAAGACTTCTTTGACTTATTTTTGGGACAAAGTTTCCTTTCATGGACTTCTTCTTTGGATTGAATGATCTCTTTAGATTCACAAAGAGTTGATTCTTAGTGCAGTACACAGATTTTCCCTCCAACAATGAATTAATATAAGACAAATGAGAATCTGTACAAGAATCTTCAATGAAAATATTTATAATATAAGGAGCAATAAATTCTTGATTTGTAGGTGACAAAATACTCCTAACAATCTGTAACTTTAATATATTTTAAATTAGTAATACAAAAATAGAAATATATTAATAAAACTAAATTATATGCTAAATACACATACAAATGCATTTGTGGTATTGGGGAGCGTTTTGCGAAACAAAAAGAAGGATACAATACATCTCTTCCACGCATGTGCCAATGGATTTCCAACAACTGGTCAAAAAAAGGATCTCCTAGATATATTGACATTTTAGATGCATCAAAGAGTGATAAAAAGGTTAGTTTATTTAACATATAATTTAGTTTTATTAATATATTTTCTATTTGTGTATTACAAATTTAAAATATGTTAAATTTACAGATTGTTATGAGTATTTTGTCACCTACAGATCAAGAATATATTGCTCCTTATATTAGAAATATTTTCATTGAATATTCTTGTACAGATTCCCATTTTTCCTATATTAATTCATTGTTGTTGGAGGAAAAATCTGTGTACTGCACTAAGAATCCCACTCTTTGTGAATCTAAAGAGACCATTCAATCCAAAGAAGAAGTCCATGAAAGGAAACTTTGTCCCAAAAATAAGTCAAAGAGGTCTTGTAAACTTTGTCCAGCCAAGAAAGCACTAGAAAAACAATCCCATCAATTCGAACCAGATGATGTCATCGGCAAATCAGATACTAGTGGATACGTTAAAGCTTTACAAGAGCACGTGGACAGAAACTTTGTGGAGTTGAAAGATATGATTTCAAATTTGGATAGAAAACTTGAACGTATAATGGAAGTTTTGAACATTTCAAGTTCATCCAAAAGACGTTTGGATGAACCAACCACTGTCTTTGCACAATCCAAGAAAAAGAAGATCCATCAAAAATATAAGCTCTGTGAGTTTTAAAATGTTAGAGATAATTATTTATCTAATTATAATAATATGTTTTTTTTTTAAATTATAGGTGAGCCAGCGACAACTATTTCCAATCAAGGAGTGACCCTTGGGCAAGAGGCGGTTGTTGAACCATTAATATCTCCTCTTACACATCTTGGTATATTTTATTTTAAATCCAAATTGTAGTATGCTTTTTTATTTCACTAATGATATTTAATTTGTTAAATCATAGATAATCCGGACAAAGAGGTAACTTCTATCAACCGAGACTTGAATGAAGGAATGAGCCGAGAGGAAGAAGTGTTTGATCCACTTAACAACGCCACCCATCATCGTACGCTTGATTTTCAAATTTTAATATAAACGTTTACATATTTTTATTTAACTTGATTTATTTGTTGAATCGTAGATGAGCCACCTTCCACCAAACGACAACGATTTGGAGAACGGATTATTTTCTACGTACGGTCCAAGAAAAAGAATAGTAATGTGTGTTAAGTGTTTGTAAATTATATATTTAAAATAATCATTTATTTTATTATGATACAATGCTTTATTTTGGTTGTAGGTGAGCCACAAAAGACCTCTATCATTGAATGTGGGGATAAAAAAGATGCACATGCTAGCCTAGTTGGTGCCACTGATGTAGGAACTATGTTTGTTAACGATAAGTCATTACCGAAGGAAATCACACCATCTCTCGTAGTTCACAAGGGTATGTGTTGTACTTTATTCTTATTTTTTTGGAATTATGATTTGACGATATGTACTAGTATCTAAAACACATGCATTACATATGTAGATGCTCGGAAGAGTAAGAAATCTCAATTTTGTCACTCTCCAATGTACAGCTACCCGAGACACCTGCTTTGGCAGCACTTGGTTATACCGGTCCTTACAATGGTTCATTTGAACCGGTGCAATGTGTTTCCATTAAGAAAGTATTGCCAAATGTTACTAAAGAAATAAGTAAATTGAATGATCTATTAAAGCTGGTGTGTTTGGATCATATTACAAGTCGTGGTTTACGGACCTTCTCAATCCAAGGCACTGGCTCGATCAAAGCATGAGTAGGATTTTGTGTTCTATTTATGTTCTAATAATAATATTATATATTTAACTTGCTTCCAACATGTGCAACACATACAAGAGAGCATGTACGGTCTATTTGTGTTGCAGTAGACATACCACATTTGGTAAAACAGGATGTTGCCATAATGGATCCATATTTTTCTCAAGATATAGTCTTGCATATCGTAATGCTCCTGATGATTTTGAAATAGCAAGTGAGAGAATTTATTTTGATACTGTCGTCGTTGGAGTTCAATACCATGGGCAAATGCATCGTTGATATTGATTCCATTAAATTTGCCTATACATTGGGTACCAGTTGTAGTGAACGTGAAAGATGGAATCATTACTATGCATGATTGCAATCATAGTTGCTACACATATGCTGAAATGAATGTTTATATTGAGCCGGTAGAAGATGTAGTTCAACATCTTCTACATTATTGCAAGGTCAAGATTCCAGACATTTGGACAGTAGCACGACCCAAAGATTTCCGCAAAATGCTACTAGGTATGTTTTGAATTTTTGGATTTTTTTTTAAAAAATACCCGATCTACTATATAATTTGATCTCGATATATTTTTATGAGTTTAAAATAATTTATTTTACAGTTCTGATTGCGGTGCATGGATGATCAAGACATTTGAGGTGGAGTTGTCTCAACAGTCTCCATATTCATTGAATGATCAGATTGTGAATTCATATAGGAAATATTTAGCAACATTTGTATGGTATGGTGAATGAATTTTATAAAGTTGCAATGATTTTGTAAGATGTAAGTCTCTCGGATTTATGTTGATGCGATGGTCTCTCAAATGTAATAGATTTGAAATGGGTTTGTCGAAGTGATGTATGGTTGAATGATGTTTTTTATGAATGATTTTGTGGGTGTGTTGGATTTTGTGGGTGTGTTGGACTGACTGAAATGCATGTTGCACCAACTGAAATAATTTATTAATCGACGAAACATATGAATTAACCGACGGATAAAACCCATAGAACCAACTGAAATATTTTATTAATCGACTAAAACATAAGAATTAACCGACTGATAAAACCCACAGTACCAACGGAAATATTTTTTTAACCGACTGAACATATGCAATAACCGACCGATCAAACCCATGGAACTTACTGAAATATTATCCTTGTTTTTTTGGGAAAATTGCACATACACGGACCCTGGGTAAGGGTCCGTGCCATTACGGCTGCCAAAAATTAAATACACGGACCCCGGGTAAGGGTCCGTGCCACCACGTCGTTTGAAAATAAAATACACGGACCCCCTGCTTGTGTCCGTGCATGGGTCCGGGTCATCCCAGCGTAACCTACTGCTCATGTCCTTCAAAAATCGACCACAAAGTCTATTTTCCCAATCGAATTAGCCAAACTAGTCAACATGCAAGTTGTAGATCTAGGTCTTGGCTTTCATCTCCAAGTGGTTTCATGTAATTTGGATATTTGAGTAAAACGTTTTACTTTTTCTCTCAAAATGTGTCGGTGAAGGAACTACAATTCCCACAACACACTTCGGGCCACTTTTGACTCATCTTGCTCAAAGATTTGGACAAAATCCAAAACATAAAAGTTGTAGTATTATATTTTAGATATCTAATGGAAGAAACCTCATATCATTTGAATCAATATCCAAATATTTATGCTAAAACCCGTAACTACCGCCACACTTCGAACCAACCAAACAAACAAATACTTCAGCAAACTTTCATTCCATGTTCTCATAACCATAATCATCTTTTAAACATCATTAACATTAACATAACACACATACAAGCCATTAGAACTATCCGAGATGTTACAATCTCCCCTGCTTATAAAAATTTCGTACTTGAAATTTCAACTGAATTATATTCATTAACTGACTGATTAAAGACATTGAACCAACTGAAATCTTTTAACAACCGACTGAAACATATGCTTTGACCGACTGTTTAAACACATTTAGTAACTATACTCTATAGATGATTGATTTGTTATGATCAATCGATGAGAATGTCATTTCAACTTTATAAATCATTTGACTCTCTGATAGACCATTAGAGTTATCTGATATTTAATAACTATAATATATATGTGATTGATTTAGTAACTATACTAGATCGTACAACTTTGATGGTGATTGAAGACGGAATATTAAATATGTTCAAGCGATTAGATGAGTTCAAGAATCCAAATGTCCAAATATATTTTTTAACCAACTAAAATATATTCATTAACTGACTGATTAAACACATTGAACCAACTGAAATCTTTTAATAACCGACTGAAACATATGTTTTGACCGACTGATTAAACACACTAAACCAACTAAAGTTTCATTAACCGACTAAAATATGACATTTAGTAACTATACTCTATATATGATTGATTTGTAATGAGCAATCGATGAGAATGTCATTTTAACCTTATAAATCATCTGACTCTCTCATAGACCATTAGAGTTATATGACATTTAGTAACTATACTCTATATGTTATTGATTTGTTATACCCGATTAAGATTGTATGGCATTTAGTAAATATACTCTATATATAACATACAATTTCAGTCGATTGTACTGACTATCAGATAGACTATTAGAGTTATATGACATTTAGTAATTATACCGATTGATTTAGTAACTATATTCATTAACCGACTGATATTCTTGCATTAGCCGACCGATATATTTTCATTAGCTGATCGATTTACATTTGACCAACTGATATATTTACATTAACCAAATGCTTAAACACGCTGAAGTGACTGAAATACATGGTATAACCAACCGCAATGTATGGTATAACCGACCAAAATAATGAGTGTATCCCACTAAAACGCTATACGTTAATTGAAATGTATGCTTTTAAACCAACTGATTTTAAACACATTGAACCGAATAATATATTTGCATTAACTGACTGATTGACCACATTGAACTTGCTGAAATATATGCATTAATTGAATGATTAAACACTGAAAAATATTTGCATTGAACCGACTGAAATATATTCAGCAACAGACTGATTAAAAACATTGAATCAACCGATATATATACGTTTAACCGACTGATTAAACACATTGAACAAACCTAATATATATGCATTAAACCAGTAACTGACAATTCAAATTATATATGCATGCAAAAAAACTTGACAAAAACTAATACACATCAGTCTGAAACACATTGAACTGACTGAATATATATGCATTACACCAGTAAATGACAATTCAAATTATCTCTGCATGCACAACCTGTTCAAACAACAAACTTGACAAAAACTAATCAACATGCAAATACAACATCGTAAACGATTTTAACAACTCGTCTACACATCAGTCTATCTCTTAGGGCATTTTTTTTGGCAATGGCCAGATTCATGACATACACCACATTTTTTAGTTCGCTTCCGACCAAACTCCCCAATAGAAGGAATTCTTTCTTTTTGTGCTCTACCACGTTTCATCTTGACATCCGGGGGAAGTACATTGTATTTAAGTTGATCTGGAATGTTCCATTCATTTGCAATGGGGGCACCGGATATATATGGTATCAGCATAAGAGAGGGCCCACATTTGTGATGAGTAGTAGGGCGAGCAAAAGTCATACAAATCTAATTTTGTCCCATAAATTGCTGCAATTGCATGAGCGCATGTGATTTTTTCAATTTGAAACACTCGACAACTGCAAGATCTATCAGATAAATTGACAACTTCATCATTCCCATCACCGTATAAAGTATACTCAAATGCATCTAGTTGAGATGCTTTTAACCGTTGTGACAATGTAAAATTAGCTCTCAAGATAGCCTTTGTCGATGGAGTAAGTGTCTTTGTAGCTGAACCTATTGCATTTCGATGCTTGTTGAACCACTTTGAAGTTAATTTTTGAATTGCATCCAACAATGCTAAAACAGGCATCTCTCTTTCAGTCTTAAGATTTGCATTTATTGACTCTACCCTATTTGTCAGTCAGTTATATTGTATCTAGCACCAGGGGAATAAGCTTTAGACCATTTGTCAATAGATGAATGCATTTCAAGACACGATGCAATGTTGGGATACCTCTCTTTCAGACATCCGTACAACTCATCAAATTCAGACAATTTGTATGCATATAATGTTTTCATAAACAAATCAATCCCACCTTTTCCGCCAGACACTCTTTTAAGGTTCTGTGAAAGATGCCACGAGCAATGTACATGTGATGCATGCTCATATACAGTACGAACAACATTAATAATAGATATATGTCTGTCAGAAATGATTACCAAGTTAGTATCATCATTAATAAACTCCTTCAACTTCTGCAAAAACCAAGTCCATGAATCATCATTCTCAGAGTCAACAATGGCTCATTCTATAGGAAATTGATGAAAGTTGCAATCTTGGGCTCTAGCAACAAGTAAACAACCTCTATATTTGCATTTTAAAAATGTTCCGTCGACAAATATAACTTTTCTCATTCTAAGAAATCCATCAATGCATGTCTCGTATGCTAGAAACATATATTTAAATCTACATGTTGAATCTGTCACCAAATCAGTTTTCGAGCCTCTATTCACTTGCAATCATGTACAAATATGAAGTCATAATTCGATAACTCTCTTCAGGACTGCCAAGTAACTTATCCAAAGCAAGTTGTCTTCCCCTCCATGCTTTAAAGTAACTAATTTCAGCACCTTTATTTTGCATCATTGTAATTATGGTTTTTGGTTCAGGCAAACTGATTGGTCCTTTACCAAAATCTTTGCTACAAAGTCTGAGTTGCTTGTCGATGCATTTTCCTCCGATATGAAAGGTCACAAGTATGTGTGTTATGATAAACACGTATAGAGAATCGTGACGAATTCTCAATTTGTGATGCACGTATTTTCCAACTGCAACTCGGTGTAACACATCTAACATCATAAATTTCTTTGTTGGATTTTCGACATCTGTTTGAAAGGATGAATTTAAACAAATCTTAAACAATTCTGTTTGAAATTCATCTTTACTCTCAAAACTCTAGACTGAAAAAAAAAAATAGACAAATCATCAAAAGAATAAGTCACATTCCCTTCAGCATCTCCTACTGTGGCTAATAATATAGAATCTTGCACATCTTGTTCAAGATAAGAAAATTCAACTTGTGTATTATGTGTTGTATACAATGTAAGCTCTTCAACATGATTCTCTTCATCCACAACAAATTCATTCTCAACAATTTCTGTTATCATATTATCAATACTTGTTATTTCATCCACCCCATTCTCATGCTCATTCATTTAATTGTCTAAGTCATTCTCAAAAATACTCCATCAAAATATTCATCATAGTTCTCTCATTACCACCATATACTTCAGTTTCACAATTGTCAACCATCTCATCATTATGATCTCTACAAACTTCAAGATCTTTAGCATTGTCAGTTTTTTCATAACTTGTTTCAAAGCCACTTGTTTTGATAATTTCAACATGAAGCAAAGGTCTAACATTTGAAACGCCAAAAGACATATATTTTGTCAATGCTCTTGAGCTTTTTATATATATTGGCCTTGGATTACATGCCTCAAATCTCGGCAAGCAGCTTAGCTTCCATATCATGTCTATCCAAATGAAGTGTCTCAAAAATTGCATCTTCAATACTTACATTACTATCATCAATAAATATAGCATGCCATCCCGAATTACTTCCATCATATCATGAATATTTATGTTCACCGTCAACCTTCCATTCACCATCAAAATTAATTAAGATTTGAATCATATCGTTGTCCACACAATCTGAAAAAAGTAGTATAAATAATGGATGTAAGAGAGTTGGAAATATATAACTATAACCGACTGATTGAATGATATTGACCGACTGCAATGCATAATTTAACCTACGGAAATAAATGTTTCAACCTACTGAATATGAACCAACTGACTGAATGATATTAAGCGACTGTGATATATGATTTAATCGACCGACTGACTGTAATATATGATTTAACCGACCAACTGAATGCTATTTACCGACTGAAATATATAATTTAACCGACTGAAATAAATGTTTTAACAAACTGAATGAGAAATCAAATTACTTGAGTAGCTGATAATCAACACACATGAAAACATAAATGACCAAATAAAATACCTTATACTGATATTCAAATTATCCTATGAAAACACGTATTGCATGAGAATGAAAATGTCATTAATCTTTGATTCTAATTTATAATTTTTTGGAGAAGAGAAAATGAAGAGGTTAAAAAAGTTAGAAATGAAATGAAGATGGAGAATGATAAAAATGGGAGAAAATAGGCAAGATGCGATGGAAGGAAGAAATGAAGAGAAGAGAGGAAAAGAGAGATGAAAACCTTACGTTGATTTGGGTGGTGTTTCTCAATTGGCCCACAAACCCTATTAATTAATATTTAGATTAACTATTAATTAATATTTTGATTAACTTTTAATTAAAGAAAGGCCTATTGACGAAAAAAAAAAAAAAAAACTATATGAGGTCTTTGACCTTAAAATTTTGTTGTGGGGAGACCATATTTGCAAATGACCCGGGGACGGTGTGCATCCTATTTTAGTTCTTATATTTATGTTGCATTGTGCTAAAGGCATGATTTCTCTGATTATGCTCTTCATATTTTACAAATGATTAGCATAATATTCAACTTGCTCTATGATACCCCTATTAGGATCCGGGTTGAAAATCACCCGATACCCAGGGTCACGACCCATGTACAGAGTCAATTTCCTAATTATCTTGGTAAGTCTTTTCTTCACGGGTAGTGTACCAGTAGCCCGGGCCCTTAAAGAGTCATCTGGGTATTTCTCACATTTTCGGGGGAAGTTCCCGGTTACACCACCACTTGGGCAGCCTCGAGAATGGCACCACCTCGAGAAGTAAACCGCACTCGAGTGTGATTAACACAAGCAATCCAATCTGTCAGAACAACTGGGGTTTGGAGTGTCCGAGAAGGTATCAGAAGCTAGTGTGGTGAACCGACTTAGTAGATGACACAGAAATCGAGGTAACTACCCATTCCTCTCCTATAAATAGCAGGTATGGATGTCATACAGAGATTATTATGAAAAACCTTTGAACTTTAAGCATTAGACGTATTTTCCTCAAATATTGCTTGTGTTCATCATCTTCCAACTTGCTGACTTGAGCATCGGAGTGGTTACGTCGGACATCCCTCCGGCGCCCATTTACGAGTTCTTTTTATTGTCTGCAGGTGCTATCTAAGCCATTATCTTCGTTCAGAATTCCCAAACATTATAAATTGTTGATTCGATCCGTTGGAGCTCCTTACGCGGCTCATTCATTTCTTCGAGATCGAATCATTGGCGCCGTCTGTGGGAAGTATATTGAGCTTGAGACGTTGATATGGCTCGTACTAGAAGAACAGACAAGGATAACTCCCGGGCCCAGGGGGACGGAGGACAATCCTCGAGAAAAACGGGTGCTAATAACATTGGACAGAATCTCGTAACCATGACCCAGGAGGAGCTTAAGAAAGTTATGGCCGACGCAATAATTCAAGCTATGGCCAGGAAAGAAGTTTCTCGGCCTATTACGCCGCCAGAGCAAAAGCAGGAGCAGGAGCATGAGCATGGATTTGGGGGGGGGGGGGAGGAGGAAGTGAGTGGAGATAACGTAGATTATAGTGTCGGATCAAAAGCTCCGACTACAGCAGAGGAGTTGAGAGAGTTGAAGCAAAAGATGAGGGTCCTGGAGGGACAGCTAGAGAGTCGTAGCACTACCCGGGTCGCTTCCAGAGGGTGCCCGTTTGCTGATATTATTGTCCGGGAACCTCTTCCCGAGAATTTCAAGTCTGCCAAAGTAAAAGATTACGATGGCAATGCGGACCCGGAGGAGCATCTAGCCAGATTCGAGAACATGGCCATGTTGCACTGCTACACTGATCGAATCAAGTGTAAGGTGTTCTTGACAACTCTGGTGGACTCCGCCCAGAGATGGTTTGAGGGTTTACCCCCTCAAAGCGTACATTCTTTCAGAGATTTCCAAAAGGTATTCCTACACCACTTCAGTAGCAGTAAGAAGTACAAAAAAACCGCCTTTAGTCTTTTTGAGGTGAAGCAGAGCCCGGAAGAGAGTTTGAGGGCTTATATCAAAAGGTTCAACAGGGTAGCTCTAGACGTTCCATCTTGTGCCGCTGAGACTAAGGCTACGGCCTTCACCCAAGGTTTGAGGGAGGGTGAATTCTTCAAGTCGCTGACAAAGAAAGTGCCCGGGGATTTTGAAGACCTGTTATCCCGAGCAGAGAAGTACATAAATATGGAGGAAGCTCAGAAACAAAAGAGGGAAGCCGTGAGGAAATAAAGAGGAGACCGGGTATCTAAACCCGAGGAGAGGGGACAAAAGAGGGGCAGTTCAGGGCATTTCTCTCATCATGTGCATCTGAAAATTGCCCGAGAGAGGGAGGTGCAGGAGTGTATTAGAGACTTGGCCCCAGACCATCAATTGTCCCGCACAGAAAAAACAGGATTTTGCTCTCTTCACAAGTTAGGCTACCATAACACTGAGGATTGCAAAGTTTTGAAGGGAAACTTTGTCGCACCTTCCCTCCCAAGACCCATCAGCAATGCCCAGATGCCAAGATTGCCACCGTGGACGCCCCGGTAGCCAGGGTCTAGCTTTCGGGGAGGAGGTATCAGAAACAATTCCAGGATCGAACCCGGAAGGAGAAGGGGGCCCGAGCCTGAG
The DNA here is from genome assembly GCF_022965805.1 of Primulina eburnea. Taxonomy (NCBI): domain Eukaryota; kingdom Viridiplantae; phylum Streptophyta; class Magnoliopsida; order Lamiales; family Gesneriaceae; genus Primulina; species Primulina eburnea. The sequence goes on from NC_133104.1 coordinate 6,824,838, forward strand.
CAGAGAAAGAAGTCGCCCCCGGTTATAAGGACGATTAAAATGATATCTGGAGGCTCTACTGATGGAGACTCTAACCGAGCAAGGAAGTCAAAGAGTAGGAGAGAATGTTTAGAGGTGGAAAGGGACGGGAGGAGTGAGGCGGTCATCAGTTTCGGCCCGGAGGATTTGAGAGGGGTGAATCTACCCCATAACGACGCTCTGGTGATCCAGGCCCGAGTGGCGAATTACGATATCCTGCGAATCTTCGTAGACTCGGGCAGTTCTATAAATGTAATTTTCAAAGATGCTTTCATGCAGATGGATTTGCAGGGCTATCACTTGGAAACAGTGGAAACTGCTCTTTTTGGCTTCGCCGGTCACGTGGTTTATTCGGAGGGGGAGATTATTTTACCTCTGACCTTGGGCTCTCACGATCTCAAGAAAACAGTGATGACTTCTTTCACTGTGGTGGACTCCCCATCATCTTATAACATCATCCTTGGGAGGCCAGCCATGAACGAGCTGAGGGCTGTGACATCTACCTACCACCAGAAAATAAAGTTTCCTGTGGGACCCAGGGTAGGAGAAGTCCGAGGAGACCAACCGTCTTCTCGGAAGTGTTATGTAGAGGCGGTCCGGGCGGATCAGGGCAGATATAAGAGGGAGGGGAAGAGGGCTAAGGTGGATGAAGCAGGAGGAAGGATAGTGGAGGAAGGGGAGATACATTTTGTAGCAGAGGAAGAGCAGGAGGCAGTGGAAATTGGGCCAGGCCAACAAATCCGGGTGGCTCGGGATCTTGACATATCCACCGGGTGAGTTTAATTAAATGTTTAAAAACTAATATCCATTTGTTTGCCTGGTCTCAGCAGGAGCTTACAGGGATTTCTCCCTTTATATCGGAGCACCATTTGAACATCTTCCCGAGATCTCACCCGGTAAAGCAAAAAAAGAGGCACTTTGGTCCTGAAAAGGACAAAGTAATTAGCGAGCAAGTAAAGGAACTCTTGAAGGCGGGGCATATCAGGGAAATTCAATTCCCTACATGGCTCTCCAATGTGGTCTTAGTGCCCAAATCTACTGGGAAGTGGCGTATGTGCGTAGACTTCCGCGATCTAAACAAGGCATGCCCCAAAGATCATTACCCGCTGCCTAGGATCGATCAGCTGGTGGATTCCACCTCGGGATATGAATTGCTGAGTTTCATGGATGCGTACCAGGGGTATCATAAAATTCCCTTGGCCAAAAATGATCAAGACAAAGTCAGCTTCGTCACCTCGGGAGGTATATTTTGTTATATTGTAATGCCTTTCGGGTTGAAGAATGCAGGGGCTACTTATCAGCGTCTTATGGACAAAGTATGTAGGTATTGATGAGCTGTGGGTATTTTAACATCAATACCTACATACTTTGTCCATAAGACGCTGATAAGTAGCCCCTGCATTCTTCAACCCGAAAGGCATTACAATATAACAAAATATACCTCCCGAGGTGACGAAGCTGACTTTGTCTTGATCATTTTTGGCCAAGGGAATTTGATGATACCCCTGGTACGCATCCATGAAACTCAGCAATTCATATCCCGAGGTGGAATCCACCAGCTGATCGATCCTAGGCAGCGGGTAATGATCTTTGGGGCATGCCTTGTTTAGATCGCGGAAGTCTACGCACATACGCCACTTCCCAGTAGATTTGGGCACTAAGACCACATTGGAGAGCCAGGAATTGAATTTCCCTGATATGCCCCGCCTTCAAGAGTTCCTTTACTTGCTCGCTAATGACTTTGTCCTTTTCAGGACCAAAGTGCCTCTTTTTTTGCTTTACCGGGTGAGATCTCAGGAAGATGTTCAAATGGTGCTCCGATATAAAGGGAGAAATCCCTGTAAGCTCCTGCTGAGACCAGGCAAACAAATGGATATTAGTTTTTAAACATTTAATTAAACTCACCCGGTGGATATGTCAAGATCCCGAGCCACCCGGATTTGTTGGCCTGGCCCAATTTCCACTGCCTCCTGCTCTTCCTCTGCTACAAAATGTATCTCCCCTTCCTCCACTATCCTTCCTTCTGCTTCATCCACCTTAGCCCTCTTCCCCTCCCTCTTATATCTGCCCTGATCCGCCCGGACCGCCTCTACATAACACTTCCGAGAAGACGGTTGGTCTCCTCGGACTTCTCCTACCCTGGGTCCCACAGGAAACTTTATTTTCTGGTGGTAGGTAGATGTCACAGCCCTCAGCTCGTTCATGGCTGGCCTCCCAAGGATGATGTTATAAGATGATGGGGAGTCCACCACAGTGAAAGAAGTCATCACTGTTTTCTTGAGATCGTGAGAGCCCAAGGTCAGAGGTAAAATAATCTCCCCCTCCGAATAAACCACGTGACCGGCGAAGCAAAAAAGAGCAGTTTCCACTGTTTCCAAGTGATAGCCCTGCAAATCCATCTGCATGAAAGCATCTTTGAAAATTACATTTATAGAACTGCCCGAGTCTACGAAGATTCGCAGGATATCGTAATTCGCCACTCGGGCCTGGATCACCAGAGCGTCGTTATGGGGTAGATTCACCCCTTTCAAATCCTCCGGGCCGAAACTGATGACAGCCTCCCTCCTCCCGGCCCTTTCCACCTCTAAAAATTCTCTCCTACTCTTTGACTTCCTTGCCCGGTTAGAGTCTCCATCAGTAGAGCCTCCAGATATCATTTTAATCGTCGCTATAACCGGGGGCGACTTCTTTCTCTGCTCAGGCTCGGGCCCCCTTCTCCTTCCGGGTTCGATCCTGGAATTGTTTCTGATACCTCCTCCCCGAAAGCTAGACCCTGGCTACCGGGGCGTCCACGGTGGCAATCTTGGCATCTGGGCATTGCTGATGGGTCTTGGGAGGGAAGGTGCGACAAAGTTTCCCTTCAAAACTTTGCAATCCTCAGTGTTATGGTAGCCTAACTTGTGAAGAGAGCAAAATCCTGTTTTTTCTGTGCGGGACAATTGATGGTCCGGGGCCAAGTCTCTACTACACTCCTGCACCTCCCTCTCTCGGGCAATTTTCAGAGGCACATGATGAGAGAAATGCCCTGAACTGCCCCTCTTTTGTCCCCTCTCCTCGGGTTTAGATACCCGGTCTCCTCTTTCTTTCCTCACGGCTTCCCTCTTTTGTTTCTGAGCTTCCTCCATATTTATGTACTTCTCTGCCCGGGATAACAGGTCCTCAAAATCCCCGGGCACTTTCTTTGTCAGCGACTTGAAGAATTCACCCTCCCTCAAACCATGGGTGAAGGCCGTAGTCTTAGTCTCAGCGGCACAAGATGGAACGTCTAGAGCTACCCTGTTGAACCTTTTGATATAAGCCCTCAAACTCTCTTCCGGGCTCTGCTTCACCTCAAAAAGACTAAAGGCGGTTTTTTTGTACTTCTTACTGCTACTGAAGTGGTGTAGGAATACCTTTTGGAAATCTCTGAAAGAATGCACGCTTTGAGGGGGTAAACCCTCAAACCATCTCTGGGCGGAGTCCACCAGAGTTGTCAAGAACACCTTACACTTGATTCGATCAGTGTAGCAGTGCAACATGGCCATGTTCTCGAATCTGGCTAGATGCTCCTCCGGGTCCGCATTGCCATCGTAATCTTTTACTTTGGCAGACTTGAAATTCCCGGGAAGAGGTTCTCGGACAATAATATCAGCAAACGGGCACCCTCTGGAAGCGACCCGGGTAGTGCTACGACTCTCTAGCTGTCCCTCCAGGACCCTCATCTTTTGCTTCAACTCTCTCAACTCCTCTGCTGTAGTCGGAGCTTTTGATCCGACACTATAATCCACGTTATCTCCACTCACTTCCTCCCTCCCCCCCCCAATCCATGCTCCTGTTCCTGCTCCTGCTCTTGCTCTGGCGGCGTAATAGGCCGAGAAACTTCTTTCCTGGCCATAGCTTGAATTATTGCGTCGGCCATAACTTTCTTAAGCTCCTCCTGGGTCATGGTTACGAGATTCTGTCCAATGTTATTAGCACCCGTTTGTCTCGAGGATTGTCCACCGTCCCCCTGGGCCCGGGAGTTATCCTGGTCTGTTCTTCTAGTACGAGCCATATCAACGTCTCAAGCTCAATATACTTCCCACAGATGGCGCCAATGATGCGATCTTGAAGAAATGAATGAGCCGGGTAAGGAGCTCCAACGGATCTAATCAACAATTTATAATGTTTGGGAATTATGAACGAAGATAATGGCTTAAATAGCACCTGCAGACAATAAAAAGAACTCGTAAATTGGTGCCGGAGGGATGTCCGACGTAACCACTCCGATGCTCAAGTCAGCAAGTTGGAAGATGATAAACACAAGCAATATTTGAGGAAAATACGTATAATGCTTAAAGTTCAAAGGTTTTTCATAATAATCTCTGTATGACATCCATACCTGCTATTTATAGGAGAGGAATGGGTAGTTACCTCGATTTCTGTCTCATCTAATAAGTCGGTTCACCACACTAGCTTCTGATACCTTCTCGGACACTCCAAACCCCAGTTGTTCTGACAGATTGGATTGCCTGTGTTAATCACACTCGAGTGCGGTTCACTTCTCGAGGTGGTGCCATTCTCGAGGCTGCCCAAGTGGTGGTGTAACCGGGAACTTGCCCCGGAAATGTGAGAAATACCCGGATGACTCTTTAAAGACCCGGGCTACTGGTACACTACCCGGGAAGAAAAGACTTACCCAGATAATTAGGAAATTGACCATGTACATGGGTCGTGACCCTGGGTATCGGGTGATTTTCAACCCGGATCCTAATGGGGGTATCAAAGAGCAAGTTGAATATTATGCTAATCATATGTAAAATATGGAGAGCATAATCAGAGAAATCATGCCTTTAGCACAATGCAACATAAATATAAGAACTAAAATATGATGCACACCGTCCCCGGGTCATTTGCAAATATGGTCTCCCCACAACAAAATTTTAAGGTCAAAGACCTCATATAGTTTTTTTTTTTTTTTTTTGTCAATAGGCCTTTCTTTAATTAAAAGTTAATCAAAATATTAATTAATAGTTAATCTAAATATTAATTAATAGGATTTGTGGGCCAATTGAGAAACACCACCCAAATCAACATAAGGTTTTCATCTCTCTTTTCCTCTCTTCTCTTCATTTCTTCCTTCCATCGCATCTTGCCCATTTTCTCCCATTTTTATCATTCTCCATCTTTATTTCATTTCTAACTTTTTTAACCTCTTCATTTTCTCTTCTCCAAAAAATTATAAATTAGAATCAAATATTAATGACATTTTCATTCTCATGCAATGTAAAAGTAATGATTATATTTATATCTATATTTTCACTTTATTCATTTTTCCAACAATTAATGGATTCAAAAATAAATTGAAAAAAATGAAATTTAGATCATACTATTTTTTAGAATGAAATGTACACTCTATATATTGCTTTTTAAATTATACCTTTAATCAAATTTAAAATAAATAGAAGAATAATGAAATTTATACTCAATTTTTTAAAAATGAATTATATCCTTATTTTAGAAATAATTAATTTGATTAATTTCTCTCTTTTTTCCTTTTTGTTTGATTTATGAACTCTATTTTTATTTTTTTTGAATGTTCTTTTGTTTGATTTCTCTTTTTCATTAATTAATGAATTTTAAAATAAATCAAAGGAAAATGAAGTTTACACTATTGTTCAAAATTTTATAATTCTCCAATTTTTGAGTAGATCTTATAAGTTATATGAAACAATCTCATTGATATATATTTAATATATATGAGACGAGTGAACTTTTTTCATTAATTAATGGAATTTAAAATAAATTAAAGAAAAATGAAGTTTACATTCTTGTACAAATTTTTATAGTTCTCCATTTTTTTAGTACGTATTTTCTGAGGAGGTCTTCACAAAATTGATCCGCAAAACAACCTCATAGCACTTTTTGTGATAATTTTTTTATTTTTAAATTGAGTAAATTAACATCCATTAATAATGTAAATAATATATGAGTAAAAATTTGAGAACTCTAATAGAATTATGTGAATATTCAAGTATGTGTTTTTCTTTGTTAAATTATCTATATCTATCTATCTATTACTATAAATATATGATGTTGAATTGTCCATTTACAAGTATGTTAATATTTTCATTAAATAACAATAATAAGTACATGTATTTTTATTTTTTTTCCAATTACTAATGAAATTTAAAATAAATTGAAGAAATCTAAAATTTAGCGACAATTTTTTGAAATGAAATTTATGCTTCATTTTTTTAAAAAAATTATATATTAATGAAACTTAAAATAAATAGAGGAATAATGAATTTTAGACTCCATTTTTAAGAAATGGACTATATCCTTATTTTGAAAACAATTAATTTGGTTTCATTTCTCTCTTTGTTTCTTTTGTTTAATTATTAATTCTATCTTTATTTTTTTATGTTCTTTGTTTGATTTATTAATGAATTCTAAAATAAATAGAAGAAAGGAAGTTTACAAAGAATCGAAAATAAATTTAAAGGGGGATGAATAATTTATCTCAATTTTTTTTTCGGTTGGGTTAGTAACCCTGAAATTTTATTCTTCTCAATTGGGTTTTCACTAAATCAATCAGAATGAATTGTCCGGAAATAAACTGATTGAGATTGTTCAAACAAATGATTTATCAAGAAAATCAGTTGGATTGTACCATATAATATTTAAGGTAGGTAAATTGAAAAGTAAATAAGCTCGACATTGTTTCTAGATGTTCAGAGATTTTTATACTTCTATGTCACTCATTCTTCCTCACGGAGGCTTGCACTAAAAACTTTGGTAAGTACAAGTAATTTGAAATCACCAACTTCGGTAGGACTTAATATTTCCTACCTAAAACTCTTAGTAAACTTCAATCTAAACAATTTGAGTAGTAATAATTCATAATCTCTATTATACATATTTCATAGATAAATTTTAAGCACAAATTTGATCCTCAAAACGATCAGATAATAATTTATAAGCTTGTGTTAGTTATATATGTTTGGCTTACAGAAAGCTTATTCAGAGAAGTTAATTGGTTTTCAATAATTCAGAGATATATGTGTAAATGTGCAACGTTTAGAATTTGGTCAATTGATTTAATTATAACTTAATCTGAAATGATAATCTTTTCTAAATAATATATTCGTTTCCAAATACAGATGTCATTGTTTCGTTGTCATTATCATTTCTGATATATCCTGGTAGTGCGCTAAAACTTGACATTATGTTAAGATTGAATGTTGGTGCCGAAAGCTTTATCCACTATTTCAGCTCGGCTCTGCTCCTTAATTACTAATTATAATGAATTTTCAGGGAATGTATGGATTTGAATTTACTGATCAACTTATATAGATTGTTAGTTGGACTCTATTAGTCAACCTTGAATCGGTTTGGCTATCAATATCATTTTTATGCTTTATCAATCTGACTTTGTAATCGGTTAGTCTTATTAGAAAACTTCTTCTCATGAAAATTCAGTTTTCCTCCTTGAATTCAGTTCGGTTAAGCTCTGTAAGTATCTGTTGGATCAACAATCTTGTTCACTCACCAAAACATAAAATGTTTCAACATTTTGTTCAAAATTTTATAGTTCTCCAATTTATCAGTGGGTATTATATGAAACGATCTTATGGATATATATTTTTGAGACGTGTCGACGTTTTTCATTAATTAATGGATTGTAAAATAAATAAAAAAAATGAAGTTTACAGTCTAGTTCAAATTTTTATAGTTATCCAATATTTGAGTAGGTCTTTCGTGAGATAGTCTCGTAGACATATAGTCACGAGACAAGTCGACCCCACCCGAACGTTTCTGGAGTGAAAACCAATGTTTTTTTATGAATCGGATCAGATAGAAGATCTATTTCAAAAAATTGTCTGTGAAACAGCTTCATAGGAGCTTTTGTGCCTATTTTTTTTTAAATTTTCAAGTTGAGTAAATTAATATATATGAATAACGTAAATAATACGCGAGTAATAAATTTGAAAATTCTAATAGAATCGTGTAAATTTGCATGTATGTTCTTATCTTCGTTAAATAATATAAATTAATTGTCAAAAATAAATTGAAGAAAAGTGAAATTCAACTTTCATTAAATTTTTGGAATGAAATTTACACTTTATATTTTTTAAAAAAATTTATATCTTTAATTAAATTTAAAATAAATAGAAGAATAAATAAATTTACACTCCATTTTATTTCCAAAATGAAATATATTGTTATTTTAAAAATAAATACTTTCGTTTGATTTTTCTTTTTTTTTTAATTTATGAAACATATCTTTATTTTTTGGGATGTCATTTCGTTTGATTTCTCTTTTTTCATTAATTAATTGATTTTAAAATAAATCGAAGAAAAATTAAGTTTACATTTTTATGCAAAATTTTACCGTCTTCAATTTTGAGTAAGTCTTCTGTGAGAGCGTCTCATGAATATATATCCCTGAGACTAAGTGAAAAATGTTGTTTTTCATGGATCAAGTTGCATAAGAGACCCGTTTCACTAAAATGACCCATGAAACAGCCTCATAGAAGTTTGTGTGCCAATGTTTAACTCTACTTTTAGCTCATAGGAGTTTTTGTGTCAATTTTTAAGCTGAGTATATTAACGGCCATGAATAACGCAAATTTTATGCGAATAATAAATTTGAAAACTCTAATATAATTGCAAATTATAATTTTTAATCGTTTGTACGATATCTAATAAAACAGTAACATAGATTAGACAATGATTTCAATTATATTTTCTAATCATTTGTACGAAATCTAATAAAACTGTAACATATATTAGACAATGATTATTAATTATTTGGATCATAAAATAAAATACAAAAAATATATTATATAATAGTGATCATAACATATATTATTACTAAAACACATAAAATTGAAGAAAATGTTTTTCGTATACTCAGTCATTATAATTCTAGTTAACTATGTCGAATTTTATCGAATAATCTTTGCTATAGTGAGTGTTAGAAATTATTATTACTCTAAAGTTTTGATGATTGACAAAATCAAAATAGTACCTAACTGTTTCAGGAAACATCTGCAATCTTCTTTGTATAACAGAAACCATTTCAACCATTTAGATCTCAACCGCTTGATCTTCGATCGCTTGAACTTTCAACCGGGTGTTCGCCTACAGCTTGAAGAAGTTTCAACTATTGGAAGACTTTCAACTGGCTGATCAAAGTATTCAAACCGCTTCATTAAAGAGCTATTTATTACTCACTTAATGAAAGACATTCTCTGACCGACTCAAGACATTCAATGATTTTGCACCGCTACAAGTCAACTATGTCTTGCACCAGTCTTGATACTGATCTGCATTAATGTCACTATCCCAGAATAGAAAGATTGCTTATACATCCTACAAGTTTGCTTATACATCCTACAAGTTCTGATGTTAATAACAGTAAAGGATGCTCAACAGCAACTCTTCAAGGAACAAGATTCAAAGTTGTGCAAGCAAAGAGAACATTTAATGCTTTGCTGAAGAATATTTAATGACGTTTCAACTGATAGTGACACATAATTCCAACGCTACATGTTTAAGTTATGTATCTTTTCCGACCGTTGGGATGATAACTTATAAAAGAAGAGCTGAAGAATGTAGATATTTAAGCTTTTCAACAACGCGATTGACACACTACTGAAGCTTGCATACTCAAAGATCTGACCACTCTTAAAGTTCATATGCTTCATCACACTCATCAGAAAGATATCTGATCTGTAAGGCCCTTAATTAATTATCCGGTAATTTTGGCATAATTAGAATAATTATTGAGTTGTAAATTAAAATAATTAATTATGCCAAATAAATTCAAAAAGTGTGTTAAAAATATATATTTTAGAATATCGGAGTTAAAACGATATAAAAATACATATAGAGTTTAAATAACATACGAGAGTAAAATAAATTCAGACCGGGATAAATGGGCTTGGGTTACTACTTTGGTGATCCATTATTATTATTAAATACATACAATACACACATATCTCATTCAAGAAGAGAAAAGAAACGAGAGAAGGAAGAAAGAAGGGAACCCAATTTTCGCAACTCTTGGAGCAGCCGCAGAAAAGTCGCGATATCTCCTCCGTCCGGCGTCCAAATCTCGATCGGTCTGAAGGGGTATCTTCCTAACATCCTATGCTTCGATTCAAGTCAGAAATTGCGAAGTTTGAGCAAGGATTCGGGTAGATCGAAGCTGCTGTTCCCGTGCCCTGTTTCTGCGCGAATTCCTTTGATTTTTGGGTGAGAGTTTTTGGGTTGCTGCGATTTTTGTAGATTGAATTTGTAGCAATGATCTAAATATCTTTGTAGGGATTTATGTTAGCTGTTCATAGCCACTGGAATCATCGAATTTGGATAAGAAACGGAATTGATATGATTTTTATACCAAAATGTGTCAAATGGAATTTTGTGTTGGTGCTGTGCAGAACACCTACTGTAATTCGGGTTTTTGGCATATAGGCGCTTGGATTCTGGACTTGGGATTCAAAAGAAAGTTGTAGAGCTATGTGTTATCTTTGTAATGATATAAAATTCGTTAAATTCCATTAAGAATTGAGCAAGTTATGCTCATTTTTCCGAAACTGCTCAGTACAAGATTATGTCCGAAAATATGTTGAGTGACAGTGTGTTCTTGACAATTCTGGGATTTATCTATTAGGATTCTGGAAATGGTTTCTTCTAGAAAAAGTTAGATAATCGAGTTATTTTCATTTCCAATTGGCGGATAGTGATTTGAGTTAATATTGAGCGAGATATGATCGGACATTGGTGTGGAAATGTAGTTTTCACGATCGGCTTATTGTGGTTTTGTTTAGGCCGAGAGTCTTGAAGTGAAGTGATATTGGATTGTCAAGTTGGTATAGGTATGTTACAGCTCGGTAACATACGACGGTAAAACATAAATTATGTTTAATTGTCATTCTGTGTTACATGGATCGTGTTTACGACTTGTTGACTGTTGAAAATTGTTAAATGCCTTCGTTGTGATATATGTTTATGTTTATGACATATTATTGGCATTTAGCATTGGGCATACAGCTATGACATTCATGTTGAGCCCTATCGTTCTTGTTAGCCCATTGTTGATATCCGTTGTTATCTGGCACTGTTGTTTATCTCGGGATCATTGTGTGGCTGATAGGCCTATACACATGATAATGTAGATGTGATCGAACAATTCCATGGTTAGTGCAGCCTTTTGAGGTGAGCGCTGGGATTGTGTCATCTAGTTCGTTCTGTTGTGCCATCCTGTTATAGCGTATCAGCTGTATGGAGGCCGAGTCAAGGGTCTTATTCAGCACAGCTTGGCATACCTCGCATACTTGGCAGGGCGGTTTAGCTGCATGACGATGTAGCTCCCCTGTGTTGTTGCTCGAGCATTATTCCAGTTGTTATCGTACCGTTTGTTGGCTCCTGTTATCCCGGTTATTCGTTGAGCCTTTCATGCATTTCATATCACATTTTATTATATGATTATGCATGATTTATGTTTATTGTTGTTATTGTTGAACTGTTTCATACCAGAATCCTAACCTCAGTTGTTTACTGGGGGGCTGCTGTGGTTGTTATTGGACACCATGGTAGATCTTCCGAGTCGTTTTGCAGCATCAGGCCGAGGTTCCGGCAGTGGAGCTCGGGATTGAGGTTGGATTGCTTGGTTCTGTTCAGTGGAGTCTCCCAGTTAGTTTATATGTATGTCTTGAGTTTGTTTCAGGCTTGTATTGTACGTTATTTGCCGGGGAGATGCCCCGTGTATCTGTATTGATATTTGGTTGTTCTGGTTATGTTCTGAGGCGACTCTGTGATATTCTTGATCTAGTGAGTATTTGGTAAGTTTTAAATTCTGTTTAGTCCTGGCCAGTGCGGCTATAGGTTGTTGACTTTGGTTGTTGTTTTAATGACTCTAGTTGGATTATATTTTGATATAAACTGTTGTTTGAGTTTTCGGGATGTCCTACTTACGGGGAGGTCATGCCGAAATTTTTCTAGGCCCTAAGGTCCGTTTTAAAGTATTTTAAACCTTTTTCCGCTGCAGTTTTAAGTCAAACCATTATTGTTTGATCATTAATTGTCGTTAGAGTAATATGGGCCTCACATGATCATTCAAGGATCAATTTCGTGCTACTCAAAACATACAGTGTTCTTTTATCAATATCATTTTTGTTATTTGATTGATTGTGTTATCTGGTGAATCGATAGTTCTAAAAATTCAGAAGTGTAAAGTTATCACTAAGAGTTTCAAAACAGGTAGTGTGATAAGTCCTGATTTGAGTGAGTTGTTGCAAAAAGTTTGTAAAGCCAAATTTTTAGAGGAATCCTTCCTAAAGAGGAAGAATGGGTGACATATGATTTTTTTTATCTCCGAACATCCATAAAAATCATGCGTCTTTACTTTTCACGTGCACTTACTTTCAAACAGTTTCTTGTTAACAAGCCACACAACCAGTTGAATCTATCATCAGAAATTGTGAACCGTTTTCCGCACTTCTCTAGTGGTTCATATTTCTAACCGTTCAAACTGTCTAAAAACGTTTGAAAGCAATTTTCAAAAAGCAAATACTTTTAAAGAGTTTATTCACCTCTCTAAACTTTTTCCCAATCCTAATAAATGGTATCAGAACAGGGTTTTCTTGAACATTGATATCTACAATCGATATGGCATCTTTTAACAAGATTCTTATGTATCTTAAAGAAGATTATGATGATTGGAAAAATACGTATGTGGCACATTTAGCAGCCCAGGATGTGAGATGTGGTATGTCATAACTGAAGGGCCTATGAAGATCTTAAAGTCAATCCAGTTGTGGCTATAACTGAAAGTGCTCCCCAAATGGTCAAAAAACATTGATCCGACAGGTGAGGATAAGAAGAAGACGAATCTTGACAAACATCGGCAAAGATATTCTTTATAAGACTCTGGATAATAATATATTTTCAAAGATTAAAACTTGCTCCACAACAAAGAAATATGGGAAAAACTCATAAAACTGTGTGAAGGAAACGACCAGACAAAAGAAAATAAGCTGACAGTTGCAATCCAGAATTTTGACAACAAAAAAATGAATCCAGGAGAAACTCTCTCCGAATTTGATGAACGGTTTAGTGGTATTATTATTGAACTTATTTCTCTAGGTCAAGAATACTATAACCGTGAAATCTCCTTGAAGGTAATGAGAGCTCTTCCCAGAGAATGAGACGTGAAGACAGTAGCGATGTCAGAATCAAAAGATCTGAACAAACTAGAGCTTCACGATCTCTTTGCCAATCTTAAAGCGTACTAGTTCGAGCTCGGAATTCGAACTGAAGAAGAACCATTCACTTCTCAACAAACCAAGGCCCTAACAGTTACCACAGTGACTCTTTCGGTCGAAGAGTTCACAAGTAGAAATCAGCTGAGCAATTGAGCAATGAAGTTATGACCCTATTTGTTGAGGATCGAAGTTGAGTTTAGAGGGGGGGGGGGGGGGGGGTGAATAAACTCTACTCGTTTTTCTTTCTCCTTCGATGAGGCACTAAAATCCTGTTAGAGATAGTAGTTTATCTTGTGCGTATACCTTCACCTAGATTACAATAATACGTGCGGAAACAATCTGATGAAGTAGTAGAAAAACAATAATAACAGTAGGCAGCTGTTGTTTATGGAAGTTTGAAGATGAAATCTTCTACGTCTCCCCTTCTTCTGTTTCCAGAAGGTATAACTAAAAGGCTTTGGATATTACAGTACAACTCTTGTACACACCCACTTCAGAAGGACTTACACCTCAGCCTACTGAAACTCTTAGTTACTCGACTCACAAATAATGTGATACACAAAGTGTGACACCTTGACCCGTTACAATTAAAATACAGCGGAATTTAAAATTTTTCAATTGAAAGATGGAAGGATTACAATTTCATAACATAAAATCATTTACAAAATATTTGCAACCAAAATAAATACATGATCATTCAAATGACATAACAAAAATACAAAATATCATTCCTATGATCATGTCCAAAATGCCATCCTTCCAACTTCGTATGCATATGACTTCGGGCCACAATCACTGTCCTGGTCCGTCACTCTTAGCTGCATCACACGAAATAACTGAAATGAGTATAAAACTCAGCAAGTGGAACTCTTACATAGCAATGAACATAGCATACTCTGTAAAACATGGCTTTAAAACATTGAATACCATCAATCTATGAGTCATAAATAACATAGCAATAACAATAACAATGAGATGGTATTTCTCTTTTCTCTGGTATGGATTGATATCAATAGTAACTCTGTCTGTGGTGCTCGTATCCCATCGATATAAATCGACAACTCTGAGGGATATAAGCCTATGATCGTTGATCAACTAATTGCATGCAATCTCTGACTATGTATCTATCAATCCATAAAACATTTGAATCACCTCTCTTTGACATTTATTAAACACATTGGAAACTATACTCTTTGTATTCCCTTTTTCAATACAATTGAGACATACAATGCCTCCAATAGATATACAAGTGAGTCAATACATATTTATGAAGCCAATGAAGGGAATAACACATTAAAACCTTTGAAATACAATACATATACATCATGTGAGCACAAGGGATGAAATTCCACTTACAAACCACAAGAACACCTCAATCTAAGCTCTTGATACACCACCTACAACAATAATCCATTAAAAACACCATCATCAACTCAATATCCAAGAACTCAAGTCAAATAACCCATAAAACCAACATAAACATCAAACCCAAATCATCTCTTCTCCAAAACCAAGAAATAACAACACCAAAAGCTTACCTTAGCTTCCTAGCACCAAGAAGAACTTCGATCTCAACTCGAAAATCCAACTAGAAGCTTGAATCGAAGATAGGAAGCAAAAGAAATGAGGGAAAACCCTTGTCTTCAAGAGAGAAATCGAGAATGGAGAGGAAAGAAAAGGGAAAAAGTGAAGTCAACTCATCCAAAAAGCACTTTAAATCTCGACCATACCTCTACTGTTCATCACCGCGGGTGCGCTACTCTTGTACCGCGGGTGCGGTAAGCTCACGGCACTCCACCAAAAATTCTGAAATCGATGACCGCGGGTGCGGTCCTGCAATTACCGCGGGTGCGGTCTACACCGCGGGTGCGGTACTAACATCACCGCGGGTGCGGTGAATCCACGGTAAAACCCACAAAATCCAACAATTACGACCGTGGGTGCGGTCCTTACACTGAGCGCGGGTGCGGTCTGGTCACGGCCAAGACAAAATCTAAGGCAACTAAAATCGAACCAAAACACTGAAACAACGCAACAACCAACAACTAACAATATCAACCACACCTCAAGACAAAATAACCAACAATACTATGGCCCATAATCACAACTCTTAACATCACAACTAAACTTAAACTTAATCAATAAATCTATAACATACGAAAACTTAAACCGTACTGTACACCGGGCTCGGCTATTACAATCTCCCTTCCTTAGAGGAATTTCTTCCTCGAAATTGACGTCACTGGACGAACAACTCAGGATACTTATCTCTCATCTCATCCTCCGGTTCCCACGTAGCCTCTTCGATCAAATGGTTCCTCCAAAGAACTTTGACGATGCCGATCTCTTTGCTCCTCAAAACTTTAACTTTGCGGTCCAGAATCTGAACCGGAATCTCTTGGTACGTCAAATTCGGCGTCAAGTCCAATGGCTCGTGGTGAAGAACATGGGAAGGATTCGCAATATACTTCCTGAGCATCAAAACGTGAAAAACATTGTGGACTCTGTCAAGATCCGGCGGTAGGGCTAACCTGTAGGCTCGATCACCAACTCTGTCCAATATCTCGAATGGACCAATAAACCTCGGACTCAACTTACCCTTCTTGCTAAATCGCATCACACCCTTGAGAGGTGCTATCTTCAGGAACACGTGATCGCCAACCTCAAACTGCAAAGGTCTACGACGGACATCTGCATAACTCTTCTGTCTCGACTGCGCAGTCTTCATCCTCTCTCGGATAACAGAAACAACATCGGCTGTCTGTTGGACCAACTCTGGACCCAACATCTTCCTCTCGCCAACCTCATCCCAATACAAGGGAGATCTACACTTCCTGCCATAAAGTGCCTCATACAGTGCCATCCCAATCGTCGCTTGGTAACTGTTATTGTACGTGAACTCAACAAGAGGAAATTTGGAATCCCAGCTACCAGGATAATCGATAGTACAAGCTCTGAGCATATCCTTAAGAATCTGAATAACTCTCTCTGATTGACCGTCGCTCTGAGGGTGATAAGCTGTACTGAACGCTAACCGTGAACCCATGGCTCTGTGCAAACTCTTCCAAAACCCTGAAGTAAATCTAGGGTCACGATCAGACACAATCGACACAGGGACACCGTGAAGTCTAACAATCTCTGCTATATAATCCTCGGCATACTAGTTCATGGAATACGTCGTCTTGACTGGAAGAAAGTGCGCTGACTTGGTCAATCGATCGACAATAACCCAAATGGAATTGAAACCCTTCTGCGTCTTGGGAAGACCAGTCACGAAGTCCATTGTAATATGCTCCCACTTCCACTGAAGAATCGGCAAAGATAGCAATATCCCAGCAGGTCTCTGGTGCTCAATCTTCACCTGCTGACAAGTTAGGCACTGAGAAATAAATACGGCAATGTCTTTCTTCATACCTGGCCACCAGTAGAGTCTACGAAGATCCTGATACATCTTAGTGCTACCTGGGTGTATCGAATATGGCGCGGTATGAGCCTCTGTCAAGACGTCTCGCCGAATATCATCACCAACGGGAACACAAATACGGCCTCTGAAAGTTACCAAACCATCACCATTCAACGCAAACTCTGAGTTACCTCTCTCCTCAGCTCTAGCTCTCAACTCTAACAACTGCAAATCAGTAGCTTGCTCTCTACGGATCCTGTCCGTCAATATAGCCCGAATGACCAACGCTGAAAGACAAGCAATGGTCCCCGGAACTACCAAATCAATCTCCTCTCTGTGCAAATCCATCAACAATGGTCTCTGAATCAAAGAACTCAAGGAAGAACTCGACTTACGGCTCAAAGCGTCTGCTGCAACATTCGCTTTCCCTGGGTGGTAACTGATAGTCACATCATAGTCTTTGACAAGCTCTAACCACCTCCTCTGCCGCATATTGAGCTCTTTCTGGGAAAACAGATACTTCAAACTCTTGTGGTCTGTGAAGATCTCACACTTTTTGCCATAAAAATAATGTCTCCAAATCTTCAAGGCGAAAACCACAGCTGCTAGCTCCAAATCGTGCGTCGGATAATTCTTCTCATAGTCTTTCAACTGGCGAGAAGCATAGGCTATAACCTTACCTTGCTGCATCAGCACTGCACCAAGGCCTTTCTTCGACGCATCAGTATAGACAACAAAATCCTCTGAACCACATGGCAATGAAAGAACAGGAGCTGTCGTCAACTTATCCTTCAACTCTTGGAATGAACTCTGGCAATCATTGGACCACTCGAACTTCACAGTCTTCCTCGTCAGATTGGTCAATGGCAAGGCAATCTTGGAGAAATCTGAAATGAAATGACGATAATAACCCGCCAAACCAAGGAAACTGCGTACCTCAGAAACAGTAGTAGGAATAGGCCACCTCTGAACTGCCTCAATCTTCATTGGATCAACAGCTATGCCATCCTTCGAAACAACATGGCCTAGAAAAGAAATCCGATCCAACCAAAATTCACACTTCTTCAACTTAGCAAACAACCTCTCTCTCTCAACAATCGAAGAACTACTCTGAGATGCTCTGCATGAAGCTCTCTGGTATTGGAATAGATCAAGATGTCATCGATGAAGACAATGACGAAACTATCCAAATACGGCTTGAACACACGGTTCATCAGGTCCATGAAAACTGAAGGGGCATTGGTCAGACCAAAAGACATCACAAGAAACTCATAATGACCATACCTGGTCCGGAACGCTGTCTTAGGGATATCAGACTCCCTAACCTTCAACTGATAGTAGCCGGACCGAAGATCAATCTTCGAAAATACAGTGGCACCCTGAAGTTGGTCAAACAAATCATCTATCCGTGGCAACGGATACTTATTCTTGATAGTCACTTTGTTGAGCTCCCTATAGTCGATACACAGTCGCAAAGACCCATCTTTCTTCTTACGAAAAGAACTGGAGCTCCCCAAGGCGAAGAACTCGGACGAATAAAACCCTTGTCCAAAAGATCCTGCAACCGTGTCTTCAACTCCTTCATCTCGGTAGGGGCCATTCGGTACGGAGCCTTAGAAATAGGAACCGTACCTGGAGCTAGATCAATAACAAACTCAACATCTCTGTCCGGCGGCAAACCCGGCACATCATCCTCAAACACATCAGCAAACTCCCTCACCACATCGATATCATCAATATTCAACTTAATCATTCTATCCACATCCACAATAGAAGCCAGAAATACATCACAACCTCTACACATCAACTTCTCAGCCTCAAGACAAGATATAAAAGGTAGGACCAGCGAAGTACCTGCACTGGCGAGAACTCCTCCCTTAATGCCATCATCTGCAAAGGTCACTGTCTTAGCAACGCAATCAATCACTGCACGATAAGTCGACATCCAATCCATGCGAAGAATAACATCGAATGCAACCATAGGGATAACAATCAAATCAGCAAAAACAACTCGCTCCTCAATACGAACAGGGCATGCAAAAACAATAGACGTCGGGCACAACACGTCCCCCGAAGGCAATAAAACATTCAACTGGAGGGGAAGAACAGAAGGAACTATACCCAACGATCTCAAAAACAATTCAGACATAAAAGAATGAGTAGCACCTGTATCAATCAAAGTCGTAGCTACCCTGCCTGAAATCAAAATAGTGCTAGAGATCACAGAAGAATCATGGTTTATACCTTCCTTGGTCATCGAAAAGATACGACCCTGCACTTTATCCTTGCTCGCTCTCCTTGGACAATCTTTAGCAATGTGGCCTGCAGTGCCACAACGATAACAAGAATGAGTGCCAAATCTGCACTCTCCTCTATGATGTCTGCTGCACTTAGGACACAGCGGCTTCTCGGGATCAACTGGAATTGACGGTGGTCTAGGACTCGATTCCACTTTGCCCTTCCCTTTGAAACGGTCTTTGCCTCTCTGATTCGAGCCCTGGCCTCTTTGAACAACAGCTTGATGCCTCTCCTGCCTCTCTCTGGCGATATCTTTCTCGTCCTGCTCGGCCAACAACGCCTTCGACACGATTTCTTTGAAAGTCACGGCCTTGGACATGTTAATATCCCTCCTGATCTCTGCACGAAGGCCTCGAATGAAGTGAGCGCCTTTGTCCTTGTCGTTTGAAGCAATATACGGAGCAAAAAGACAACCCTCCTCGAACTTGAGAATATACTCATCAACATTCATGCCTCCCTGACGAAGCTCCAGAAACTCTGTCACCTTCCTAGCTCGAAGGGCATCTGGGAAGTACTTGTCATAGAACAAATCAGTGAACTCTGACCACTTCAGTGTGGAAACATTCACACCAACCTTAGTGGCATTCCACCAGATACGTGCAGCCTTTACCAACATGAATACTGCACAGCTGATCCTGTCTTTATCTTCATACTGGAGATGGTCGAAGATTGCTTCAAGCGCTTTGACCCACTCGACAGCCACTAACGGATCAGTGCTACCTGCGAATTCCGGTGGATCCATTCTCTTAAAAGCAGAAAAGACGGCATCAGTGCCAACTGCCTGAACTACTTGGCCTCTCACTTGGCCTCTACCCTGTCCTGTTCCTTGCAATCAAAGCAGCTGCCGAATCTGCTTGCTATGGACTTTGGCCTGCTCTTTAAGCAACTTGCCGAACTCGTCGACAACTCTCGAGGAAGAACTATCCTCACCCTCTACATCTTTCCTCTTAGGAGGCATACTCTACAATGTGCTCACAAAAGTAAAATCAATAGATAACAATGGATAGATGCAAAGAAAACATACCCGGACAGTTGAAAGTAGACGAAGTCATATGCATTGGTCCGAAGAACGGTGCTCTGATACCACTAAATGTGACACCTTGACCCATTACAATTAAAATATAGCGGAATTTAAAATTTTTCAATGGAAAGATGGAATGATTACAATTTCATAATATAAAATCATTTACAAAATATTTGCAACCAAAATAAATACACGATCATTCAAATGACATAACAAAAATACAAAATATCATTCCTATGATCATGTCCAAAATGCCATCCTTCCAACTTCGTATGCATATGACTTCGGGCCACAATCACTGTCCTGGTCCGTCACTCTTAGCTGCATCACACGAAATAACTGAAATGAGTATAAAACTCAGCAAGTGGAACTCTTACATAGCAATGAACATAGCATACTCTGTAAAACATGGCTTTAAAACATTGAATACCATCAATCTATGAGTCATAAATAACATAGCAATAACAATAACAATGAGATGATATTTCTCTTTTCTCTGGTATGGATTGATATCAATAGTAACTCTGTCTGTGGTGCTCGTATCCCATCGATATAAATCGACAACTCTGAGGGATATAAGCCTATGGTCGTTGATCAACTAATTGCATGCAATCTCTGACTATGTATCTATCAATCCATAAAACATTTGAATCACCTCTCTTTGACATTTATTAAACACTTTGGAAACTATACTCTTTGTATTCCCTTTTTCAATACAATTGAGACATACAATGCCTCCAATAGATATACAAGTGAGTCAATACATATTTATGAAGCCAATGAAGGGAATAACACATTAAAACCTTTGAAATACAATACATATACATCATGTGATCACAAGGGATGAAATTCCACTTACAAACCACAAGAACACCTCAATCTAAGCTCTTGATACACCACCTACAACAATAATCCATTAAAAACACCATCATCAACTCAATATCCAAGAACTCAAGTCAAATAACCCATAAAACCAACATAAACATCAAACCCAAATCATCTCTTCTCCAAAACCAAGAAATAACAACACCAAAAGCTTACCTTAGCTTCCTAGCACCAAGAAGAACTTCGATCTCAACTCGAAAATCCAACTAGAAGCTTGAATCGAAGATAGGAAGCAAAAGAAATGAGGGAAAACTCTTGTCTTCAAGAGAGAAATCGAGAATGGAGAGGAAAGAAAAGGGAAAAAGTGAAGTCAACTCATCCAAAAAGCACTTTAAATCTCGACCATACCTCTACTGTTCATCACCACGGGTGCGCTACTCTTGTACCGCGGGTTCGGAAAGCTCACGGCACTCCACCAAAAATTCTGAAATCGATGACCGCGGGTGCGGTCCTGCAATTACCGCGGGTGCGGTCTACACCGCGGGTGCGGTACTAACATCACCGCGGGTGCGGTGAATCCACGGTAAAACCCACAAAATCCAACAATTACGACCGCGGGTGCGGTCCTTACACTGAGCGCTTCCATGAATATATAAGCGACTGAGTTCAACGTTCATAATCAGAAGATGTTTTCAGATCACTGATAGAATCAGCTTTATTACCAAAAATGGTTCCTGCAGAAAAGCTATAACACAATCAGTTCTGTTTTATACTAAACTTGATAAAGTGCATTAAATGACTTCGTATAGTATTTAATGCTGTAATTAATACTAGTACTTGGAGCTTTAACGGTAACATTTAAAGTAGTCACGTTAGGCAACATATTCTACTGGTTCTGTTTTTCTATCATTTCTACTGCTTTGGTTTTGCAAGACCAGTAGCATCTGATCTTTAGTTAGTCTACTGTTTTCTTAAAGAGTGCTATTGGTCTGCTGGTTTTTATTTACATCGCCACAATTCATGTCTATCAATTTCCCCCTTTGTGGTGATGCCAAAACCTAAACATTAGGAAAGCGTTGAATAACAGATAATCATGTGGCAAAAGGATAAAGTCAATAAAGTAACAAAGTAAATTATCAATCAGTTCCAATGTCCCTGTAAATGATTTCTTCATCTTGAGGATCCTGAAATCTTCTATCTGAAGGTTCAGCATCTGATTGCCTTAGAGCTTCTGAGGGATCTCTTCTTTCTTCCCCCTTTTTGGCATCAGCGGCAACCACATGGGCCAAGAGGTCATCCATTCTTCCAGACAGATTCTGAATGCCATTGGTTAGCATCTCCAGATATGGAGCTTGAGTAGAGATGCGATCATTCAGAGTAGTGAGAGATTGATTTTGAGAATCAATCTTGGCATCCATAACTTCCATGGAGGTGGAAAATGATCGAATGAGATTATCATGCTTGTTGAAGCGATTGAGTATATCATCTTGAACAAGCACGTTGTGACTGTTATTTCTCATTATGGCTTGTCTGAAAACAACGGTTTCAGCATACATCTTGTCCATGGTTTCCGCCGTGTTATATATGTATTTGCTCATCCGATATCTGAAGGATTGAGCACCAGTAAATTCTGATAAGTTCTCACATGACATCCGCTTGACTAAATCAGACAGGTTATGGAGCTCCCTTTGCAGGACGTCAATCTGGAACTCCAAGTTGAATGAATCTGATTCAGGTGAGGGGTCCGTGCAAGCATGCGTTGCCTCATTTCAGCAGTGCGAGTGTTGGTGAGAGTTTGAACATGATTAGTGACAATCAGTGCAGTAGAGACTGGATTGGTGTCTATCACAGCAGTGGAAGGACCAGGATCAGCAGAGCTTTCTTCTGGAATAGCAGAGACAGTTGGTTCAGCAGCAGCTACGGCAGGAACGATCTCTTCATCAGGAGCAACCATGGTGGAGACCAAGTTCTCTTCTTGTGGTACAATGGCAGCAGGTGAATCTGATGGTTCTGCAGTTATGGATTCAGATGGTTGATCCAAAAGAGCTTTCATTTCTGCTTGATGATCAGCAGAAAATATCTCTAGATTTGGTAAAAGAGATATAGCATCTGATTTTTCTATATGTTGTTCTGCGGTTGGAGAGGGTGATGGTGGCAATGAAGTAGCTGGTACTGCGGCCTGAGTAGTAGGGGACGTGAGAACAATCGACTCAATGACTTCTTCAACTGAAGCCAGTTCATGCACAGACAAAAGAGATGAAGACGGAATAGGCCTTGTTGGAGAAGCAGGAATACTGAGAGCAGAAGCCTTTGGTGAGGCTGTAGTCCATTCCTCAACTGTCCGAATCTGGTGAAAGTCTGGAACAAGGCCGACTAGATTCAATTGGCTTGCCAAAGCCCTTTTCTTGAGCAAGAAGTTGCTCACTCATCTGTTTCAATATGTCAGTGAGAATCAAAATGACGTTTTGATCCTGGACGGCAGTAGGAAAAGCAGGATCAAAATTTGATTCAAGAACTTTCATAACCGATTCCAGCTTCTGACATTTCAGCTGATCGAGGATGTAACTTCTTCTGCGCAAGGCCTCGATTACATTTTCCGTTTTGGCAAGCTGAAATACCCTCTTCTCAGTGTTCATTATTTTCCCGTAGGCTCCTTTTGTCTTGAAGTAAGCAAAAGAATGAAAAATTCGGACCTTGTGCCACTCGTCAAAGAAATTCATGTCATCATTTGCAGAGCTTTCAATCTCTGCCAAATGAAGATCAACACCTGTGGTCACAGTTGTTTTGAGTCCAAAAACTTGTGGTTCTTCAATCATTTTTCCTTTGCCTTTGTCGGTTGATGAGATAGGAAAAATGGGTCGAAATGCAGAAGACCCGCTTGTTGATTCTCGAATCACTATTCCAGACGTTGGTCTGAAAGTAGAAGCAGTAGATGGTGCTGGAACAGATGTAGCAGCTTGCACTGAAGTAGGAGCAGTGGATCGTGCAGATGGAACCACTTCTGGAAACACTTGTCGGATTGGCACTTTCTCAATCTCAGAGACTGCTGCTGTCTTCTTGAGTTTGATAATAGTCCGTGCTTTCGTTTTTATTGGAGTTGGTAGAGATGGTTGAACATCAGCAGCAGACTCTTCTGATACTGTTTTATCAGAGTCAGTATTGATGATCACTCTTTTCCTCTTAATTTTTCGTTGAGGTTTCTGAGCCTCATAAATAGTTTCTCCAATCTCCTTTTTCAAGGCAACAAATTCAGCCACGGTTGGCTTGGGCCTTAAAGCGAGTACATTCTCAGCATCAATCATTGTTACTGAAACAACATCTTGTTCACTTGTAGAAGCGAAACCAGCATCCTTGAGCATTGTGCTGATTTGAACAGCGAATCCAGAACTTTTCTTGGTGACCATGTCTTTCATGATTCTGAATATGAAATGACTCCAATCCACTTTAGTTCCCTTAGTGATGGCAGCCATCACTTGAACTTTCTCCTTTGTTAACTTGTCGAACGTGCCAGCTTTGACTAATATAGCTTTTGCCACAATATCAGCCAGAATTTGATATTCCATTTTGAGTAACTTTTTGTTGCAAGAAGGAGACAATTCTTCTCCAGTGGCTGAGAAGGTGCTGAGAGCAATAGACATTTCAAGCTTGGAAATATCAGATAGTTCCGAAATACCTGAAAGTGGAAGGAGGAAAGTTGCTCCTAATAGTGCGGCATCAATGGATATGGATGCATCTCCTTGAGAGTGAACGATATTTCCTTCATGCACAGTTGCCTTAGCGTAGAAATCCAGAAGAGTATTTTTGTATATCACAGCTGGTGCTTCCAAGAATTTTCGAAGTCCTGATTTCTCAAGGGCTTGGAATATTTTAACAAGGTTCTCATCTTTGAAATTGAGAACTGAAGCAAAGTTGACTTGATATGCATTAAGAGTGTAAGCTCCGGCCATTTCTGTACGAGGAAATGGTCAGATAAAATTTGCAGTAGATGGAGATGATGAAGAGAAAGCAGTAGCTGAATAACAACAGTTATGAAACAGTAAAGATGAAAAGGTTATATTTAAAATAAATATACAGCCGTCAAGTAAACATAAAGACACGTGTCAGTATGTTTATGGTTGAGCGTTTGAAAAGACTTGCAGAAATTGTCAGAGACGCGAATGATTTTAAAATTTTGAAATAGGCGGGCTATCCAGACGGTTACTAAGAATAATCAGAAGAGGATTTGTCGTTTTATGATAACGTCTGCTGGAAGTTTCAGGGTGCTGAAATATTTGAGTACTTTGACAAAACCAGCAGACTCGTTGTTTTATCGAAAAGACAAATATTCTATCTGTTTTTTCTGGAAAAAAGGTGTAAAAATCTTAGTCTGACTAAGATACTGTTCCCCCTCGATAAATGCAACTATGGTCATTAAAGCGACAAGTGACTCTTGACAATCTCTCAATCTGAACCGTCGAAAATGAACAGTCGCAAGAGTCTTTGTTTCTTCTATAAATGCTTGCACAACTTGAACGAAGTTAAACATACATAATCTAAAATGAAAGCTCAAGTTAAAAAGGAGTTAGAGTCTGATCCAGGAGCCGAAGAAATGTTCAGAAAGAAGTTTGGGGATATCATTCTTTACGTAATGATCCTTGAAACAAACTCCTGGAGTTGTAATATCAACAATCAAAAAGATTTGTTGCTTCCATTGATATTGATATGTAGCATCGATCCCTTCCAGAAGCATGCTAATGCAATAAGAGAGTGCTGGTTGATCGATAAAACTGATATCATCTATGATGCCCTGTAAGGCATCTAATAATACATTAGTGCTAACAAGACCAAAGCTTGCTAGATTCTTTCTAGACTCAAGCTTGCTGGAATCTTTATTTCTGCTGAAGTACTTTGCAAACAAACTGCAGGTGCTCATATTACTGAAGACAAAAGCTTAATGTAACGCTTCTGGTTAAAGAGAATTTGTAAATATACTGTTTTTACTTCTGCATCGTTTAATGTACTGGAATGGTTTCTAATAAAGTTTCCGTTTACGTACTTGACTTTCCCTTCTGCGTTTCTGCAAATAACTTACTGTTAGTTAAATACGATAAATAACTAAATAACCACAGAGGAAAAACTAAGCCAAGATAACAGATGATGATAAATAATCAAGTTAAATCTATCAAACCAAGTGAGTTTCGAAAATAAGAAAACTTATTTTCTGGCAAAGGTTTTGTGAAGATATCTGCTGTTTGTTGATCAGTAGAAACATATTCCAGACGAATGTTCTTTTTCTGCACATGATCTCTGATGAAATGATGTCTGATGTCTATGTGCTTTGTTCTGGAATGAAGTACTGGATTTTGTGTGATTGCAATGGCATTGGTATTGTCACAGAAAATAGGTGATTCGGAGGCTTGAATCCCATAGTCTTTTAATTGTTGTTGAATCCATAATATCTGAGAGCAGCAGCTTCCAGCAGCAAGATATTCTGCTTCTGCAGTAGATGTGGCTATAGAAGTCTGCTTCTTGCTAAACCAAGATATCAGCCTATCACCAAGAAATTGACAAAAACCACTTGTGCTTTTTCTGTCTAGTTTGCAACCTGTGTAATCAGCATCTGAATATCCAATAAGATTTAACGATGAATCATTGGGATACCATAAGCCGACATTTTGAGTTCCTTTTAAGTACTTCAAAATACATTTAGCAGCAATATAATGAGATTGTTTGGGGTTAGATTGAAATCTAGCACAAATACAAACAGCAAACATGATATCTGGTCTACTGGCAGTCAGATATAATAATGAACCAATAAGACCGCGATATTGGGTTACATCTACTGGAATTCCACTTTCATCTTTATCAAGTTTTGTTGCACGTTTTCCTACCGCAAGTGTACGGTGTCAAGTTTTAGTACTGGTTAGAGTACAGATATCGATCCCACGAGGAGTGTGTGTAAAATTGTATATCAATTCTTGTAATTAAAATAGTCTCAACTTTAGTTAGAGAAATTGAATAAACGGTTGGTTTGGTTGAATGAATTAACTGAAAACAATGAAGTAATTAAGTCACCGAATCGAGAGATAATAATGAGAGAAAGTATCTAGAGAAATGATTTCACAAAGTTTCCACGATAACTATTCACAGTTTAATTTATATTCCTGAATTCCAATCAATTAATGGCCAAGAACACTTAGATTGTTTTATTCCCC
Organism: Primulina eburnea; assembly: GCF_022965805.1. NCBI lineage: Eukaryota > Viridiplantae > Streptophyta > Magnoliopsida > Lamiales > Gesneriaceae > Primulina > Primulina eburnea. The sequence goes on from NC_133104.1 coordinate 6,851,832, forward strand.
CTTTCCCAAGTGACGAATAAAGTGTATCTATCAACTTCGATTCAATTATTCCTAATTCGAATCTACGTTTCATAGATAAATGCAAACAATGTTCTTACTAAGCCTCGCTAAAGTTATACGCCTTCCGAACGCTATAAACATTTAACGATGTGTCTCTAATGATCTATAATCCTAGTCCTTCTCCCGAGTTATAAGATTAATCAAACAACAAACAATTTATGGCCAGTAAATTGCAGTGCAGTAAACGCAGAGAACACAATTAAACGAAAGCGGAATTCAATCACATAAACAACGGTGTCAAATCATTGTATCAACAGAGTTACGTCATTCTCTAGAATGGGAATTTAGTTCATCACGAAATCCAAGAGAAAACAAGACATATTTGTAATTCTAGGCATCGATACACAGTAGAATAAAGAAACAAAGGAAAAGATAACAAATCCGAAGTGTCGTCTCTGTTCCCAGATCTGTCGTTCTTCGTATTTGTGGCTGTTCTTCGCCCTCTGAATCTTCGTCTCGTGTATGCACTCCGTTTCTCGCCTCTTTTCCTCTCCAAGATGGTGTATTTTCGTGTGATTTCTCTCCACGGCGGCTGATAAACCCGAGTTTGACCTAGTTCGCGCAATTTATAATATTCTGGACGCGGCGCGCGCACGGTGGCGCGCGAGTTGCTGTTCATCTGCCCGTGCATGTATGCGCGCGGTCGCGCATGAAGTCGCGCTGGCCCGCATTGCTCTCGGGTCTGTACGCGCGGGTGCGCATGAACTGGCGCGGTGGCGTGCCAGCCACTTTCGATCATCCTGCACATCATTGCGCGCGGCTGCGCTTGATCTCGCGCGGGCGCGCGCGAGGCTCTGTCCGAGGCTTGAGTGTATGTGCGCGCGACTGCGTGTGAAGTGGCGCGATGGCGCGCACACTTCTGTCCCATGGCGTGCTCGTGGTCTTGCATTTCTTGGTTCACTTGGCTTCGTGTCCGCTATTTTCTCCATTCCTGAAATGACAACATAAACAAACCAAAAACGCGTAATTCTGTTCGAAACAGGCATAATTCAAAATGGATTCAAAGGTAAATTAAGTGCAAATCTTGCACTTATCAAACCCCCCAAACTTGAACTTTTGCTAGTCCCGAGCAAAATAGAATAAAAACCGGAAGTCAAATAACAAATAATGAAACTCTTAGCAGTCATGGTTCGCAAAAAGTGATATTGGCCTCAGACTTATCTATTTTATTGTAATTCACGATTTCTCGAGAGTCACGTGCGTGTGTGATATGTCCATGTTCGTTTACCCCATCGAATGCTCAGATAGAGTAATAATGCCCATTCGCCTTACAGAATCGAGAAATCCTCAGTTCAGTTCAACTTTCACATCATCAACATAAACATTTTCATTCACAGATCACATAGGACTTTTTCGATGATTATTTGGCTCGAAAGATGATCAACACAAGTATGCCAAAGATGAAATCACAAACTGAGATGCTTGCAAGCAAGTGATTAAAGTCTATACTCGTTGACAGTGAATTTCAGGTATCCATAGGCTTGACTTGAACAACTTTTCTCCACTGGTATATTGGATAAATGTGACAAGGTTAATAGGTCTTGTAGGCTTGTAACGTTAGGCCACGGCTCATGGCTACAATAAAAGGTATGGGATTCAAAATTTGAGAGAAATATTTGAACTTCATCAATTTCACTCATTTTCATTCTCTTTCCATTCACCACTCAATTACTGTTTTCTTTTCATTCATATTCTTCATTTCCCATATTTTCTTTTTCACCACTTTTGACTCACATTTTTTTTTTCATTGTTTTTTTCTTTCTTTTGAACTCCTTTCAGCTCATTTAACTTTTTTTTTCTTTTCAAGGAGTATTTGAATCATTACAACACCCATGAACTTCTTTCTCTCAAAATTAGGTAGGACAATAAGTGTATAGGCTTCATTAGGTAGTTGTTGTGGGATGTAGAATAGATACAAGTGGGGGCTAATTGTATGTCATTGACACACACCACTTGATTTTTAGTAAGCTCAAAATGGGACACTAGGGATATTCCATGTTCATTTGGTAGGCTCGAAGGCTCAACGGTTTCAAAGATCGCCTAAATCATTCCTATGTCACATATTATCCGTATTTCGCTTCAAAAAGTGCTCAAACAAGTTCTAGATTACCGTCAATCCATTAATCATCTCATACAAACTAGTCACATGCAATTTTCAATCAAAATGATATATGAAATAGGTGCACGAAGAAAAAGTAAGCATCTCAATTAACTTTTAAGCTCAAAGGGCTACAATTGACAATAAACAAAGAACACAGGCCCAAGGATGTTATGAAAGACTGCCTAGATCATTCTTGTAGGCTTGTAACGTTTGGCCACGGCTCATGGCTACAATAAAAGGTATGGGATTCAAAATTTGAGAGAAATATTTGAACTTCATCAATTTCACTCATTTTCATTCTCTTTCCATTCACCACTCAATTACTGTTTTCTTTTCATTCATCTCCTTCATTTCCCATATTTTCTTTTTCACCACTTTTGATTCACATTTTTTTTTCATTGTTTTTTTCTTTCTTTTGAACTCCTTTCAGCTCATTTAACCTTTTCTTTTCTTTTCAAGGAGTATTTGAATCATTACAACACCCATGAACTTCTTTCTCTCAAAATTAGGTAGGACAATAAGTGTATAAGATTCATTAGGTAGTTGTTGTGGGATGTAGAATAGATACAAGTGGGGGTTAATTGTATGTCATTGACACACACCACTTGATTTTTAGTAAGCTCAAAATGGGACACTAGGGATATTCCATGTTCATTTGGTAGGCTCGAAGGCTCAACGGTTTCAAAGATCGCCTAAATCATTCTTATGTCACATATTATCCGTATTTCGCCTCAAAAAGTGCTCAAACAAGTTCTAGATTACCGTCAATCCATTAATCATCTCATACAAACTAGTCACATGCAATTTTCAATCAAAATGATATTTGAAATAGGTGCACGAAGAAAAAGTAAGCATCTCAATTAACTTTTAAGCTCAAAGGGCTACAATTGACAATAAACAAAGAACACAGGCCCAAGGATGTTATGAAAGACTGCCTAGATCATTCTTGTAGGCTTGTAACGTTAGGCCACGGCTCATGGCTACAATAAAAGGTATGGGATTCAAAATTTGAGAGAAATATTTGAACTTCATCAATTTCACTCATTTTCATTCTCTTTCCATTCACCACTCAATTACTGTTTTCTTTTCATTCATATCCTTCATTTCCCATATTTTCTTTTTCACCACTTTTGATTCACATTTTTTTTTTCATTGTTTTTTTCTTTCTTTTGAACTCCTTTCAGCTCATTTAACTTTTTCTTTTCTTTTCAAGGAGTATTTGAATCATTACAACACCCATGAACTTCTTTCTCTCAAAATTAGGTAGGACAATAAGTGTATAGGCTTCATTAGGTAGTTGTTGTGGGATGTAGAATAGATACAAGTGGGGGCTAATTGTATGTCATTGACACACACCACTTGATTTTTAGTAAGCTCAAAATGGGACACTAGGTATATTCCATGTTCATTTGGTAGGCTCGAAGGCCCAAAGGTTTCAAAGATCGCCTAAATCATTCCTATGTCACATATTATCCGTATTTCGCCTCAAAAAGTGCTCAAACAAGTTCTAGATTACCGTCAATCCATTAATCATCTCATACAAACTAGTCACATGCAATTTTCAATCAAAATGATATATGAAATAGGTGCACGAAGAAAAAATAAGCATCTCAATTAACTTTTAAGCTCAAAGGGCTACAATTGACAATAAACAAAGAACACAGGCCCAAGGATGTTATGAAAGACTGCCTAGATCATTTCTAAGTCTGCAAAAGTGTCAATCAATGTCATGCAAGTTTTACCAAGAATCGGGTCTCCCTCATCTATTTAGCATCATAAGCATGTAACTTGTCTCTAAGCAACAATAGTATCAATAAACACGACAGTGCAAAATATCTGTGACTCCTAGGTTCTCGTGAACACATATAAATTTCAGGATCGCAATTCAGTTTTCATCATCGGTCACACATTTTACTTATCCATGACTTTCCCTAACAAATATAGAATGCAAAAAGTAAATAGAAACTAAATTAAATACTGAGCAAAATAAATAAAAAAATTCATAAAAATTCCAACAAGCAATTTGTTACCAAAGCAATTTGTTCCAACAAGCAATTTGTTACCCCCCCAAACTTAAAGTATGCATTGTCCTCAATGTATAGAAATGAAACAAAACAAGTCAACACATACCTCGCTCCCGAGTGTCAGAACTCGGGGCTCGAATCATCATCCCCAGATCCTTCATCATCATCGTCCATCGGCTGTGGGTACTGTGGTGGCCAGGCTGGTTGTGGTGGGTAAGGAACATCCTCGGGTCCTGGTGGGAACCGCTGGGCAAGTGCCGATGTGAAATCCATCATGTAGGACATGAAAGTACTAGTGGTCTGTCGGTGTTCGGCCTGCTGTCGGCGCTCAGCCCGCGACTCTTGTTCCAGTCGGAACATCCTATCTCGCAAACTAGAACGAGGAATCGATGGTGGTTGACGTTCTCTGGCCCTCTGATTATAAGCTGCCCTAGCCTGTTGCCGTTCTATTTCGTCTCCGAAGCGCGAACGCTCTACTTCAAATACTGTAATTGGGCTCTTGGCTTTCAATACCTGTTCATCGGCGCCCCATTGCACACCGGCATAAAGACATAATGCAGTGATAGTATGTGGGCAAGGGAGGCTGACGGTCATAAGTCCTGTACCAGCACGCATGATATAACTGTTAATAAGCTTCCCCAAATCCACGGTCAGCCCAGTCATGATGGCGTAAATTAACGCCACTTTGTCTTTTGTAATTTCAGTCTGATGGGAGGAGGGCATGATCCGTGAGACAATAAAAGATGCCCAACAACGTGGTTTACGGCGTAAATCAGATTTCTTCAAAGTGATTGGGGAGCCCTGATTCAATCGCCACTCTGCACCCTCGATGCCTAAGGTCCTGATAATCTCATCGTAGTTCACATCCCCCGTGATCAACTCAGTGTACCCATCATTTTCAAAATCCGGCAGATTGTAGATTGCATTAATAGTGGCCGAATCAAAATAGACGAGTTGCCCTCGCACCAAAACTCCGTATTCTTCATGTTTGATTCTCAAATTCGCATAAAATTCACGGACTACGGATATCACAGCGTCTGGCGCAGACTGGGCTATATCCATCCACCCTCGTCGCCCGACCTCTCTAATGAATGCACAATCGGGGTATGTCATATCTAGCCCTCTTTCTAGAATAATCGACCTAGACATGGTGCTCTCATATACCCGAAAGGCTTCCTCGTTCCAAAATTTTTGCGCATCGTAGGAACGAGACGAGGAAGCTCCGTCCTTTGATTTTTTGAAGGCGGCATAATTTTCAACAATTTGTATCCACACCAATAATCAACAATTAAAGAGCACAAAGCCACCAACAAAGCTTGAATTCTAAAAATTGTCCCCAAACAATAATAATGAGAAAGAAAGGTACCCTGGAAGACAATAGCTTGGGATGACAACCGGCGGCGAAGGGCGGCGGCGGCGGCGGCGGTGTGCCTGAGCGGCGGCTGTGATGGTGGTGGGTGAGGATGAGGTATGATGATGTTGTAGGAGACGGTGGTGTGGAGCTTGGTGGAGGGATGATTTGAGGAGTTCAAGGATTTTTGTGGAGGAGAGGATGGTTTGATTGTGAAGGAGAGGTGAAGATTTTATGGAGGAGAGGGGTTTTGGAGAGGGAAATCTTGAGGAGGCGGCGGCTGTGAGGAGAGAATGTGTGTTGTGTGTGAGAAAATTCGGGGGTAGGGTTTAAAAAAAAATCTGGTACGCTGCGCGCGGTCGCGCGAGAAGTCGCGCTACCGCGCGCGAGCCTCTGTATTCCGCGTATGCTTGAGTGCGCGCTGTGGCACGATTTATGGCGCTGTCACGCGCGGCCTACTGTAATTCGGTGATAAAGGAGTACGCGCGGTCGCGCGAGAAATTGCACTATCGCGCGTGACCTACTGTCTTCGTCGAAATTTGCTGTGCGCGCGATCGCGCGTAACATGGAGCTGGGGCGCGCGAGCTTCTGTAAATCCGAGTGGTCCTGAGCGCGCTGCCACGCGAGATGTCGCGCATGGGCGCGCATGCGTCTGCCTTTTTTTTTTATTATTATAAATTACCCGCAAAAGAATAACAAAATGCAAATTAATACTTAAATATAGAAGATTAAAAAATATATATATTAACTATGAAATTGAAATGAAATAATGAGGCAGAGTGAATGCGAAAATAAATAAATGCGGGTTGCCTCCCACACAGCGCTTGGTTTAACGTCATCAGCCCGACGCTCACTAATCATGTTCATGGTGGGTCGTATGATTTCGTGGAAGCCCTGAGTTCTACATTTTTACCATCAACCTCCAAGGTCAGTTTTCCTTGTCTCAAATCAATGATGGCTCCAGCAGTAGCCAAAAATGGTCGCCCGAAAATAGTACGAACATTCTGACTGTTCCCCATGTCAAGCACCACAAAATCTGCTAGAAGCCTTATTTTATCAATCTTAAGTTCAACATCTTCCACAATACCCAGCGGTGTCCTGATCGATCTATCCGCCATCTGTAAGCTTAGTCCTGTGGGTTTCATCCTGCTCAGTCCAAGTTTCTCATAAAGAGAACTTGGCATTATATTTATGCTCGCTCTTGAGTCACAGATAGCTTTTTCCACTGATTGACCCCCTATTTCACATGGTACGATAAATTCTCCGGGGTCTTGCATCTTCTTCGGAAGGTTTCTTGGGGATGCCAACTCTTCCTGCTCTGCAGACTGACTGTTAGTGTGTAAGGTCTTGAGTTCTTCAAGACTTTTTTTCTTTTGAAATTCAGCCTTTAATTGTAAAAATCTTTGGGGATAGGGAAGTAAAGAAATATCGATGCATTGATCAAAATCAGAACTCATACCTTTCTTACCTCGGTTTCCTTTGCTTGGAGTCTTCTTATCCTCCCGGCTGGGTGTGCAATCAATTTTTTTCTTTTCTCCTTCTATCATCTCAATTTCCTCATGATGTATAAAGATAGCATTTACTTCCCTCAGATGTGGATCTGCAGTCTTTTGTACTGCACCTGGTGGGGAACGTGAGTTGCTTGGTTATCTGCCCAAATTGCGACTCAAGGATTTTCAGGGTAGCACCGATACTCGCCATGTGTGTCTCAAGGTTGTCAAGTCTAGATTCAGTCTTAAACATCCTCTTACCAGATTCAACAACAAACGTACCCACTAAATCTTCAAATGATGGCTTTCCTTCCCCATTTGATGTATTGAACCCCGGTGGGGGATTCAACACATTCTTATTGTTTGCATAAGAAAAGTTTTCATGGTTTCTCAAACCAGGGTGATAAGTGTTAGGGGGAGGGTTACCTCTGTAGCCTCCATAGCCACGATTGTTAATGTACTGAGCTTCTTCCACAACCGGCTCTTCCGCAGCAGTTACCAAAGCTACATCAGACGTAGATTGGCCTGGCTTGTTCATCGCTGCAATTTGTGCTGTCAATGCCGAAACCTGTGCAGTCAGTGATGTGATCGGGTCTACGGCATACACTCCAGCTGTTCTCTGTACTCCTGATCTCTCACTTGGCCACTGATAACTGTTGATGGTCATCTGTTCAAGTAATTCACAAGCTTCATCAGGTGTTTTAGAAAAAATAGTACCTCCGGCGGCTGCATCCACATTGCCTCTAGTTGGCCCATCCAGACCATTGTAAAAGAGCTCAATCTGAACCCATTCTGCATATCCATGATTCGGACATTTTCTGAGCAGTTCTTTGTATCTCTCCCAAGCCTCATATAACACTTCAAATTCCCTCTGCCTGAAGTTAGTGATGTCTATTTTCAGCTAAGCAGACTTGGCAGGAGGAAAATACTTTGACAGAAATTTTGTGACCAAATCTGCCCATGTAGTAATACTCCCTAGCGGCAGAGATTGGAGCCAGCTCCTTGCTTGATCCCTGAGAGAAAACGGAAACAAACGCAATCGAATAATTTCGTCAGAAACACCATTAATTTTTACCGTGTCCGTGATCTCTAGAAAAGTCCTGAGATGAAGATGGGGATCTGCTGTGGCTGCACCTCCAAACTGGTTCTGTTAAACCATGTTGATCAGTGCGGGCTTTAGCTCGAAGTTATTAGCAGCAATGGTTCCACGAGCTATTCCAGAATAGTGAGCGTTAATGACTGGGCGGAAATGTTCTCGGATTGGCACCTCTCGTGGGAGCTTGTTCTGATGATCTCTGATTCAGCCATTTCTTTAATCTTCTCTCGTCTTGCTTTCCTTAATCTCCTGGCAGTTCTTTCGATTTCAGGATCAAAAACCAGCAAGTCGGGATTTGTATATTTTCGCATGCACTGTAAAAACAGAGAAGATTATAAAATAACAAAGTAAAACAATAAAAATAAACTCTAAATTAAAGTCAAGTCTACTTGGTAACAATACTGATATAAATTCAAATTTGACACTCCCCGGCAACGGCGCCAAAAACTTGTTGCACGTTTTCCTACCGCAAGTGTACGGTGTCAAGTTTTAGTACTGGTTAGAGTACAGATATCGATCCCACGAGGAGTGTGTGTAAAATTGTATATCAATTCTTGTAATTAAAATAGTCTCAACTTTAGTTAGAGAAATTGAATAAACGGTTGGTTTGGTTGAATGAATTAACTGAAAACAATGAAGTAATTAAGTCACCGAATCGAGAGATAATAATGAGAGAAAGTATCTAGAGAAATGATTTCACAAAGTTTCCACGATAACTATTCACAGTTTAATTTATATTCCTGAATTCCAATCAATTAATGGCCAAGAACACTTAGATTGTTTTATTCCCCCTTTCCCAAGTGACGAATAAAGTGTATCTATCAACTTCGATTCAATTATTCCTAATTCGAATCTACGTTTCATAGATAAATGCAAACAATGTTCTTACTAAGCCTCGCTAAAGTTATACGCCTTCCGAACGCTATAAACATTTAACGATGTGTCTCTAATGATCTATAATCCTAGTCCTTCTCCCGAGTTATAAGATTAATCAAACAACAAACAATTTATGGCCAGTAAATTGCAGTGCAGTAAACGCAGAGAACACAATTAAACGAAAGCGGAATTCAATCACATAAACAACGGTGTCAAATCATTGTATCAACAGAGTTACGTCATTCTCTAGAATGGGAATTTAGTTCATCACGAAATCCAAGAGAAAACAAGACATATTTGTAATTCTAGGCATCGATACACAGTAGAATAAAGAAACAAAGGAAAAGATAACAAATCCGAAGTGTCGTCTCTGTTCCCAGATCTGTCGTTCTTCGTATTTGTGGCTGTTCTTCGCCCTCTGAATCTTCGTCTCGTGTATGCACTCCGTTTCTCGCCTCTTTTCCTCTCCAAGATGGTGTATTTTCGTGTGATTTCTCTCCACGGCGGCTGATAAACCCGAGTTTGACCTAGTTCGCGCAATTTATAATATTCTGGACGCGGCGCGCGCGCGGTGGCGCATGAAATGGCGCGGTGGCGCACGAGTTGCTGTTCATCTGCCCATGCATGTATGCGCGCGGTCGCGCATGAAGTCGCGCTGGCGCACGTTGCTCTCGGGTCTGTACGTGCAGGTGCGCATGAACTGGCGCGGTGGCGCGCCAGCCACTGTCGATCATCCTGCACATCATTGCGCGCGGCTGCGCGTGATCTCGCGCGGGCGCGCGCGAGGCTCTGTCCGAGGCTTGAGTGTATGGGCGCGCGACTGCGCGTGAAGTGGCGCGATGGTGCGCGCACTTCTGTCCCATGGCGTGCTCGTGGTCTTGCATTTCTTGGTTCACTTGGCTTCGTGTCCGCTATTTTCTCCATTCCTGAAATGACAACATAAACAAACCAAAAACGCGTAATTCTGTTCGAAACAGGCATAATTCAAAATGGATTCAAAGGTAAATTAAGTTCAAATTTTGCACTTATCAAGTTTAATAGATGAGCTCATTGGAGTAGAAGCAGCAGAGCATGCTTCCATACCGAACTTTTTCAGAAGCTCCTTGGTGTACTTGGCTTGATTTATAAAAATTCCAGTATCCAGTTGTTTAATTTGTAATCCTAAGAAGAATGTTAATTCTCCCATCATACTCATTTTGAATTTATCCTGCATCAATTTTCCAAACTTTGCACACAATTTGGGGTTAGTTGACCCAAAAATGATATCATCAACATAAATCTGTACTAGAAGTATATGCTTATTCTTGACTAAAGTAAACAGAGTTTTGTCTAATGCTCCTATTGTAAAGTCATGATCGATAAGAAATTGTGATAAGGTGTCATACCATGCTCTAGGTGCTTGTTTTAGACCATATAAAGCTTTGTGTAATTTGAATACGTGATGAGGTGAGAAATGATCGATAAAACTCGGAGGTTGTTCGACGTAGACTTATTCTTGTAAAAGACCATTCAGAAAAGCACTTTTCACATCCATTTGATATACTTTGAAATTCTTGAAAGCAGCAAAGGCTAAAAATATTCTGATTGCTTCGAGCCTTGCTACTGGTGCGTAGGTCTCATCAAAGTCTATTCCTTCTTCTTGTCTGAAACCTTGAGCTACCAATCTTGCTTTATTTCTGATCACTGTGCCTTCTTCATTGAGTTTGTTTCTGAATACCCACCGAGTTCCAATGACAGCTTGGTGAGATGGTCTAGGTACTAGAAACCAAACTTCGTTACGTTTGAATTGATTTAGTTCTTCTTGCATAGATTCAATCCAACTAGGATCCAGAAGAGCTTCTTCAATTTTCTTTGATTCATCCTGAGAGATAAAAGCAGCATGCATGTATTCATTAATCATTTGCCTTCTGGTTCTCAAGGGCGCTGCTGGATTACCAATAACCAATGATGGAGGATGAGATTTTCTCCAGATAAAAGGATTTAAAAGGATATCTTCCTGATTTGATATGTTGAGATTGTTTTCGACGGAACTAATAGTAGGTTCTTGAGTGTCTTCTGCTGGTATTGGTATATCCAATGTCTGTACTTCTAGTTCCACTATCGGAATGTCTGGTTCTGGATTTTGAAGATCCTTGATGTTTGCTTCTACATCATCTTAACTGTCCAGTTCCAAGTAAATCATGTCTAGCCTCTTGCTTAAATCAGACGTGTTAGATATTTCAGGAGCACTGTTGTCTTCATCGAAGACAACATGAATCGACTCTTAACCATTAAGAGTTCTATTGTTGAAAATTCTAAAGGCTTTGCTTACAGCAGAGTAACCAAGAAATAGTCCAGCATCTGATTTTGAGTCAAATGCAGTTAAATGATTTTTGCCATTATTTAGTACAAAACATTTGCAACCAAACACATGAAAATAAGATACGTTAGGCTTTTTCCCTTTCCATATTTCATAAGGGGTCTGATTGTGCCTTTTGTTGACCATAGATCTGTTTTGCGTGTAACAAGCAGTGTTAATAGCTTCAGCCCAGAAGCGCTGAGAGATTTCTGCATCTGTTAGCATTGTTCTAGCTGCTTCTTTTAGAGTTCTATTTCTCCTCTCAGCTACTCCGTTTTGTTGAGGAGTTCTGGCAGCTGAATATTCATGATGAATCCCCTGTTCATCCAAATATAACTCAAGATACTTGTTAGTGAACTCAGTACCCCGATCACTTCTGATTTTAATGATGGAAGTAGATTTTTCATTTTGAATCCTTTTCATAAGCTTGATCAGGAGGCTACTGGTTTGATCTTTTCCTGCGAGAAATATTACCCAAGTGAATCTAGAAAAATCATCAATAACAACAAGAGTATATTTCATTCCTCCTAAGCTCGTGATAGGGATGGGACCAAATAGATCCATATGCAGTAATTCCAGACATCTTGAAGTTGATTTGCTATCTTTGTTCTTGAAGCTGGATCTTATCTGTTTCCCAAGCTGACAAGCAGAACAAACATGATTTTTAACAAAATTAGTGTCAGGTAATCCATCAACTATATTCTGCTTTTTGAGATAATTGATTGACTTGAAATTCAGATGATTCAATTTCTTGTGCCATAGCCAGTGTTTATTGCTAAGAGAAGCAACTAAGCATGTAGGAGTATTGACTTGATTTGAGTTCCAAGAGACTCTGTAAGTGTTGTCTTCTCTCTTTCCAGTTAATACAGTAGTTTCAGCAGAATCTTTAACTACACATGAGTGCTTCTGAAAAGCTACGGAATAACCATTATCACATAGTTGACTAATGCTAATTAGATTGTAACAAAGATTGTCAACTAATAACACATCATTAATAGTTATGTTACCATGGATAATCTTACCTTTACCCACGGTTTTACCTTTTGAGTTGTCTCCAAAAGTTATCTTTGGTCCAGTGCAACTCATTATCTCGGAAAGTAGGTTTTTCTGTCCAGTCATGTGTCTGGAACATCCACTGTCCAGATACCATGTAGAGTTACTGATTTCTGTTTTCTTTTGCTGTTCCTGCAAACACAAATTTTAGTATCTGGTACCCAAATCTATTTGGGTCCAAGCCTTATCAGTCCTTTGGGGACCCACATTTGTACAATTTTTGGTGACATTGTACTTCGGGTATCCAAAGATGTATGTGCAACAGAAGGTCTGTTACTTCTAACAGTATGCATATAAAAATGTTGTTCCTCCCTTCTGTTTCTGTTTTCCAGCCTGTATCTCTTCTGAACAGGTTTAGAGTTGTAGTACTGGTAATTTTTAACCTTCATAGGAGGTTATCTTCCTGAGTTGAATCCTCTCATGATTCTAGAACTCTGGTCAACTTTTTCCTTAGGTTTAACATAACCCAGACCATAATGCATTTTTCTGTTCATCTGATTTACATTCCTTTCTACTGAAATAGTAGGTACTTCTGGTTTCTGTACCACACTGGATTTCACAAAGTGAATATACTTCCCTTTGCACATATCCAGTTTTGGCTTAGTATTCGTTTCAGAAGTGCCTTCATTATTACAAAAACCGAGACCACTCCTGTCTCCAGATTGTTTTTGTAACTCTTGCATCTTTTCTAGTGAAATAGAAGACTTGTTCCAAGCATTTACCAGTAGTGATATCTTCTGGTTTTCAGAAAGCATCTTCTGGTAATCTGCTTTTGCTCTTTCATTCTCCGTTTTTAATTTACTCATCTCAACTTGTAAATCATTACAGCTGTCTACTTGCAAGCAAGTTAACTTATTGTTCTGATCCTTTAAGTTCTGATTTTCGATCTTAACTTCTTTGAATGATTGAGAAAGTCTAGAATACTCTTCTACCATGTCATGTAATGCATTAACCAGATCAGTTCGTGTAAATTCGTTAGAATCAAAATCAAATACCTCTTCAGATGTCGAGGTTGAATCAGTGTCTGCCATGAGACATTTAACTTCTTCTGCATCACTGTCACTGGAATGACTTTCTGAATCAGATGACTCAGAACTGGAGTCTGCCCATTTGGATTTGCTTTCTTCAGCAATCATTGCTTTTCGATCTCTTCTGGACTTTTTGTCATTCCTCTTGTGATCCTTTCTCTTCTGGTCATCCTTCTTTGGTTTAGGACAATCAGCAATGAAGTGACCTATTTTTCCACAGTTAAAGCATCCCATATCACCAGATGGTGAATCTTTCTTGAATTTGCGATTGGGACCCTGATAAGTTCGATGGTTCTTCTTCAAGAACCTGGAGAATTTCTTTACAAATAAAGACATAGCATCACTACTGATTTGTTCAGCAGTCTTCTCAAATGTACTGTCAGTGATCACAGTAGGTAATGCTTGAGGTACAACTATAGCAGTAGTAGAGAAGGTGGTGGCAGTAGCAGTAAAAGCAGTAGCAGTAGCAGCAAGAGCCTTGGTAGGTAGACTTGAAGGCTCTTCTCCACTTTTTACTTCTAATTCGAACTCGTAAGCTTTCAGATCTGCAAACAAGTCGTGCAGTTCCAACTTGTTCAAGTCTTTGGACACTCTCATAGCCATTGTTTTAACATCCCATTCTCTGGGTAAGGCTCTCATCACCTGGAGAGCTATTTCTCTGTTGCTATGCTCTTTACCCAGAGATGTTAGCTCATTTACCAAGCTATTGAATCTTTCATCGAACTCATTTAGAGTTTCACCAGCTCTCATTTTTAGATTTTCGAACTTCTGCATTGCTACAGACAGTTTGTTTTCTTTCGTCTGCTCATTTCCTTCACATATCTGGATGAGCTTTTCCCAAATATCTTTTGCAGTAGAACACATTTTGATCTTGCTAAAAGTGTTCTTGTCGAGAGTTTTATATAATATATCCTTTGCAACATTATCAAGGTTGGCCTTCTTCTTATCTTCGCTGGTCCATTCATTTCTTGATTTTTCAACCATCTGTGGTCCGCCTCCAGTAACAGCAACAGCTGTGTTAGGCTTTAATATTTTTAATGGACCATCTGTGATGACATACCACATGTCATCATCTTGTGCTGCAAGATGAGCTTGCATTCTAATCTTCCAATCATCAAAATCTTCCTTAGAGAACATAGGGATCTTGCTAAAGTGTGCCATCTGTTGTAGATTTTCACGAACAAGAATAACCTACTCTGATACCAATTGTTGAGGATCGAAGTTGAGTTTAGAGGGGGGGGTGAATAAACTCTACTCGTTTTTCTTTCTCCTTCGATGAGGCACTAAAATCCTGTTAAAGATAGTAGTTTATCTTGTACGTATACCTTCACCTAGATTACAATAATACATGCGGAAACAATCTGATGAAGTAGTAGAAAAACAATAATAACAGTAGGCAGCAGTTGTTTATGGAAGTTCGAAGATGAAATCTTCTACGTCTCCCCTTCTTCTGTTTCCAGAAGGTATAACTAAAAGACTTTGGATATTACAGTACAACTCTTGTACACACCCACTTCAGAAGGACTTACACCTCAGCCTACTGAAACTCTTAGTTACTCGACTCACAAATAATGTGATACACAAAGTTCTGAAAATACTCTTTTCAGATTACAATCTCTTTTTGATAAACTATGTATTTTAAAAGATTGTGAAGAATGTAAGAATCAGTAGCACAAAATGATCTTTAAAAGATCAGATATTTTGCTATGAAGCGTGTGCTACTTTTCTTTGTGTTGAACTCTAAGTGATCAAGGAATTTCGAGGTTGTCTGTTGAGTAAAAGCTTTGATCCTTGAAAAGATATTATGCGTAGTATGTTGTCCGTGTAAGGATTTGTTCCATGAATATATAAGCGACTGAGTTCAACGTTCATAATCAGAAGATGTCTTCAGATCACTGATAGAATCAGTTTTATTACCAAAAATGGTTCCTGCAGAAAAGCTATAACACAATCAGTTCTGTTTTATACTAAACTTGGTAAAGTGCATTAAATGACTCCGTATAGTATTTAATGCTGCAATTAATACCAGTACTTGGAGCTTTAACGGTAACATTTAAAGTAGTCACGTTAGGCAACATCTTCTATTGGTTCTGTTTTTCTATCCTTTCTACTGCTTTGGTTTTGCAAGACCAGTAGCTTCTGATCTTTAGTTAGTCTACTGTTTTCTTAAAGAGTGCTGCTGGTCTGCTGGTTTTTATTTACATCGCCACAATTCATGTCTATCACTATTTGTCAAGAAGTTTGTAAATTTAAGTAACGACCGAAAATCGGTCCACGCAGACCGCGTGTATGAAAATTATTAAATTGCTAAAATATTTTAATTAAATTATTTTGGATGCATGAATGATATATTTTAAGTGAATAAATGATTAATTGTGTAATTTTGTTTAATTTCATGATTTAAAGATTTTTAGACTAATATCGGTGGTTGGCTGAAACGAAGGACCAGAGACGACTAAGGTTTAAAATTTTAAAAGCTAAATATTATTTTTACTTAAGAAAATATTTATTTTAAATATTTTAAGAATTGTTGCAATTTGAAGGTCAAATTTAAATTAGTTAATGGGAGCAAGGGAATTTATGTATTTTATAAAGGATTTTTTTGTAAATAGATATTTTTAATCCTTTAATTTGATGTCTAATGATTTTATTACTTTTAATGGACCTAATTAATTATTTAAAAAGCTAGGTTTAATTAAGCCCATTAATTTAAGTGAATAAAAAAAGCCTTTTATTAATTCTTTTTTTAAATAATAATAATAAAAGAAAGACTCCTAGGCACACGCATCCACACCTACACGTAACTCTTGAAGTAGAGGGCCGAAACACATATCCTTGGGCAAGAAAAGTTTTGATTTTTTATTCATTCGTTCTTCAAATTTATTCATCATTCTTCCTTTCAACAATGATCACCGGCTCCCTCGCATCCCAAGGTGGATTTTTTGTGGGATTTTAACAAGAAAAAGGGTAGAAAATAAATAGAAATCGACATCCGTTTGTCACCGACGTTCCACTGCTACGATATTTGTATTTCGAGCGTTTTAAAATACAAAGGCACGCCTTAATCTTCCTTTACTCATCTTTCACACCATATTGTGTATGTTTAATCATGTGTGCATGAAAAATATGAATCCCTCCATGTATTTTCGTTTTTATGGCTTCTGCATACCAAAACTTTGGTTTTTATGCATTAAAACTTATGGTTATGATGCACAAAGGGGCTGCCAAGGTAGGTAATGGGAAGAGACGTTTTTCCAAATGTTTAAGGGTCCTTAGGTTCATGTTTAAAGGTTGGATAAGATAAGGTAGCAATATGAACGAAAAATATTGAGTTTCATGGGCTAGGGTTTTTCGGCTAGGGTTCCTAGAAGGACACGGCTCTTAGCTACTATTGGGATGTGTTCAATGGTCATAACTCCTAAGAGAGTCTAGTCGTGGTCCTACACGGGCTGTGCAAGGGCTGGAAGGGAAGGGTGAAGGATGCTAGCCTTTATTGGGCACAAGTACGGTTGTGCTTGCATAGGTTGCAGAGGCTGCTCCAGTAGGTGGTTAAGGGGTTCGTCATGGTCCTAGGAAGGGTACACAAGGGCTGGTTGGGTCGGCCAAGGGCTAGGGTCGAGGCAAGATAAGGTTCGAACAAACTAGGGCTTCGAAAATTAAGTTTAGAAAATTTAGTAGCTTCCTTGGCTTGTTCAATGGTCTTAAATGGCTTGAATTGGGTTGGATATGGTTTAGTTAGGTGTTATTAAGATTTGGTTCAAGTTTTGGAAAGTTCAGTTTAGTTTCGAGTCAATACGAGTCAAAACCGGGATGTATGTCTAAGCTCTAAAAATGATTTGAGAAATTAGTCGAGGGAAATAAGTTTACCTAAGGAATATTTATATGAGTGTTTTAAGTTTATATGTTAATTTTGTTATGATTTGGGACGTCGTTTCGAGGTCTAAGGATAAATACGAAAAAATATGCTTCTAGGGGTAAAACGATCATTTTACACCTGAAAAATGTTAGGCGTCCTGGCAGTACCCTGAAATTTGTAAAATATGTTAAAATGTTTATTTCAGATGTTTATGAAATTTTATGATGAAACGATAACGCTAAAAGACGTATTGCATGCTTGGTTTAAAAGAAAAATGATTTATATGCATGAATTTTTATAAGTGATGAAAATATGAAACGTTAGAGGAGGTGATGTAATTGTGACTGACACGATGATACGATGATATGATTGGAGATATCGTAAGAGAAAAAGCCAATAGGGAGCCCGACTACCGTATTTCCATCGACATGATATGATGATATGTAATGCCAAGACTCAGTTGACGAGTGAGGGTGTCGAGGGTGTCCCTGCCGTCCAGTACTGTGATTACACGGAGATGGATCCATCGACTTTCAGTTGACACGAAAGTCACAATTAACGATCCGGATTCAATAAAAAGAAAACATATACGTATATGATGAAACGAAATATGATATGACATGATGAAAGGAAAATTGTTTAAGTTATGCATGTTCATGAAAAGTTATTTTAAGTAAAAGTATTTTCACTGTTGCATGTGGATGTATATGCAGTACTTGTTATCATGGTTAAGGATATGCTGAGTCAATAGACTCACTAGGTGTAGTCGATGCATGTGAGCTTGATGTTAATAGAGGACTTGATGGTTAAACTAGCTGGACTGAAGGTGCACATAATCTGATAAACAACACTAGTTTTCCGCAACATTAGATTAAGGTTATGATTTAAGTTCCGTTAAAGTTTTTTACGACTTTTATGATGATTTTGAGTGGTTTTTGAGAGGATGTTAGAGTTAGTTTTGTTTTGAAATATTGCTGAGTTAGGTTTGATAAACGAATGACAATTTTATGTTTTGAATTTTCAAATATAGTTGGTTGTTTATTTTTTTAAATAGTGCAAAGTTAAAAATATGTTTCTGTGTGTGTGTGTATATATATATATATATGTATATATATATGACCACATAGATGATGCTCAAACTTGTTTTTTACTGCAAAATTTAAAAGGCCCAAGAAGGATGAGAAGAGACGGGTTGATGGGAGACGGTTCAAATATGATAAAAAGTTCACCAAAAGAAAGAACGAGTTTTAATTGTAGAAGAAGGAAAAAGCAAATGAGCCGATTCAAATTCAAAAAGATCCATCTCCGAAGAATCTTCGAGTGAAAGTGACGATGAAGCAGTAAAATGTCTCATGGCTGATGAAGCATTAGAATCCACTGAAGAAAATGCATGTTCTCATGATGTTTTTTCAGTGGATGGTACGTGACGCTCTTTTAAGATGAGTTATAGAAGTAACTATCTCGATTGTTTTCAAAACCACGGCTGCGACCACGGCCACGATCATTTCCACGTCACGTCCACGTCCACGTCCACGACCACGACCTCGATTTCGACCTCGACCTCGACCAAAACCTCGTCTTTGACTTTGATTTTGGTTTACAGGTTTAAATTGATTTTTAATTACAACATTTAATTCTGGAAATGCTATTGATCCAGTGGGTCGGGACTGATGATTTCCTATTAGCAGCTCGTTGTTATTTTCCGTCACAAGAAGACATGCGATATTTTAAAATATCTCGCAAATACACGCACTTTATATTGTTGTTGTATGGTTATATTTGATTTTGTGAAAAGTGGAAAATGTTTGAAAAAACATTTTCGATTATGTAACCTCATGTCCACAAAATTTTAATTACGAGATTATTCGATATATCGCTGAATTGTAATAACCGACTTTCTTAAATCTTGGAATCCTAATGTATTCCATCATCACGGGTTGTCGGAAGTATAAATTCTTTTATATGTTCAAATCTTTCTTTTAATCCTTTCTATAAAGCCATAAGATATTTTTCAATGAGATATTCATATTTTAATTCTTAATCAAGATGTCGACGCAAAAATATTATAACTTTTTGTTTTTTCTTGTGATAATGAGATATCATTTTCTTTGATGGTCTCACTTAGACCCAATGACTCAAGATGCATATCTACATCAAGAGTCTATGGCATATAATTTTTCCCGTAATTTCGAACGCAACAAATTCGAGATTTGCCAAATTTGATATGGTATTACTAGAAAAATAACAATACATTTTATTAGTTAAGTTCTAAATATATTAACTGGCAAGAAAAAGTAGCGGATAAATTATAAATATAAAGATTCTTAAAAATAAAGGAAAAAACGCGAGGCGAATAAGCTCTGATAAATACAAGACTAGTGAGCATAATAACCAAAATAATTATACAAAATAACTTTGAAATTACCATCTTCTTCTTCTTCGAAAATTTTGATGAAGAAAATTTTTAGCGAGGAAGAGTAAATTTGGAGTGATTAGATGTGTTTATAAAATCATATTTATAGAGTAAAAACTAGCAGTTTATGAACGCTTATAACCGTTACATAATTTTTTTAAAAAATAAATGTATGTTTATATAAATTATATGGTAATAATATGATGTATATAATGTTAGCCATGTTTAAGTAATTATGTATATGACATTACAATATTATAATGAGATGTCGGGACTCCTTTTATATAGTATTGTGACATTATAAAAAAAAACATATGTAATTCTTATATAACAAAATAAAAATTTATAAATAGTGAAATAATTACATCACGTTATTATAATGAGGTGTAATAGACTCCTTTTATATAATAACATGATATTATTAAAAAATATATATATATATAATAAAATAAACAGTAACACAATAAAATTATATAAGCAGTATAATAATATAATCACATCACGTTAATATAATGAAGTGTCATAGACTCCCTCTATATAATAACATGATATTATATATTAAATATATATACAATAAAAATAAATAAATAGAAAAATAAATATTCTTACTTTTGAATATTATTACTTTTTTCTTGTGTTTTGGAGCTTAGAAAAATATGAAGATCCTTCGAGTATCGTGCTGATAACGTGTTAAAAGTAAAAATTTACGGTAAAAAATAAAAATCTCAAACTCACAAAATATATTAAACTAAATACTTTTATAAAATTTTCTCCACTCAATTGTATTTTTCTTCACAAATTAAGAGAAATATTTATAGAATTTCTTTGAAAATAATTCAAAAATAAATACATCATTACATACATCACCACACACTAATTTTCAATATTTACAACACACAATCTCTTATTTCCACAACAATATCATTTTTGCATGGAAAATACTAATTAAATTGTTTTCTAAAGTTATATGCAATTTATAACTTTGCTTATGCTCAAATAGTACATAAGCATCACCAGAAATTATCCCATCCATGGGGATGAACATCATATGGTTCTACTACAAAAGTGAACATCATCCTGATAACTCACTTTAGGAAATGTAATTGGAGATAATATTTGAATCAGACACAAGTCATTCTCCCCGAAAATAAATAAACAGAGACTTAACAATTGTTTCGAACATTAGTAAAACAAATCCTAAATGGAACCTTTTGGAGTTTCTTATTTCACCAGATTTTTCTATTTTCCTTCTTTTTTTCTTACAACTTTTGAGAGTACTGTGATGATGCAAGATGACAGGGATAAACGATTGAAAAATGAGAACCTATATGATATCCCCATTAGGATCCGGGTTGAAAATCACCCTATACCCAGGGTCACGACCCATGTACAGGGTCAATTTCTTAATTATCTGGGTAAGTCTTTTCTTCTTGGGTAGTGTACCAGTATCCCGGGCCTTTAAAGAGTCATCCGGGTATTTCTCACATTTCCGGGGCAAGTTCCCGGTTACACCACTACTTGGGCAGCCTCGAGAATGGCACCACCTCGAGAAGTGAACCGCACTCGAGTGTGATTAACACAGGCAATCCAATCTGTCAGAACAACTGGGGTTTGGAGTGTCCGAGAAGGTATCAGAAGCTAGTGTGGTGAACCGACTTAGTAGATGACACAAAAATCGAGGTAACTACCCATTCTTCTCCTATAAATAGCAGGTATGGATGTCATACAGAGATTATTATGAAAAACCTTTGAACTTTAAGCATTATACGTATTTTCCTCAAATATTGCTTGTGTTCATCATCTTCCAACTTGCTGACTTGAGCATCGGAGTGGTTACGTCGGACATCCCTCCGGCGCCCATTTACGAGTTTTTTTTATTGTCTGCAGGTGCTATCTAAGCCATTATATTCGTTCAGAATTCCCAAACATTATAAATTGTTGATTCGATCCGTTAGAGCTCCTTATCCGGCTCATTCATTTCTTCGAGATCGCATCATTGGCGCCGTCTGTGGGAAGTATATTGAGCTTGAGACGTTGATATGGTTCGTACTAGAAGAACAGACCAGGATAACTCCCGGGCCCAGGGGGACGGGGGACAATCCTCGAGACAAACGGGTGCTAACAACATTGGACAGAATCTCGTAACCATGACCCAGGAGGAGCTTAAAAAAGTTATGGCCGACGCAATAATTCAAGCTATGGCCAGGAAAGAAGTTTCTCGGCCTATTACACCGCCAGAGCAAGAGTAGGAGCAGGAGCAGGAGCATGGATTGGGGGGGGAGGAGGAAGTGAGTGGAGATAACGTAGATTATAATGTCGGATCAAAAGCTCCGACTACAGCAGAGGAGTTGAGTGAGTTGAAGCAAAAGATGAGGGTCCTGGAGGGACAGCTAGAGAGTCGTAGCACTACCCGGGTCGCTTCCAGAGGGTGCCCGTTTGCTGATATTATTGTCCGAGAACCTCTTCCCGGGAATTTCAAGTCTGCCAAAGTAAAGATTACGATGGCAATGCGGACCCGGAGGAGCATCTAGCCAGATTCGAGAACATGGCCATGTTGCACTGCTACACTGATCGAATCAAGTGTAAGGTGTTCTTGACAACTCTGGTGGACTCCGCCCAGAGATGGTTTGAGGGTTTACCCTCTCAGAGCGTGCATTCTTTCAGAGATTTCCAAAAGGTATTCCTACACCACTTCAGTAGCAGTAAAAAGTACAAAAAAACCACCTTTAGTCTTTTAGAGGTGAAGCAGAGCCCGGAAGAGAGTTTGAGGGCTTATATCAAAAGGTTCAACAGGGTAGCTCTAGACGTTCCATCTTGTGCCGCTGAGACTAAGACTACGGCCTTCACCCAGGGTTTGAGGGAGGGTGAATTCTTCAAGTCGCTGACAAAGAAAGTGCCCGGGGATTTTGAGGACCTGTTATTCCGGGCAGAGAAGTACATAAATATGGAGGAAGCTCAGAAACAAAAGAGGGAAGCCGTGAGGAAAGAAAGAGGAGACCGGGTATCTAAACCCGAGGAGAGGGGACAAAAGAGGGGCAGTTCAGGGCATTTCTCTCATCATGTGCCTCTGAAAATTGCCCGAGAGAGGGAGGTGCAGGAGTGTAGTGGAGACTTGGCCCCGGACCATCAATTGTCCCGGCCAGAAAAAACAGGATTTTGCTCTCTTCACAAGTTAGGCTACCATAACACTGAGGATTGCAAAGTTTTGAAGGGAAACTTTGTCGCACCTTCCCTCCCAAGACCCATCAGCAGTGCCCAGATGCCAAGATTGCCACCGTAGACGCCCCGGCAGCCAGGGTCTAGCTTTCGGGGAGGAGGTATCAGAAACAATTCCAGGATCGAACCCGAAATGAGAAGGGGGCCCAAGCCTGAGCAGAGAAAGAAGTCGCCCCCGGTTATAGCGACGATTAAAATGATATCTGGAGGCTCTACTGATTGAGACTCTAACCGGGCAAGGAAGTCAAAGAGTATGAGAGAATGTTTAGAGGTGGAAAGGGCCGGGAGGAGTGAGGCGGTCATCAGTTTCAGCCCGGAGGATTTGAGAGGGGTGAATCTACCCCATAACGACGCTCTGGTGATCCAGGCCCGAGTGGCGAATTACGATATCCTGCGAATCTTCGTAGACTCGGGCAGTTCTGTAAATGTAATTTTCAAAGATGCTTTCATGCAGATGGATTTGCAGGGTTATCACTTGAAAACAATGGAAACTGCTCTTTTTGGCTTCGTCGGTCACGTGGTTTATCCGGAGGGGGAGATTATTTTACCTCTGACCTTGGGCTCTCACGATCTCAAGAAAACAGTGATGACTTCTTTCACTGTGGTGGACTCCCCATAATCTTATAACATCATCCTTGGGAGGCCAGCCATGAACGAGCTGAGGGCTGTGGCATCTACCTACCACCAGAAAATAAAGTTTCCTGTGGGACCCAGGGTAGGAGAAGTCCGAGGAGACCAACCGTCTTCTCGGAAGTGTTATGTAGAGGCGGTCCGGGCGGATCAGGGCAGATCTAAGAGGGAGGGGAAGAGGGCTAAGGTGGATGAAGCAGGAGGAAGGATAGTGGAGGAAGGGGAGATACATTTTGTAGCAGAGGAAGAGCAGGAGGCGGTGGAAATTGGGCCACACCAACAAATCCGGGTGGCTCGAGATCTTGACATATCCACCCGGGTGAGTTTAATTAAATGTTTAAAAACTAATATCCATTTGTTTGCTTGGTCTCAGCAGGACCTTACAGGGATTTCTCCCTTTATATCGGAGCACCATTTGAACATCTTCCCGGGATCCCACCCGATAAAGCAAAAATAGAGGCACTTTGGTCCTGAAAAGGACAAAGTCATTAGCGAGCAAGTAAAGGAACTCTTGAAGGCGGGGCATATCAGAGAAATTCAATTCTCTACATGGCTCTCCAATGTGGTCTTAGTGCCCAAATCTACTGGGAAGTGGCGTATGTGCGTAGACTTCCGCGATCTAAACAAGGCAGGCCCCAAAGATCATTACCCGCTGCCTAGGATCGATCAGCTGGTGGATTCCACCTCGGGATATGAATTGCTGAGTTTCATGGATGCGTACCAGGGGTATCATCAAATTCTCTTGGCCAAAAATGATCAAGACAAAGCCTGCTTCGTCACCTCGGGAGGTACATTTTGTTATATTGTAATGCCTTTCGGGTTGAAGAATGCAGGGGCTACTTATCAGCGTCTTATGGACAAAGTATTCGAAAAGCAGCTGGGGCAGAACGTGGAGGTCTATGTAGATGATATTCTGGGTAAGACCCGAGAGGTCACTAGTTTCATTAATGATCTGGAGGAAACTTTTGCCACTCTCATGCAATATGGGATCAAGCTTAACCCTGCCAAGTGTATTTTTGGCGTAAAGAGTGGCAAATTCCTAGGATTCGTGGTGACAGAGCGGGGAAACGAGGTAAATCCGGAGAAGGTCAAATCTGTCTTATGCATGCCCTCTCCCCAATCTGTAAAAGAAGTACAAAAGCTGACTGGGAGGATTGCCTCCCTTTCTCGATTTATTTCCCGGTCAGCACACAGAAGTTACCCTTTCTTTCAAGTCTTCAGAAAGGCCCAACAATTCGGGTGGAACGATAAGTGTGAGCAAGCCTTCCAGGACTTGAAAACCCATCTTGCGGAGCTCCCTATTTTAGTAAAGCCAGAGCCCGGGGAGAAATTATTCCTATATTTATCCACTACCGAGCACGCTGTCAGCTCAGTTTTGATCAAAGAAGAGGGCTCTGATCAAAGGCTTGTCTATTATGTCAGTCATGCTCTAAGAGGACCCGAGCTCCGGTATACTGAAGTGGAAAAGATTGCTTTGGCTTTGATCATGACCGCCCGGAAGTTAAGGCCTTACTTCTTATCACATCAAATAGTGGTTCTTACCAATAGCCCTCTGGGCAGAATCAGAATCATGACTCATTCAGAGGTATCCGGGCGAATGATCAAGTGGACGATAGAGTTGGGGGAGCATGATATCGAATACAAACCCCGGGTGGCTATTAAAGCACAGGCTTTATCGGACTTCTTATCTGAGATGATCCAGCCCAACAAAGAGGAGGTATGGAGAGTATTTGTAGATGGGGCATCTAGCCTTGCGGGGTGTGGAGTGGGGTTTGTGATAATATCCCCCCTGGGAGAGAAAATAAAACTAGCACTGAGGATTGATCCTCGGGTAACCAACAACGAGGCCGAGTACGAGGCCGTATTAGCTGGAATCCGAGCTGCCCGGGAAGTCGATGCTTCCCGGATTATTCTGTATTCTGATTCGCAACTCATCACTCAACAGATAAAGGGTGTATATGAAGCTAAGGATGACAGGATGTTAAAATACCTACAGCTCATCAAAGCCCGAGTAGAGGTCTTTACGGATTGGAGTATTGAACAAATACCCCGAGAAGAAAACAGCAAGGCAGACACTCTGGCAAAAATGGCCGCCTCATTAGCGGAAATAATCACCCGGGAAGTATTACATGTCTCCCGTCTGATCTTCTCCACAGAGGAGGAAATGGCCCCAGATCCAGAAGGACTCCTGGATGACACCCTTGATGAGATTCATCGAAAGAGATGAACTACCCGGGGACAGAGCTCAAGCTCAGAAGATTAAGAGACAAGCTCTCAGGTTTGTTCTCTTGAATACTATTTTGTATAGAAGATCGTTCCAGGGACCTCTTTTAAAGTGCATACCCAAAAGAGAGGTAGATTATGTACTCCGAGAGATTCATGAAGGATGTTGTGCGGAGCACCTCAGAGGAATGTCTTTGGCCCGAAAAACAATGCTTGTTGGATTTTGGTGGCCAACCCTTAGTCGAGATGCAGCTCGGGTGGTTCAAACCTGTGAGAGCTGTAAACACCATGCAAACTTCAGACACAACCCAGCCACTCTGATGAAGCCTATTTGGGCATCTTGTCCTTTTGATCAATGGGGCATGGATATTGTGGGACCTTTCCCAACTGCTCGAGCTCAGAAGAAATTCTTATTAGTAGCAGTCGATTACTTTTCCAAATGGGTAGAAGCTGAGCCTCTGGCAAAAATTACCGAGTTGGAAGTATTAAAATTTCTATGGATAAATATTGTGTGCCGGTTTGGAATACCTCGAAGACTAATCTCAGATAATGGCAGACAATTTCAGGGCAAAGGGATTGTTTCATGGTGCCAAGAAATGAAGATCACTCAATCTTTCACCTCTGTTGCTTATCCTCAAGCAAATGGCCAAACAGAAGTTGTCAATAGAATTATTGTACAAGCATTGAAGACAAGACTTCAAGGCAGAGGAAAGGATTGGGTTGAAGAATTACCTAGTGTTCTTTGGGCTTACCGAACTACTCCCCGGGCCCCTACTCAAGAAACACCTTTCAGCTTGGTATATGGCTCTGAGGCAGTCCTTCCAGTTGAGATTGGGAAAATTTCCTCCCGGATAGAGTCTTATCCGGACGCAAATGATCAAAGCCGGCCATAGAATTGAACTTAGTGGAGGAAAAGAGAGACCGAGCGCTCATCCGAATGGAAGCATACAGAGGCCGAATAATGAAATCTTACAATAAGAAGGTCCGAATCCGAGATTTCCAAATCGGGGATTTAGTCATGAAAAAAGTCAACCCTGCTGGAGAGGTCGGGAAGTTAGAAGCAAAATGGGAGGGGCCCTACAAAATCACCCGGAGGGTCAGTTCAGGATCTTTTTATCTGGAAGATGCGCAGGGACGTTCTCTCAAGAGACCTTGGAATGTATTTAATTTAAAGCAGTATTATACGTAACAGATGTAATCGATTCATTGAGAATATAAATGAAAGACTTGCTTTTCTCGAAAGAATTATATTTTTATCTTATGTTCCGGAAGAAACAGCTAAAAGCCCAGGGAACTACACCCTGGCTCGGGGCTCCGTACCTCGACCATTCACAAGTCCCGAGACATGCTCCCCGGCCCAAGGCTCCGTACCTTGGTTCTAAAAAGCCCAGGGAACTACACACTGGCTCGGGGCTCCGTACCTCGAGCATTCACAAGTCCCGAGACATGCTCCCCGGCCCAAGGCTCCGAACTTTGGTTCTAAAAAGCCCAGGGAACTACACCTTGGTTCGGGGCTCCGTACCTCGACCATTCACAAGTCCCGGGACATGCTCCCCGGCCCAAGGCTCCGCACCTTGGTTCTAAAAAGCCCAGGGAACTACGCCCTGGCTCGGGGCTCCGTACCTCGACCATTCACAAGTCCCGAGACATGCTCCCCGGCCCAAGGCTCCGCACCTTGGTTCTAAAATGCCCAGGGAACTACGCCCTGGCTCGGGGCTCCGTACCTCGACCATTCACAAGCCCCGGGACATGCTCCCCGGCCCAAGGCTCCGCACCTTGGTTCTAAAAAGCCCAGGGAACTACGCCCTGGCTCGGGGCTCCGTACCTCGACCATTCACAAGTACCGGGACATGCTCCCCGGCCCAAGGCTCCGCACCTTGGTTCTAAAAAGCCCAGGGAACTACGCCCCGGCTCGGGGCTCCGTACCTCGACCATTCCCAAGTCCCGGGACATGCTCCCCGGCCCAAGGCTCCGCACCTTGGTTCTAAAAAGCCCAGGGAACTACACCCTGGCTCGGGGTTCCGTACCTCGACCATTCCCAAGTCCCGGGACATGCTCCCCGGTCCAAGGCTCCGCACCTTGGTTCTAAAAAGCCCAGGGAACTACGTCCTGGCTCGGGGTTCCGTACCTCGACCATTCCCAAGTCCCGGGACATGCTCCCCGACCCAAGGCTCCGCACCTTGGTTCTTAAAATCTCAGGGCACTACACCCTGGCTCGGGGGGCCGTTCCTCGATTAGGAAAGTCTGGAGATTTCATTTGTAAACCAAGTTTCCCATTCCTAGAATATGAGCCTGTGCTTAGAATCCGGGTCTAGCAAGGTTTGCATCTTAACTTCTTATCGAATATAAAGTACCTGATTCGCCATAAGGGTCGAGATCCCGGGCAAGAATTTAGCACGCCCGAGCGGTTCCTAGTACTTAAAGAGTGTTATGCGTTTATCTGAGAGCAAATGTATCATTCGGTCGTTGAAGAAAAGAATAGATCGAGATAGGACAAAAAGAAAAATGATTTTTATAACAGAAGCCCGGAGGCAAAAATTACAAAAGAAAATATGGAAATACAAAGAAACAAATCTTAGGCTAGATCTTCTGCAGTAGATTTTTCCCCGACATCTTCGGGAGCGATCTCGGTCTCCTAATCAGCAGCATCGTCCTTGGGAAGAGAAACGATGGCTCTGTATCCAGAAAGCCCTCTTTGTCTATCGGGATCAAGCCCTCCTCTTCAAATTGTTCTCGGCACTTCTCGAAGCCGACTTTGAAGTAGTTGTACGATCTATCCTCAACCGCCGCTCGAAAATCCGAAGATTGGAGGAAAACTGTCTTCCACTCCCCTTGGGTAAGTTGAAAGAGCTTGAGCTTGTCTTCGGCAGCCACAACCCGGTGTTGCTGAAGAGTGGCTTCTTCCTCGAGAAAACGAGCCCGGGACTCTAGAAAAGCAATTTGCTTTTGAGAAGCTTCTTCTCGAGCCAAACTTTCGTCCCGAGCACGCTGAGTCGAGACTAATTGTTGATTGGCCATTTCCAAGGAAGCAAGGAGACCGGTGACCTTCTCCTCGTGCAGCTTTTCAGCCTAGGCGATCTCCCCCCGAAGTTGGTCGTGGATCTCTTGAGTCGCCCGAGCCTTCCGGTTCGTCCTGGTAGCCGGGGCAGCCACCTCCTCGAAGGCCGAGACTATCATTTGAGCAACCTGAACGAAAATAAAGTTCAAGAATAATAGGCCGGTAAAAATGCTAGGCAAAAGGAAGGAGAACTTACAGAGAAAAGCCGATTGGATCCTTCAAGAAACCTGCTGCTAGCAGGGACACTCTTCAAAAAAATCGCTTCAGCGGGACGGAGCATCTGCTTGACGCGCTTCGCACCAATAGCAGTGGCTCCCTCGAAAAAAATGTTATTCAAAGGGAGCTCAAGGGTTGGGACCTCAATAGACTGTTGGGGAGGCAGGGGTCGGGTATATTGGGAAGCACCTGGATCACCCTCAGATGGGCTTTCAAGAATGACCAGCTCGGGCTCTGCCACAGCTTTTCTTTTCCTCTGACTTAGAGGGACAAGATCCTCAGTTTCTTCTGAAGTCTCAGCCATCACCCGGAAGGTGTCATCCCGGGGAGGATCCTCCCTGGTAATTTCGACTCTCTGGGACGCCTCCTCGGTAGCCCGCTTCTTTTCTGCTTCAACAGTGGCACGGCGAGCTGCAAGATCTTTCTCTCGAGCGGTTTTCTCAACTGCCCTTCTCTTAGCAAAAGTTGCCTGCATCTCGGAATTATCTGCACAGAGAAGAAATAAGGATAAGTAAATGGAGAGGGAAACAAAGAAGAAAAAAACGGTAGGGCAGAAAGGCGAATTACCGGGTTGAGAGCCCGAGCCCGCCTCCTCATCAATTATGCGGTCTTCGAGATCCTCAGCTCGGGGACTCAACCCGTAAGTAGTCAGATTCTCATCAGAGATGAGGGTGGAGGACGAATATTTGCGCCCCTCTACCAGATCTTGGCTGACAAGGAAGGGCTCTTCAAATTTATAGGTGCCGGGAAGGGAAGGTTGTGTGGGAAGAGAAGAGAGAAAACCCGTCAGACAGGGAAGATCACCCAGAAGTCGAATAAAGAAGTATCTTCCTTTCCACCCTTTCTGCGAAGAGGGTATGTCATCAAGGAAGCGGGTATTTTGCCGGGCGGTCAAGGAAAAGGCATTATCCTCAAACCGACAAGAAAAATAGTAGTGAAGGATGAGAGGATTGATGAGAAAATCGTTCATTCGGAAAAGAACATAGGTGGCAGCCATTATTCTAAAGGAGTTAAGGTGAAATTGATTAACTGGTACACCAAAAAACTTGGCAACCGCAATGAAAAAAGGGTGAACAGGAAATCGGAGACCATTCTTAATTTGGTCCCGAAAGAAAGTGGTGTACCCAGGAGGGGGTTTTTTGGCTCTATCAGAAGGCCCGGGTATCAGAATAGAAAGAGTAGGAGGAATATGGGCTAAGGCCCGAAGTTCCTCACCAGCCTCCGAGCGCAGGGAGCTGCTAGAGAGGAGAACCAAGGAACTCCCGGGGCCTCGGTAGGAGGAGGGCCCACAGTCCGGGCTTTACCCTTACCTTTCTTTTGGGAAAGAGCTCTGGAGTGACTAGAACTAGAGGGTTTAGAAAAAGAAAGAGGTTTAGTTTGGTGGCCTACTGGTTTTTTAACCGATTGGGTAATAGAGCGGCGGGGGGGGGGGGGGGGGGGGGGGGGGGGACTGAGAGGCATCAGAGCGCAATGCGGCGGATTCATCGCTAGGCGAGCCGCGCGCGTTGGCTCCCGACGTAGAAGAGGTGGCATCAGACATTTTGGAGAAGGAAAACTTACGAGTAGGTAGGGAAGACGGTGGGGAGATCGCCGGAGGAAAACGACTTTGCACGAGGAAGAACGAGAGAAATATCGCAAGAGCTCCGCTGGAAAAACTCGAATTCGAAATAGTGTCGGCAAGAAAGGTAACCCATTATTTATAAAGGGAGGGACTCGATCTCTACCATCGATTTACATCCGATCGGATGGACGAGATGATCCTCGAGAATCGGTAAGTATGTGAAGGACACACGCAATCATTATAGTGTCAGGCTTATCGACTCCTCGGGATTCGAAACGTTAATGACCGTTGGAGTAAAGGAACACGTGTCATTATGGCACCGCATTAATAGGCCGGGAGGTTTTTTAGACCCCGGTAAGGTTGTCTTTTAGCCCGAAAAGCTTATTGTCCCGGGTTTGTGATCTCTAAGTCCGGGTAATGCGAGGCCCCGGTGTAAGGCCCGAGAATTTGATTACCGTAATCGGAAATGATTTGAGTACAATTACTGTAATCTGAGATTTATCTGAAATGATTTATTGTTTAATCAAGGTAATTATAGACGGATCGGATCAGACCGGGAAAGACGAGAAAAGACGTGAAATATATGTGCGAGAGGTGCAAGAAGGGTCCCCGCGCACATGCGCGGCATCAATGCGCGCACCTGCGCGGAGTGTCCAGAAACTTGCGCGCACATGCGCGGCGTCAATGCGCGCACCTGCGCGAGATGGGCAGAAAGTGTGGCGCATATGCGCGGGATAGAGTCGCGCATATGCGCGAGTGGAGAATGGAAGGCCGAACCTTCGGCGCATATGCGCGGCATTATGGGCGCATATGCGCCAGTCATGCAGAACGTAAACTTGCCACTTGTCTTGTGAGGTGCGATGTGTATATATATATATATACATACAAACGTTTATTCAGAATTGCAAGAAGAAAACCGAGGGAAGCTCTAGATTCTTACGCCTTTTCACTTCAATCCGCCCGTCTGATTTTAAATCCGACTTCAGTACCTTGTTCCTATCAACGTAGGCTATAACTGGACGTAAGTTTTGCTACGTTTTGACATGTTTTGAAATTAGACTATTGTCAGAATTGAATAGGATTCGTATATGATGTTCTTGTCATGTTAGACATCATAGAATCGAAGTCAGATTGAGAAACGGACTGATTATGTAATTGTTATGATTTTTGGACTCGATTTGATTGAGAATTCATATCAGATATGTATTGTTATTGAGATTATGACTGGTATCGATACTGATTAGGAATTTTGGTATTATATCTGTGATGTTCGGACTGACGGAGTTATCGAGACTGTATTGTTATACCGTCGAAACATCAGTTAAT
The DNA here is from genome assembly GCF_022965805.1 of Primulina eburnea. Lineage (NCBI taxonomy): Eukaryota > Viridiplantae > Streptophyta > Magnoliopsida > Lamiales > Gesneriaceae > Primulina > Primulina eburnea. The sequence goes on from NC_133104.1 coordinate 6,883,748, forward strand.
TGATATTGATCAGATTTAGTAGTGACTTCGATTATATCGTAGTATTGCGATATGAATTGGATTGTCTCTTGATTCGACATTGATCAGATTATGTGTTTTGATTTGAATTGATCAGAACAGGTTCTGAATTGAGTTGTTATTGATATTATATCTGTTCGGTATTGTTATTACCATATTGGGAATGGACCGAGATAGAGTCGGGACTTCTTCTTCTTCTTGATTATAGATAGCAGGTATCAGATGAGTAATCTTGTGACAAAAGTTCCTGATAGTGGTGGAATCGCCACGGGAACATTGCACGATGTCTCAAGATAACGATATTAGCGATAGAACTACAGTCTATGACGGATAGGTCAGGACTCCGGATGTTTGGTTATATCGAGTAAATAGAATTGAAATTTCTCTATTACGGAAATCGATATAGGAACACCATAATTGGTTATATCGGAATTCGATATAGAAACACCATATTGGGTTATATCGAGTAATAGGAACAGAGTTCCTTCTATTACGGAATTCGATATAGGAATACCACATTTGGAAACCGGGATCCCTAGGCTAGGATTGAATCTAGTCTAAAACGTAGAGTCACGAGTTGAGTGACAGTTATATCGATTGATATTGATGGATGTGAATTATGTTCCTGATATTGGTACATGCTTAGAATATGATTTATTCTTGATACTGAATTATGTTCCGGATCAGGGTACATGTTTAGAATATGACTTATTCTTATTATTGATTCATATCATGATTTTGATATAGGATATGATTTGCTGTCTTATGCTTTTATATTGTTTATATGATGGCATGTATACATGATTTATACTGAGATATTCACCGGAGTTATCCGGCTGTTGTCTTGTTTGTATGTGTGCATGGTAACAGGTGGTCTAGGATCAGGGTCAAGAAGAGAATGAGGCTGGACTAGATAGCGTGGAGATCCAGGCTTTGAAGCAACTTAGGATTCAGCACTGACTTGTAGTTGAACCTAGTTGGATTATTGTAGATCATACAATAATTGTATGTTATGTTTAATATGTAATGTGAATTTAATTACATTACGTTTCCGCTTTGCATTTTAAAAAAAAAATTTAGACCCTGTTTATACTAATTGATTAATTAGTCATAATTATGATTTAGAACGTGATTAACGTCCGGGTCACCACAACAGGTGGTATCAGAGCAGTAGGTCCTTGAACTATAGGTTCATTAGCACTGAGATAGAGAAGAGTGAGCGGGGTAGAATGAGTTTTCTTTCCTTGCATGTGATTGCTAGCATGTGATTGATTATAATGTGGAATTACATTGTGTATGCTAGAATGATATTATGTTTTACTGCCTGGATTTATATGGCAGATGATTGAATATAATGTTGAAATTACATTGTATATGTTAAGATTTCAGTATGTTTTTACTGGACATTAAGCTACATGTTACCTGAATATCTGAGTTGATTTGGTAATATGTATTATTTGAAACTGGATCAGAACCAATTCTTGATCAGAGGTAAGCTGATCAGGATTGGGATTGAGACGGATTTGTCTTCTTTTATTACTAACCTCTGTGATTATCAGATATTCCTCCTAGAAGAATTGCAGAAAGAGGTAGTACTTTGTCTGATCAGCTAGATATATCAGAAACTCAGATGGAAGTAAAGTTGAGAGAGTTTCAGTTACTGCAACCGCCGATTCTGAGTGGTATCGAGACATCTGAAGATTGTGAAAACTGGTTTGATGACATAGAAATCCTGTTTGATTTAGTTGATTGTACAGATGAACAGAGAGTTAAACTGGTATTCCATCAGTTACAAGAGGCCGCCAGGAGTTGGTGGATTACAACTAAAGGAATATTAGAACTACGTGGTACTGTGATCACATGGGAAGTCTTTAAAGCTGAATTTTATCGAAGATTCTTCTCAGGATCGTACCGAGAGGACAAGAAAGTAGAATTTGAGAATTTAAGCCAAGGTCAACTGAATATTGAAGGGTATGTTGATAAATTCTCTACTCTACCGCATTTTGCTCCTCATGTAGCTGGGAATGATGAAGCTGTAACGGCTCAGTTCATCAGAGGATTGAACTCGGAGATAGTTGAATTGATGAATATGCAGCGGCCATACCATTTTGCTGATATCCTGAGTAGAGCGAAGAGAGCGGAGACGAGTCTGATTAGACAACTAAAGGTTGTGTGCGGTGCAACCCCAGACACAGCAACCTTCTCTCCGGGTTGATCGCGGTAGTACGAGTGGAAAGCAGGATTTGCTGAAAGCTCGAAAGAAGCCATTCAAGAAGTTAGGGAGTGGTTCATCTAGCTCTAGCGGTTCTAGTCCGAGTTATACTGGAGTTTATTGCAGGAATTGCGGTGGAAGACATTCCACGGAGCAATGCCGGGGAGTAACTGGTTGGTGCAATATATGTAAACAGCAAGGACATTTCGCTAAAGCTTGTCCACAGAGGGGTCCCCGAAGATTTCAGGGAGCAGAATCCTCTGGTGGGAGGGATCGAGAAACCGACCCAGGACACACTTGATGATACAGTGACAGGTACTGATCTTTTATGATTATGATGCATATGTATTGATATATACGAATGCATTCTAGATGTTATCTTTGACTGAGTTGCATTGATATATGTTGTACCTGTTGGGTCTGTATTACTGAAGTATTGACCTTTATACCTTTTGGGGAAAAGAATTGATAGCAGTGAATTCTGTGATATATTATACACGACAGTAAGTTGAGAATAAAAACGAATTAAACTGTATTGTACTTGTGTTGCCTGATTCGTATTACGTTATTGATATTGATATATATATCGAACAAGTACAAAGCTATTTTAGATTCTTGCCAGGAGATGGTAAGATTCGGACCTGAAATGGCCAAAGAATGAATGATATACGGTAAGGATTCTTGATTTTGAATTCCTCGATATCCGTATTATATATGATTCGATGATTATCGAAAAGAATGGAGTAATTCCTCGTATATACGTTGATTTCTGAAGATGAGCCTATCATGAATGGATTTACTAGTATCAGGAAGTTTGCTATAGTCTTTCAGATGAGATTTCAGGTTTGTCCTATACCAGGGAGAGTTATTTCAGTCTTGATTTGATACCAGGTATTGGTTTCATTTTAGAATTTCTTATAGACTGATACTGATGGAATTGAGAGAATAGAGATATCAATTGAAAGAATTACTGCCTGAAAGTTAGAGTTACATCTGGTTATGTGTTTCTGTGGAAAATCCTTCAGTTCTGTGTATGGGTTGATAAATCCTGTGTTCAGAAGTGTTCTGATGATTTTATGCTCGTTTTATCTATGATCTTTTGATATATTCGCAGCGTATGATTGATTGAATCGGACAGTTGATAGTTGTATTGAATATTCTGGGTACTGAGAGTGTTGTATACAGAATTGTTCGGATATGAATTTTGACTGTAACAGATTGTATTCAGAGTCTGTGATATCTGAGGATAGTATACTGATTGAGTATAGCTCAGTGAGACCGTGATCAGTGGCTGAAAACGACATTGAATATGGCAGAAGTTCAGAAGTAGCAGAAATGTCAGAAATTGCGTTCTATGCAGTTATTAGATCAGTATTGCGTATTGATATTCTGAATCTGATCTGATATTGTTATCATTCTGAATCCGTGTTTGATACTGATTGTTATGAACCGTTGAGCTTATATACAGTTTAGTCGAGTCAGAACTGATTTTGAAGATTAAAGCAGTTCAGAAGTTTGATCAGACTGTTCAGAACTTGATTTTGATAGTCAGAACCGAATACCAGGTAGGTATTTTTCTTTAATTTATATTATTAACTGATTTGTTTGTGTCAGATGTTCGAATTGGAAATGACAGGTATTGTCAGATGCACACAATAGTAGATTCAGTACTATTCTGGTAACAGGAAATGTGTGATAATTCGAATAGACAGTTTTGAAGTAAACAGATGGAAATCAGTTATGTCAGAAACATGAGTCAGAGTGTATTAAATGCCAAAGTTGATTTTATCGGACTGTGATTTTCGTTTGATTTTATACTTTTGGCTGAGTGTATAACATGATTTTTCATCTATGATGTATAGATTGACGGATAGTCGAAGTGAACTATCCTGATACTGGAGGATATTGAAAGGATCGGTTAGGGGGATCATCGTTGAGCTACAATAGCTCGGTTCTTGAAATATTGAACACCGATGAATTAAATCGAGTTTGGTGTTCAAACCAAGCGGAAAATACTCGAAATAATCCTTCGTAGAAACCGATTAAATATTTTGTAAACCATTTAAAATATATGCAAGTTGAATGAATAAAAATATTTCAGTTGAAGTATTTTATCAAACACTTAGTATACAATATTTTGATATTTGAAGAACACAAAAAAATGCTTCAACAATGCATCTTTAAAAACAGTGGAGATGATAAGTAAATGCAATAAATAAATAGACACGAATTTTTTTATGGATATTCGGAGATTTCAAACACTCCTACGTCACCCCTTCTTCCTCTTGGGAAGGATTCACTAGAAGACTTTGATTTATACAACACTTTGTACAAACCCATTCAGCTAGTACTTACCCACTGCCTAAAACTGAACTCCTAGCACTCAAGATTGTAGGCATCACCACACAATCAGCATATTGTTTAATGTCTCATATGCAAAGACTACATACACAAGTTTTACGTCTTTGTGCAAGACTCACTCAACTAATCTTTGAACTTCAACTCTCTTCTATATGTGTGAGTGATTGTGTGTGAGGAATTTATCAGTTACAGTGTACATCTCAAATGTATCCTCACACAAGGGCTTGTGCTCTCAACTAGCAGATTTCTTCATGCTAACTGCCCATGCTTTGAATCCACTTCAAAAGCTCTTGTTTGATCTTCAATATGTTGTATTTATAAGCCCCAACAATGATATATACGTTAGACACAAGAATATGACCGTTTGAAACGTTTCTCTACTGTTTCTGGAATTGCAACGGTCAAATTCGTCTTGCTGGGCATTTTCCCGACTGGTCAACTCTGGTCAACTCAACTGGTCATTCAGTTGGACTGGTTCAGTTTCAGTTGGTCAGCAGCTTGTTCAGTTCAGTTGGTCAGCAGCTTGTCAGCAGTTGGTTCAGTTCAGCAAGTGTGCTGAAATCAGTCTAGCTGATTTCAGTTTGTGCAGAACCAGTAGATTCATCGTCATTTATCAGCATCGTAAGCTTCGATTCAGACTTTGACGTATGAGAATGATTTGTAGATCTTTGTCTTAGCTTTCCAACGCATACTGAATCGCTTCGTTTCGATAACCGAGCTGAGAGATATGACCAAAATACGGCAGCTGCTCAAACACAACTGATTGTTGTTTTCGTGTGATCAGTTTGGTAATTGAGAGATCAGTTAGACCATGATAACATCCGATTTTGCCCAACTGACGTGAAATACAACTTGTTCCAAATTGAGTTTTCTGATCATTCCAATTGGCGGATTGTCATTTGGATCATCCAGTTGAGAGATATCATCAAAACACCGAAGCTCGCCAGAAATTCAGTTTGTGCATATTTCAGTTTCAGCTTGCTTCTTGTGTTTACAACTTCACACTTGAGTAAATATGTTAGAAAAACAATAACAAGTTTTGTTAACATCAAAATCAAGATTGAAAACTTGAAAAGTTCCAACAGATATCCAGGAAATGTAGTGCTGGATTATAGCACTAGTTGACATGATTCATTGTCACTTTTGAATTATTGTACGATAATAGCTACGAAACGAGTATCGAAATAGCTTGAGTTGAAGTATTGTACAGTGAAAACTGCTATTTTCCTTCTTATAGGAATGATATTGCAGTGATGCCTAAGATTAGAATTAATGGGAACAGAAATCTGATAAGAAAAATGAAACTGATTCAGAAGAAATGAGGATAGCTCAGAATACATAGACTATTAAGCCAATGTCGGACGATGACTGTTGGTATTTGAGACCAAAGATTGAGTATATCTCTGACCGGGATATTGATTGTTATGAGTTGTTGATGGGTAGATACGGATGTTGTATAGCCATTGTTCTGAAATTAATTCTATCAGGAGTTGTTTCGTTGATATGAGATTATTGTTGTTGCGGTATGTCTCCTTCTTATATCTGATTTGAGATATGATATGATTATCTGTATTACACGAGTGAATTGCTTGTGATTTGGAGGACGAAATCGTATCTTAGAGGGGGAGAAATGTAAGGCCCGAGAATTTGATTACATCGGAAATGATTTGAGTACAATTACTGTAATCTGAGATTTATCTGAAATGATTTATTGTTTAATCAAGATAATTATAGACGGATCGGATCAGACCGGGAAAGACGAGAAAAGACGTGAAATATATGTGCGAGAGGTGCAAGAAGGGTCCCCGCGCATATGCGCGGCGTCAATGCGCGCACCTGCGCGGAGTGTCCAGAAACTTGCGCGCACCTGCGCGAGATGGGCAGAAAGTGTGGCGCATATGCGCGGGATAGAGTCGCGCATATGCGCGAGTGGAGAATTGGAAGGCCGAACCTTCGGCGCATATGCGCGGCATTATGGGCGCATATGCGCTAGTCATGCAGAACGTAAACTTGCCACTTGTCTTGTGAGGTGCGATGTGTATATATATATATATATATACATACAAACGTTTATTCAGAATTGCAAGAAGAAAACCGAGGGAAGATCTAGATTCTTACGCCTTTTTACTTCAATCCGCCCGTCTGATTTTAAATCCGACTTTAGTACCTTGTTCCTTTCAACGTAGGCTATAACTGGACGTAAGTTTTGCTACGTTTTGACATGTTTTGAAATTAGACTATTGTCAGAATTGAATAGGATTCGTATATGATGTTCTTGTCATGTTAGACATCATAGAATCGAAGTCAGATTGAGAAACAGACTGATTATGTAATTGTTATGATTTTTGGACTCGATTTGATTGAGAATTCATATCAGATATGTATTGTTATTGAGATTATGACTGGTATCGATACTGATTAGGAATTTTGGTATTATATCTGTGATGTTCGGACTGACGGAGTTATCGAGACTGTATTGTTATACCGTCGAAACATCAGTTAATTGATGTTGATCAGATTCAGTAGTGACTTTGATTATATCGTAGTATTGTCGATATGAATTGGATTGTGTCTTGATTCGACATTGATCAGATTATGTGTTTTGATTTGAATTGATCAGAACAGGTTCTGAATTGAGTTGTTATTGATATTATATTTGTTCGGTATTGTTATTACCAGATTGGGAATGGACCGAGATAGAGTCGGGACTTCTTCTTCTTCTTCTTCTTCTGAGCGAGAAGATAAAGGTATAAATTAATGTTGAGTTGGGATTGCACAACTCGAGTGAGGTTTGACTCGAGTTCCCTAAATCACATACTTTACTTTATTGCATTGATATTTGCATTGAGTTGACTGATGTACTTGTTTCTTGATTATAGATAGCAGGTATCAGATGAGTAATCTTGTGACAAAAGTTCCTGATAGTGGTGGAATCGCCACGGGAACATTGCACGATGTCTCAAGATAACGATATTAGCGATAGAACTACAGTCTATGACGGATATGTCAGGACTCCGGATGTTTGGTTATATCGAGTAAATAGAATTGGAATTTCTCTATTACGGAAATCGATATAGGAACACCATAATTGGTTATATCGGAATTCGATATAGGAACACCATATTGGGTTATATCGAGTAATAAGAACAGAGTTCCTTCTATTACGGAATTCGATATAGGAATACCACATTTGAAAACCGGGATCCCTAGGCTAAGATTGAATCTAGTCTAAAACGTAGAGTCACGAGTTGAGTGACAGTTATATCGATTGATATTGATGGATGTGAATTATGTTCCTGATATTGGTACATGCTTAGAATATGATTTATTCTTGATACTGAATTATGTTCTGGATCAGAGTACATGTTTAGAATATGACTTATTCTTGTTATTGATTCATATCATGATTTTGATATAGGATATGATTTGCTGTCTTATACTTTTATATTGTTTATATGATGGCATGTATACATGATTTATACTGAGATATTTATATCTCACCGGAGTTATCCGGCTGTTGTCTTGTTTGTATATGTGCATGGCAACAGGTGGGCTAGGATCAGGGTCAAGAAGAGAATGAGGCTGGACTAGATAGCGTGGAGATCCGGGCTTTGAAGCAACTTAGGATTCAGCACTGACTTGTAGTTGAACCTAGTTGGATTATTGTAGATCATACAATAATTGTATGTTATGTTTAATATGTAATGTGAATTTAATTACATTACGTTTCCGCTTTGCATTTTAAAAAAAAAAATTTAGACCCTGTTTATACTAATTGATTAATTAGTCATAATTATGATTTAGAACGTGATTAACGTCCGGGTCACCACACCCGGCATCTTATTTATATTGAATAACTCGGGATTATGTTCTGAGTCCGGGAGGTACCAGACCCTGGAATCATATCTTAACCAGGTACATTACAAGGACGCTCAATTTTAAGCACTGGGTTATTACGATTTATTAAATATTTGATGTTCGAGCACGCGTAAATTCACTCAGATTTACTTACAGAAGAATAATAAGGCAGTATGCATCAAGTAAAAAGTTTTATTACAGAAAATAGCGGCGAACTGTTAGAACATTCATTATGCGAGATACAGAATCATGCCACTCTGTTATCCAATTGGTCAACTCGTGAATGCGGAGGTTGACGAAGGATTCATCAGTCATTATCTTATTCAGCGCATGCCATTCCTTCCACAGCATCATGTGTCGCAAAACTTCATCATCAGCCAGATCTGTCACTCGATCTACTACAAATTCTCGGGTGTACTTCCTCGTCCTCGCTCTTTGTGCTCGGGTAGGGGCGATATGGTTGCGGTAGGTGTTATCCAAATCTTGAACCTTGAACCACACGTTCATGACCTTTACCCAGATAAGCTCTTCAATGGTCTTCTTTAATTCCTCCAGATGAGGACGCATGGCATTCGTCACTCGGACATGAGTGCTGCTGCAAGCGCTGGAACCACTTGAACTCGACATCTTGGATTGAGGATCACCTTGCATCTCTACCATATGATTTATTTATAGGCAAACGTCTTGTAGTATAGAGGGAATCGAAGGGTCTCAAGCCAGTTGAAACGTTTCCTCGATTACTCAAAAGCGAAAATTAATCGAAACCATCAAATCTAGACACGTGGACGACAAGGATAGCCCTCGTGAATTGTGCTGAGCAGACGAAAGGGCATGAGCGGTTATCCAAGCGTCAATACGATGCATCTCGGGATATGGAACGTCTTGTTTCAACGACAGTTTAATGACGATTCGCGCACCATTACAACACCACGTTGGTAGACCGGGAGATTCCAGGCCCCGACTTATTATTTTGTAGACCGAGAGATTCCAGGCCCCGGCTTATTATTTTGTGGACGGGAAAATTCCCGACCTCGGCATATCAGTTGACAGGCCGAAATATCAACAACTCAAGCATCTTATCTTGAGTTTGGGGAGCATTAGTCACTTTAATATTCGTTATTTACCTTCATTTAAATTGGTTTTATCATTTATCGGGTATGTGCAAAAACAAAACAAAAAAGTTGTTGTATTTATTAAAAGAAATGAGCAGAAAGTACACGAAGATATTCGTTTTCAACAGCAACTTTCCGTTGGTACAACCAGCCGGTTAGATTTCCGGTGGTGGTTTTGCTGAAGCTATCCGAACCGGCTATATCTTCCAGAATCTTCAGCTCCTTTTGTAGCATCAATGCATAAACACCATGGTGAGTAAAGATATCCACGTAATCCGCAACGAGGAGACACCGACGATATTTCCGCATGAGGGCCACATGCTTAGGAGTGGGAACCCCCTCTACGTACTGAGAAGATTCCAGCTCGTATAGTTTTTCCCAGAAATGAAGTACTTTGCGGAAGACCTCGTCCTCCAGATCCGCTTTTCGTTTCTCTATGGCCGATGTCATAAACTCCTCCGCCATGTCGGGAACCTTCGAATTGCTTGAACCTGCCATCACAATTCACTGATAAAGGTTTATTGGATATTACAGAAGGATAAGTAAGGTCACTATTTATAAGGGAAGGCGCCGATCCCCACCCTCGATCTGGATCTAATCGGACGATCACCAAGAGCCTATGAAATCGTGCATACAGGTGAAAAGACGTGTACGGATATCGAGGGAGCAGGCTCATTATTACCTTGAGAAAGAGCGATTTTCGGCGAAGTTAATGCTGGTGCGTGCACCATGACGAAATCTTTTGAAATTTCCAAGAATACTAATAACAGATACTCAATATGGGGAAGATATTAAATCCCGGCGTGGACACTTAGGAGATCCAGTACCCACTAGTCCACTTTACGGAATGCTTTGAGATTATGGTGTATGACTGAATCGGGACAGCGAGCCGAGCTCTAGCCCGACTATTTTAGGGATGGGTGGTGATACCCCCATTAGGATCCGGGTTGAAAATCACCCGATACCCAGGGTCACGACCCATGTACAGGGTCAATTTCCTAATTATCTGGGTAAGTCTTTTCTTCCCGGGTAGTGTACCAGTAGCCCGGGCCCTTAAAGAGTCATCCGGGTATTTCTCACATTTCCGGGGGAAGTTCCCGGTTACACCACCATTGGGCAGCCTCGAGAATGGCACCACCTCGAGAAGTGAACCGCACTCGAGTGTGATTAACACAGGCAATCCAATCTGTCAGAACAACTGGGGTTTGGAGTGTCCGAGAAGGTATCAGAAGCTAGTGTGGTGAACCGACTTAGTAGATGACACAGAAATCGAGGTAACTACCCATTCCTCTCCTATAAATAGCAGGTATGGATGTCATACAGAGATTATTATGAAAAACCTTTGAACTTTAAGCATTATACGTATTTTCCTCAAATATTGCTTGTGTTCATCATCTTCCAACTTGCTGACTTGAGCATCGGAGTGGTTACGTCGGACATCCCTCCGACGCCCATTTACGAGTTCTTTTTATTGTCTGCAGGTGCTATCTAAGCCATTATCTTCGTTCAGAATTCCCAAACATTATAAATTGTTGATTTGATCCGTTGGAGCTCCTTACCCGGCTCATTCATTTCTTCGAGATCGCATCACTATACTTGCCATAGGTGCTTACTGTGTTGTCTATCCCAGATGGCTTGCCATGCCATGGATGATCTTTTCACCTTCAAAGGACCATTTATTTACCAGTTCCAGCTCATTCTCTCCAAACATTTGCCAACCTTGATGGCTAAAATCCATTTTCACAGAATCAGATAAGAGTGAGAAGTTCAGCTGAGAGGGCTACACAGAAAGCAGTTGATGAACCCAACCCAAGGCCCAGTGGCAATTCAGAAGTGACGACAACTTTAGCAGGCTTGCACCTGATAAGGCCAAAATATGAAACTCTTGTTTGTGCTTAAAAACAAAATTTAAAACCATAAAAAAAAGTGCAGATTACACACCCATGAATCGAAGTGCACAGCCAAATAAAAGCAGAAACAAACGAAGTTAGTCCAGAATTTTCTTCTGGAATATTTTGTTCTTCAACTAACATAGCAATTGCTTTTACGGTCTCTAGCGAAGGAACAAAGAAGGGAACATGCGATCTTTCTATCATTGAGAACCTCAGAACTACATGGATGAATTAATTTCCATCATCTCCTCCATATTATTTCAATTGAATCTTCACTTCAACAAAATCGCATCATCACCCTTGATTTAATTGGTTTCACATTGGAATTGGAACAATAATCATAACAAATGTCATTTAACTATGAGAATTCATCATCTCACAATTTTTCAAAAAAATGGAAATGTATATGTTCAATCATGAAGTGCGATCATACCAAGTTTTGATATCTTCTCCTGAATTTCAACACTAACAAAAAGTACTGGCTGGAGCAGATGAGTCAAGCCTGTGTTTTATGAGACCACCACACCTCCTTTCCTTCAACTTCAGCACTGTCCGCTCCTCTATTTCCATCAACACATTTCTCGCAGACCGCTACAGAGGGTATCAAAAACAGCACTGGTAGCAGCCCACGACGTAGGTGACCGACGCCCTCTGCAGAGCAAATATCTGGAATGCCTGGCCACCATAAAGTTGGCGGAATGAACTCTAGCATCGCAGCCCCATCACAATCTCGCTAGCTCCGATTGTGCAATAGGTTATGGGTCCTAATTACTGGACCGCGAGAATAATATAAACGGGTGGGCCGTGGAGAATCATATTTGGTTTAATTAGCTTGATCCGTCTCACATCTCACAGATTTAGATCGGAGATGACCTCACACGTTATGTACTCTTGATAATAAAAGTCAGTCTTATTTAATAAAAAGTCAGTCTTATTTAACAAAAATCATAAAAATATTTATGTTCAACAAGAAGCACTAATCAAGCTGTTCTTTTTATTGATGCATATACGCTATTTAAGTCTCCATAAATCAAAACATGTCTATCAGCATTCCCTCATACTACATCAGACAATAGCAACAAATACAATGACAACCTGGTAAAAGCTAAGTTGAACTGATGAACTTTACCCTATTAATGCAAGAAAACGAGAGGGAGACTGCAATACAAAATAGTACAGCACAGGGTGCGTTCCATCTCTCAGATGCCGATGCACACAATCCTGGAATGGGTGGGCTCGTCACCTCTGTGGATTTAAGCATTCGAGGCACCCCAAGTATCTTAGAAAATCTAGCTGGAGACTTCCTCCCAAGATTAGATTTTGTTTATGCATCCAGCTTGGATAAGGTGCATGATGAACTTCTCAACTGACAATCTCGGGGAAACATAACAAATGAGTCACCCAAATTAACTGCATTTATATTGCTACAACCATGTCTTCTTCAACTGTTGCCTCAGTTTCCAGAGGAACCATTTGCTGCTTTTCTTGCTCAAGATCATAGACCTTGTCACTCATTCCTTCCTTTCTATATGCATCAATCATCATCGAGTAAGTCATGGAATCTGGTTGGCATAGCTTATCTTTCATTCTCTTGAAAACTCTTTCCATTTCCATTAAATCCTCTGCCTTTGAACATGCATATATGACGGCATTAAAGAACGAAGTATTCTCAGGTATCTCCAATCTTCCAGCCAGTTGCACGCAGCTAATCACCTTATGAAAAAGGCCAGCATTGGCATACCCTCTGATGAGACAGCAGAAAGTCTTGGTGTCCGCCTTCATGCTTTCAGCACGCATCTGATCAAATGTGCATTCCATGTGCTTTGCGTCGCCTACATCAGAAAATGCCTCGATGACATTGTTGTATGTTGATGTAGTCCATGGAAATGAAAGTCTACGCATGTATTCCATTACCGATGACATCTTATCATACATCCTTTTCCTCCCATAAGCACCAATTAGAATATTAAACGTTCGTGTTTCAGGCTCGATTCCGAAGTTGCGAAACTTTTCATACCATCTTTCCATCATTTCGATATTACCCTCATTCCCATACAAACTAATAAAAGTATTCATAGTCCACACATCAGGTTTGCTGGTCGTGCTGTCAAGCATCCTGGAAAGAATCTTCTCCATCTCGTCGTATTTTCCTGCCTTTCCATAGCCGCTAAGCACTGTGTTTTGAGTGACAGTGTTAGGAGTAATTAAGCGTTTAGCCATTTGGTCATAAAGGGATTCAACTAGGTCGAAAGAACCAGCATCAATGCAGGCCTTAATGAGAATGCTGAAAGTATATACATCCGGCTGGCAATTTGGAAGAGACTTCATTTGTTCAAGAAAGGTGAAAGCTTTACTGATCAGATTACTCCTGCAACATGCAGCAATCAAAGCTGTGTAGAGTTCTGAGGTCGGTTCCACCCCTTGATCAACCATTTCATCAAAAAGTTGACAGGCTTGGCCCGGTTGTCCGGATCTTCCGAGAAGAACAAGGAGCCTCATATATGTACCCTCTTTAGGCTGATAAAAGGATTGATCCTTAAGCATCTCAAATACCTAAAATTCAATCCAAGATTAGTTACCTAATTCACTACGATACAACAATGAAAGATGAAAAGGGCTCGCTCACTGAAGCAGGAAAAATAGCATCGTTACTCTTTCTTCTACAATCCAGTGTATTAGTGTATGGACACAGTATCCACATCAAAACAAAATTATCCCCACCCCATAATTATTTCAGAATAAACAAGAATGTACAGCACTATAGGCGCTTGAAAAGCTGAAAAAGAATCTCTCAAGAACTATGTCATCGAATTTAACGTATAACATAATACTCACACGAGTTAAAAGTCGTTATAATAATGAACAACTGGACTGCAATCCAAGTTAAAGGATAGGGTTCTTCATTTCCCAAAAAAATAAATCCATAAAATTAAGGGAAATAGAGACTAAAACGCGAATGTAAAGATGTAAAGAAAGAAGAAAACCTGAAGGGCACGTTGCCATTGCTTCTTCTCAATGGCTTCGGAGAGAGCTTCAGTGACAGTATTGACCCACGCCTTGGCATTATTCTTCTTGTCCAGCTTCTTTTTTATATTCTTAATGGGGGTTCTCCTCTTACCATTGCTCGACAATTGTGGGATAGAGGTTTCTATGAGACCGGGAAATTCACCCACTTTCCAGTGCTTTTTCTTCACTGGAGATGCAACAGTGGCGGAGGAGGAGGAGGAAAAGGTGATGATCAATCTGCGGGGTGTCGGAGTGGCGGCGGCGGTGGGCAGAGGAGAATGGAGGAAGGAGGAGGAGAGGGAGAGTACCATTGGCACTTGGCTAAATATCGTGGGTTGCGTTTGTACGAGAGAGAGACTCGTGGGTTGAATCAGATACATTATAAATTAAAATTATTATCCATATGACAATTCATCTTTATGCATAAATTTTAATTTTTATAATTTATTTTATTTTCTTATTATTCCAAAAATCTATAGAAATAAAAACTAATTTGAAATTTCAATAATGTCATAAAAATATAAAAAAATCAAGATTCTACCATATTCTTCTAAAAGAGGAAGATAAATATAAAACAGAGTATTACGAATGGAATGTAATGCCATTTGGATTAAAAAATGCAACAATGGAATTCCAAAATATAATGAATGAAATTTATAATTCATATATAGATTATATTATCGTCTATATAGATGATGTCCTTATATATTCTGATAATATTGATCAGCATTTTAAACATCTGAATATATTTATTCAAGTTACTAAAAAAACTGGATTGACAATAAATCAGAAAAAAGTAAAACTTTTTCAAACTAAGATAAAATTCTTAGGACATTATATTGAAAATGGAATAATAATTCCTATTGAAAGAGCAATTGTTTTTGTTGATAAACTTCCTGATAAAATCACTGATGTAAATCAATTACAAAGATTTCTTGGAAGTCTTAATTATATAGGAGATTTTTATAAAGATCTCGCTCAAGATTGTAAATTATTATTTCAAAGGTTGAAGAAAAATCCTCAACCATGGACTGATAGTCATACTTTAGCAATACAGAAAATAAAAGAAAGAGTTAAAGAACTCCCTTGTTTATCTATTGCTAATCCTGAAGCATTCAAAATAGTTGAAACATACGCCTCTGATATTGGATATGGAGGAATACTTAAACAAAAATTAGATAATACATCTAAAGAAATTCTTGTGAGATATACTTCTGGAACTTGGAATAATACTCAAAAGAGTTATTCTACAATAAAGAAAGAAATTCTTTCAATTGTTAAATGTATTACAAAATTTGAAAGCGATCTTTTAAATAAGAAATTTTTATTAAGGGTTGATTGCAAATCTGCTAAAGATATTCTTTTAAAAGTTGTTAAAGTAATAGCATCTAAACAAATATTTGCTAGATGGCAAGCTATATTAGCATGTTTTGATTTTGATATTGAACATATCTCTGGAAAATCTAATTCTTTACCAGATTTTCTAACCAGAGAATTTTCGCAACAATAATGCATGACTTTTAGTCGAGAAACAGTTAACAAAGCTCGTGACTTCCAGCTCACACATCCACTGTCTCATGCATTCAATAATGCAAATATGTCATCACCCTCATATGGGTCCTGAGCATCTTGCAGATCGTCTTGATCGGTCATCTGTGTATCGTCTTCCATTTTTTCCTTTCCTTTTGAGGAGGTTGATTCTTGAGTGGATAAATTTGATTTTTCACCAAAAACTTCTGTAAACATAGAAGTAATGGTATCTTTGTTCAAATGTTGAAAAAGTTCTTTTAACAATGTGGTTTGTGTTGGGGTGTCATGATTCAAATTCTTCATAGTTTCTCTGGCAACTCCTAGAGCTATTACTCCCTGTCGATCATAAACTTTGCCTTCTGCAAAGAAGTCTTCTTTTCCCCACCATTTTATAAGAATTTTCCTAATTAATATAGTAGGGGCAAACTTGATTTCAAACTTTTCTTTAGTCAGGTCTTGCAGTCCATATTCCCATCGAATAATCCAGGGAACATTATAATTAATGTCAAATTGAATCATTGCGGTTATTCCGTCAAACTGTGGACTGGCTTGTTGGAACTTAATCCATATGTTTTTAACATTTTTTGGAAGAATAGAGGGCATTACTCCCCACGAAAAGAAAAAAGTTTTGAACCATGTAGGTATAAACTGATGAATATCATCTAATTGGAATTTTATCCACCAAGAATGTTTTCTTTGAAAATTCTCATAAATAAGGGTTGTATCCCAAGCCATGATATAATCATGATAATTAAATATATTAGGCATTGCCTGGAAAGTGTTTAATTGTCTGGCTTGGCTAAGGGGTAAACCCCAATTAGCAGCTGAGATAATCTTTTTTATTATCATTTTAGAAAATGCATAATCGTGATTGCGATCCATATGTTGAATTTCAACTGATCCAGTTTCTACTAAAATTGTTTCAAAATAGTCTCTGGTTTTTCTGCCCAATATGGGTTGTAAATTTTTAATTAAATAGCTTTGAGCTATATGGATAGGTGATAGACCTTTAAGGTCTTTATCAACAGGACAGCAATTAAGACATCCTGATATTAAATAGGGATATTTTAAATCTTCTTTTGAACCCTTTAATGCAAATATTGCATTATGATAGTAATGAATTTCATAAGCAGTATCATCATCTGAAAATTCTTTAATTAGATCAAATTTTTCTTCTTCTGTATAAGCCATATTAGGCTGAGGAACAGTAACCCCTCTTTTAAAGGGGGGTTTATTCATCGGTTTTTTTCCGGTTGCTGGTCTCTTTAGAACCGTCTTCCAAGGTTGATCCCTGCAAAAATTCTCTGGTTAGAAAATCTGGTAAAGAATTAGATTTTCCAGAGATATGTTCAATATCAAAATCAAAACATGCTAATATAGCTTGCCATCTAGCAAATATTTGTTTAGATGCTATTACTTTAACATCTTTTAAAAGAATATCTTTAGCAGATTTGCAATCAACCCTTAATAAAAATTTCTTATTTAAAAGATCGCTTTCAAATTTTGTAATACATTTAACAATTGAAAGAATTTCTTTCTTTATTGTAGAATAATTCTTTCGAGTATTATTCCAAGTTCTAGAAGTATATCTCACAAGAATTTCTTTAGATGTATTATCTAATTTTTGTTTAAGTATTCCTCCATATCCAATATCAGAGGCGTCTGTTTCAACTATTTTGAATGCTTCAGGATTAGCAATAGATAAACAGAGCGAGATTTTTATAAAAATCTCCTATATAATTAAGACTTCCAAGAAATCTTTGTAATTGATTTACATTAGTGATTTTATCAGAAAATTTATCAGCGAAAACAATTGCTCTTTCAACAGGAATTATTATTCCATTTTCGATATAATGTCCTCAGAATTTTATCTTAGTTTGAAAAAGTTTTACTTTTTTCTGATTTACTGTCAATCCAGCTTTTTTAGTAACTTGAATAAATATATTCAGATGTTTAAAATGTTGATCAGTATTATCAGAATATATAAGGACATCATCTATATAGACGATAATATAATCTATATATGAATTATAAATTTCATTCATTATATTTTGGAATTCCATTGGAGCATTTTTTTAATCCAAATGGCATTACATTCTATTTGTAATGGCCAAATGGTACAGTAAAAGCTGTTTTATATTTATCTTCCTCTTTTAGAAGAATTTGGTAGAATCCTGATTTTAAATCAAAAGAAGAGAATATTTTCCCTTTAAATAATCTATTTAATAAATCTGTTGAGGATCGATGTTGAGTTTAGAGGGGGGTGAATAAACTCTCCTCGTTCTTTCTTTCTTCTGATGAGGTACTAAAATCCTGTTAGAGATAGTAGTTTATCTTGTTGCGTATAATTTCACCTAGATTACAATTATAGGTGCGGAAACAATCTGATGAAGTAAGTGAAAGACAATAATAAGAGTAGGCAGTAGTTGTTTATGGAAGTTCGAAGATGAAATCTTCTACGTCTCCCCTTCTCCTGTTTCCAGAAGGTATAACTAAAAGACTTTGGATATTACAGTACAACTCTTGTACACACCCACTTCAGAAGGACTTACACCTTTGCCTACTGAAACTCTTAGTCACTCGACTCAAAAAGAACGTGATACATAAAGTTCTGAAAAGACACTTTTCAGATTACAAACTCTTCCTGATAAAGTATAAATGTTGTAAAAGATTGTGAAGAGTGTGAGAATCAGTAGCACAAGATGATCTTCAAAAGATCAGATATTTGCTATGAAGCGTGTGCTACTTTTCTTTGTGTTGAACTCAAAGTTATCAAGGAATTTCGAGGTTGTCTCGTTGATTGAAATAGCATTGATCCTTGAAAAGATATTATGCGTAGAGTGTTCTTTCTATAAGGGTTTGTTCCATGTATATATAAGCGACTGAGTTCAACATTTATGATCAGAAGATGTCTTCAGATATCTGATAGAGTCAGCTTTATTACCAAAAAAAGGTTCCTGCAGAAAAGCTATAAAACAATCAGTCTTGTTTTATACTAAACTCGGTAAAGTGAATTAAATGACTCCGTATAGTATTTAATGCTGCAATTAATACTAGTACTTGGTAACTTTAACGGTAACATTTAAAGTAGTCACGTTAGGCAACATCTTCTACTGATTCTGTTTTTCTATCCTTTCTACTGCTTTGTTTTACTAGACCAGTAGCTTCTGATTTTCTTGTTGTCTACTGTTTTCTTAAAGAGTGCTGCTGGTCTGCTGGTTTTTATTTTCATCGCCACAATTAATTCATGTCTATCAATTTCCCCCTTTGTGGTGATGCCAAAACCTAAACAGTAGGAAAGCGTTGAATAACAGATAATCAGTTAGCAAAAGGATAATATCAAAGAAATTAACAAAGTAAATTGTCAATCAGTTCCAATGTCCCTGTAAATGATTTCTTCATCTTGAGGATCCTGAAATCTTCTACTGAAGGTTCAGCTTCTGATTGCCTTAGTTCTGATTCAGATGGATCTCTTCGTTTTTCTTCCTCATTTTTGGCATTAGCGGCAATCACATGGGCTATAAGATCATTCATTCTTCCAGACAAGTTTTGAATGCCATTGGTTAACATCTCCAGATATGGAGCTTGAGTAGAGATACGATCATTGAGAGTAGTGAGAGATTGAGTTTGAGAATCAATCTTGGCATCCATTACTTCCATGGAGGTGGAAAATGATCGAATGAGATCATCATGCTCGGTGAGTCGATTTAGTATGTCACTTTGAGCAAGCACGATGTGACTATGATTTCTCGATACAGCTTGTCTGAAAACAATGGTTTCAGCATACATTTTCTCCATGGATTCCGCCGTTTTATATATTTCTTTGCTCATTCGATCTCTGAAGAACTGAGCACCACTAGATTCTGATAAGCTCTCATAGGACATCCGCTTGACTAAATCAGACAGTTATGGAGTTCCCTTTGCAGAACGTCAATCTGAAACTCCAAATTGAATGTTTCTGATTCAGTTGAGGGGGTTCACTCAAGCAAGCGTTGCCTTATTTCAGCAACACGAGTGTTCATGTGAGTTTGAACAGGATCAGTGACAATCAGCGCAGTAGAGACTTGATTGGTGTTGAGGGAAATGGTATCCATCACAGCTGTAGACGGACCAGGGTCAGTAGAGCTTTCATCTGGAATAGCAGAAACAGTTGGTTCGGCAGCAATTATTGTAGGAACAATCTCTTCATCAGGAGCAACCAAGTCGGAGACCAAGTTCTCTTCTGTTGGAACAGTGGCAGTAGGTGAAGCTGATTGTTCTGCAGTTATGAGTTCAGATTGCTGATCCAAAAGAACTTTCATTTCTGCTTGATGAGCAGCAGAAAAGTTCGCTAGGTTTGGCAAAAGAGATATAGCATCTGATTCTGCCATATGTTGTTCTGCGGTTGGAGAGGGTGATGGTAGCAATGAAGTAGCTGGAACTGCTTCCTGAGTAGTAGGGGACGTGGGAACAATTGACTCAATGACTTCTTCAACTGAAGTCAGTTCATGCACAGACAAAAGAGATGATGACTGAATAGGCCTTGTTGGTGATGCAGGAGTACTGAGAACAGAAGCTTTTGGTGAAGCTGTAGTCCGTTCCTCAACTGTCTGGATCTGTGGAAAGTCTGGAACAAGGCCGACTTGATATTCAATTGGCTCACCAAAGCCCTTTTCTTGATCAAGAAGTTGCTCACTCATCTGTTTCAATTTGTCAGTTAGAATCAGAATGACGTTTTGATCCTGAACAGCAGTAGGAATTGTAGGATCAAAATTTGATTCAAGAATTTTCAGAACCGATTCCAACTTCTGACATTTCAGCTGTTCGAGGATGTAGCTTCTTCTACGCAAGGCCTCGATTACATTTTCTGTTTTGGCAAGCTGAAAGACCCTCTTCTCAGCGTTCATTATTTTCCCATAGGATCCTTTCTTCTTGAAGTAAGCAAAAGAATGAAAAATTCGGACCTTGTGCCACTCGTCAAAGAAATTCATGTCATCATTGGCAGAGCTTTCTATTTCTGCCAAATGAAGATCAACACCTGTGGTCACAGTTGAATAGAGTCCAAAAAGTTGTGGTTCTTCAATCATCTTTCCTTTGCTTTTATCGGTTGATGAAATAGGCAAAATGGGTCGAAATGCAGAAGACCCCCTTGTTGGTTCTCGAATCACTATTCCAGACATTGGTCTGAAAGTAGAAGCAGTAGATGTTGCTGGAACAGATGCAGCAGATTGCACTGAAGTAGGAGTAGTGGGTCGTGCAGATGGAACCACTTCTGGAAACACCTGTCTGATTGGCACTTTCTCAATTTCAGAAATTGCTGTTGTCTTCTTGATTTTAAGAACAGTACGTGCTTTCTTCTTGATTGGAGTTGGTAGGGATGGTTGAACATCAGCAGCAGACTCTTCTGATACTGTTTTATCAGAATCAGTAGATACGATCACTCTTTTCCTTTTAATCTTTCGTTGAGGTTTCTGAGCCTCAGAAAGAGTCTCTCCAATCTCCTTTTTCAAGGCAACAAATTCAGCCACGGTTGGCTTGGGCCTTAAAGCGAGTACATTTCAGCATCAATCATTGTTACCGAAACAGCATCCTGTTCACTTGTAAAAGTGAAACCAGCATCCTTTAGCATTGTGCTGATCTGAACAGCAAATCCAGAACTTTTCATGGTGACCATGTCTTTCATGATTCTGAATATGAAACGACTCCAATCCACTTTAGTTCCCTTAGTGATGGCAGCCATCACTTGAACTTTCTCTTTTGTTAACTTGTCGAACGTGCCAGCTTTGACTAATATAGCTTTCGCCACAATATCAGCCAGAAGGAGACAATTCTTCTCCAGAGGCTGAGAAAGTGCTGAGAGCAATAGACATTTCTAGCTTGGAAATATCAGATAGTTCAGAAGTACCTAAAATTGGGAGGAGGAAGGTTGCTCCCAATAGTGCGGCATCAATGGAGATGGATGTATCTCCTTGAGAGTGAACGATCTTTCCTTCATGCACAGTTGCCTTGGCATAGAAATCCAGAAGAGCATTTTTGTATATCACAGCTGGTGCTTCCAAGAATTTTCGAAGTCCTGATTTCTCAAGGACTTGAAACATTTTAACAAGGTTCTCATCTTTGACATTGAGAACTGAAGCAAAGTTGACTTGATATGCATTAAGAGTGTATGCTCCGGTCATTTCTGTACGAGGAAAGGATCAGATAAAATTTGCAGTAGATAGAAAATGATTAAGAGAAAGCAGTAGTTGAGTAACAACAGTTTTGAAACGGTAAAAGTGAAAAGTGAGAAGGTAATATTTTAAAATGAATGTACATCCGTCAAGTAAACATAAGGACACGTGTCAGTATGTTTATGGTTGAATGTTTGAAAAGACTTGCAGAGTTTGTCAGAGACGCGAATGATTTTAAAAATTTGAAATAGGCGAGCTGTCCAGACGGTTACTAAGAATAATCAAAAGAAGATTTGTCGTTTTATGATAACGTCTGCTGGAAGTTTCAGAGTGCTGAAATATTTGAGCACTTTGACAAAACCAGCAGACTCGTTGTTTTATCGAAAAGACAAATATTCTATCTGTTTTCTGAAAAAGGTATAAAAATCTTAGTCTGACTAAGATAATGTTCTCCCTCGGTAAATGCAACTAATAAGTGGATATTAAACACCAAGCGACTCTTGGCAATCTCTCAATCTGAACCGTTGAAAATGAACAGTCGCAAGGGTCTTTGTTTCTTCCGAAGATTACTATAAATTGCCTGCACATCTTAAACAAAGTTAAACATTCATAATCTAAAATGAAAGCTCAAGTTAAAGAAGAGTTAGAGTCTGATCCAGGAGCCAAAGTAAAAAGGTTCAGAAGGAAGTTTGTAGATGTCATTTTTCACGTAATGATCCTTGGATCAAACTCCTGGAGTTGTAATGTCAACAATCAAGAAGATTTGTTGCTTCCATTTAGTCTGAGATGTAGCATCGATCTTTTCCAAAAGCTTTCTAATGCAATAAGAGAGTGCTGGTTGATCGATGATACTGATATCTTCAGTTGTACCCCTGTAAGGCTTTTTCTAATACATTAGTGCTAACAAGACCCAAGCTTGCTAGATTCTTACTAGACCCAAGCTTGCTGGAATCTCTTTGAAGAAGACCATCCTTTTCCTGCTGAAGATACTACGATCTGCTGATATTACTGAATGCAAAAGTTTAATGTAAAGCTTCTTGTTAAAGAGCATTTTTTGATCTACTGCTTTTACTTCTGCATCGTTTAATGTACTGGAATGGTTTCTAATAAAGTTTCAGTTTAAGTACTTGATATTTCATTCTGCTTTTCTGCAAATAACTTACTGTTGGCTAAGTAAGATAAATAACTGATGAATAATGAATTAATTCAGAAGAAGAGAGGTCGTCTGTGATAGCTTCTACTGTAAGATAAGAAAAGCCCTGTTTTGTTAATGAAACAAATTACTTTCTGCATCTGACAGAAATCTCATATAATCAGAAAAATGTTCTTTCTAAATTAATGATAATTTTGATAAATGAAT
Source organism: Primulina eburnea (assembly GCF_022965805.1). NCBI lineage: Eukaryota > Viridiplantae > Streptophyta > Magnoliopsida > Lamiales > Gesneriaceae > Primulina > Primulina eburnea. The sequence continues at coordinate 6,907,246 of NC_133104.1, forward strand.
TGTCAATAGTTAGACATAGGACGTTTCAGTATCCTTTACTACGGGTATGATTATCTCGATTTTTGGTGCTTCTTGAGATCTATAAATAAGAACAAAGGGTTAAGCCAAATAGTCACAAAACAAAATGTCAAAAGAAAATAGTTCTGATCTGGCCGAGGAGTTCATGAAAGAGGTGACCGCTGCACGGAAACAAGTGATCGAAGACAAAGTGCTAGAAAAGACACTTTCTACCTGGACTAAGATCCAGGAGCTTCAGTCCGACTTTGAAAGTGGGTTGTGCGCTACTACCAAGCAGCTGGTAGTAATGGAGAAGTATTATCGACGTCTCCATAGTGCTGACATCGCAGATGTCTTTTCTGATAATGGTGTTTACCTCCTTATGCTCTTAAAGGATCATAGGACTCTGAAAAAGATTGCTTTTTCAGAGGAGTTTTTGCGTACCTCCACTGGAGAGCTAACTACTTGGTTGGCCTTCTGGAGAGAGAATGTTAAGGATGAAGTCACGATTGTACGCCCCCGCCTTTATCGTTAATGAAGTTTTATAATTTGTCTACTGATTTTTCTTTTTCATGTCTTTTATTTTCTGCAAAATAACTCTAAAGAAACATAGGAAGTCACAACACAATTTTGAAGATAACAGATAATTAATTTAAGTCTATTAATCCAAGAGAGTTTCGAAAATAAGAAAACTTATTTTCCGGCAAAGGTGTGAAGATATCTGCTGTTTGTTGATCAGGAGAAACATATTCCAGACGAATGTTCTTCTTCTGTACATGATCTCTGATGAAATGATGTCTGATGTCTATGTGCTTTGTTCTGGAATGAAGTACTGGATTTTGTGTGATTGCAATGGCACTGGTATTGTCACAGAAAATAGGTGATTCGGAGGCTTGAATTTCATAGTCTTTTAACTGTTGCTGAATCCATAATATTTGAGAGCAGCAGCTTCCAGCAGCCAGATATTCTGCTACTGCAGTAGTTGTGGCTATGGAAGTCTGCTTTTTACTAAACCAGGATATCAGCCTATCACCAAGAAATTGACAAAAACCACTTGTGCTTTTTCTGTCTAGTTTGCAACCTGCGTAATCAGCATCTGAATATCCAATGAGATTTAACGATGAATCATTGGGATACCATAAGCAGACATTTTGAGTTCCTTTTAAGTACTTCAAAATACGTTTAGCAGCAATATAATGAGATTGTTTCCGGTTAGATTGAAATCTCGCACTAATACAAACAGAAAACATGATATCTGGTCTACCGCAGTCAGATATAACAATGAACCAATAAGACCGCGATACTGAGTTACCTCTACTGGAATTCCATTTTCATCTTTATCAAGTTTAATAGATGAGCTCATTGAAGTCGAAGTAGCAGAGCATGCTTCCATAACGAACTTTTTCAGAAGCTCCTTGGTGTACTTGGCTTGATTTATAAAAATTTCAGTATCAAGTTGTTTAATCTGTAATCCTAAGAAGAATGTTAGTTCTCCCATCATGCTCATTTCGAATTTATCATCCATCAATTTTCCAAACTTTGCACACAATTTGGGGTTAGTTGACCCAAAAATAATGTCATCAACATAGATATGTACTAAAAGTATATGCTTATTCTTGACTAAAGTAAACAGAGTTTTGTCTACTGCTCCAATTGTAAAGTCATGATTAATAAGAAATTGCGATAAGGTCTCATACCACGCTCTAGGTGTCATACCACGCTCTAGGTGCCTGTTTTAGACCATATAATGCTTTGTGTAATTTGAATACATGGTGAGGTGAGAAATGATCGATAAAACCTGGAGGTTGTTCGACGTAGACTTCTTCTTGTAAAAGACCATTTAGAAAAGCACTCTTCACATCCATTTGATATACTTTGAAATTTTTGAAAGCAGCAAAGGCCAAAAATATTCTGATAGCTTAGAGCCTTGTTACTGGTGCGTAGGTCTCATCATAATCTATTCCTTCTTCTTGTCTGAAACCTTGAGCTACCAGTCTTGCTTTATTTCTGATCATTGTGCCTTCTTCATTGAGTTTGTTTCTGAATACCCACCAAGTTCCAATGACAGCTTGGTGAGATGGTCTAGGTACTAGAAACCAAACTTCGTTTTGTTTGAATTGATTCAGCTCTTCTTGCGTAGCTTCAACCCAACTAGGATCCAGAAGAACTTATTCAATTTTCTTTGGTTCATCCTGAGAGATAAAAGCAGCATGCATGTATTCATTAATCATTTGCCTTCTGGTTCTCAAAGGCGCTGCTGGATTACCAATAACCAATGATGGAGGATGAGATTTTCTCCAAGTAAAAGGATTTATAAGGATATCTTCCTGATTTGATATGTTGAGATTGTTCTCGACGGAACCAGTAGTAGGTTCTTGAGTGTCTTCTGCTGGTATTGGCAGATCTAATGTCTGTACTTCTGGTTCCACTATCGGAATCTCTGGTTTTGGATTTTGAAGATCCTTGATGTTTGCTTCTACATCATCTTCACTGTCCAGTTCCAAGTGGATCCTGTCTAGCATGTTACTTAAATCTGACGTGTTAGATATTTCAGGAGCACTACTGTCTTCATCGAAGATAACATGAATCGACTCTTCAACATTAAGAGTTCTATTGTTGAAAATTATAAAGGCTTTGCTTACAGCAGAGTAAACAAGAAATAGTCCAGCATCTGATTTTGAGTCAAATGCAGTTAAATGATTCTTGCCATTATTTAGTACAAAACATTTGCAACCAAACACATTAAAATAAGATAAGTTCGGTTTATTCCCTTTCCATATTTCATAAGGAGTTTGATTGTGCCTTTTGTTGACCATAGTTCTGTTTTGCGTGTAACAAGCAGTGTTAATTGCTTCAGCCCAAAAGCGCTGAGAGATGTCTGCATCTGCTAGCATTGTTCTAGCTGCTTCTTTTAGAGTTCTATTTCTCCTCTCAGCTACTCCGTTTTGTTGAGGTGTTCTGGCAGCTGAATATTCATGATGAATCCCCTGTTCATCTAAATATAACTCAAGATTTTTGTTAGTGAACTCAGTACCCCGATCACTTCTGATTTTAATGATGGAAGAAGATTTTTCATTTTGATTCCTTTTCAGAAGCTTGATCAGGAGGCTACTGGTTTGATCTTTTCCTGCGAGAAATATTACCCAAGTGAATCTAGAAAAATCATCAATAACAACAAGAGTATATTTCATTCCCCCTAAGCTCATGATAGGGATTGGACCAAATAGATCCATATGCAGTAATTCCAGACATCTTGAAGTTGATTTGCTATCTTTGTTCTTGAAACTAGAACTTATCTGTTTCCCAAGCTGACAAGCAGAACAAACATGATTTTTAACAAAATTAATATCAGGTAAGCCATCAACTATATTCTGCTTTTTGAGATGATTGATTGATTGACTTGAAATTCAGATTATTCAATTTCTTGTGCCATAGCCAGTGTTTATTACTAAGAGAGGCAACTAAGCATGTAGGAGTGTTGACATGATTTGAGTTCCAAGAGACTCTGTAGGTGTTTCCTTCTCTCTTTCCAGTTAATACAGTAGTTTCAGCAGAATCTCTAACTATACGCGAGTGCTTCTGAAAAGCTACAGAATAACCATTATCACATAGTTGACTAATGCTAATTAGATTTTAACAAAGGTTGTCAACTAATAACACATCATTAATGGTTATGTTACCATGGATAATCTTATCTTTACCCACGGTTTTACCTTTTGAGTTGTCTCCAAAAGTTATCTTTGGTCCAGTGCAACTCATTATCTCGGAAAGTAGGTTTTTCTGTCCAGTCATGTGTCTGGAATATCCATTGTCCAAATACCATGTAGAGTTACTGATTTCTGTTTTCTTCTGATGTTCCTGCAAACACAAATTTTAGTATCTGGTACCCAAATTTATTTGGGTCCAAGCCTTATCAGTCCTTTGGGGACCCAAATTTGTACAATTTTTGTACTTCGGGTATCCATGGAGGTGTGTGCAACAAAGGGTCTGTTGTTTTTAACATTGTGCATCCTAGTATGTTGTTCTTCCCTTCTGTTTCTGTTGTCCAGCTTGTATCTGTTCTGAACAGGTTTAGAATTGTAGTACTGGTAGTTTTTAACCTTCATAGGAGGTTGTGTTCCTGAGTTGAATCCTCTTCTGATTCTAGAACTCTGGTCAACTTTTTCCTTAGGTTCAACATAACCCAGACCATAATGCATTCTTTTGTTCATCTGATTTACATTCCTTTCTATTGAAGCAGTAGGTACATCTGGTTTCTGTACCACGCTGGATTTCACAAAGTGAATATACTTCCCTTTGCACATATCCAGTTTTGGCTTAGTATTTGATTCAGAGGTACCTTCATTATTACAAAAACTGAGACCACTCATGTCTCCAGATTGTTTTTGTAACTCTTGAATCTTTTCCAGTGAATTGGAAGACTTGTTCCAAGCATTTACCAGTAGTGATAACTTTTGGTTTTCAGAAAGCATCTTCTGGTAATATGCTTTTGCTCTTTCATTCTCCGTTTTTAATTTACTCATCTCAACTTGTAAATCATTACAGCTGTCTACTTGCAAGCAAGTGAACTTACTGTTCTGATCCTTTAAGTCCTGATTTTCGATCTTAACTTCTTCAAATGATTGAGAAAGTCTAGAATACTCTTCTACCATGTCATGTAATGCATTAATCAGATCAGTTCGTGTGAATTCGTTAGAATCAAAATCAAATGCATCTCCAGATGTCGAGGTTGAATCAGTGTCTGCCATGAGACATTTGACTTCTTCTGTATCACTGTCACTGGAATGACTATATGAATCAGATGACTCAGAGCTGGAGTCCGCCCATTTGGATTTGCTTTCTTCAGCAATCATTGCTTTTCGATCTCTTATGGACTTTTTGTCATTCCTCTTGTGATCCTTTCTCTTCTGGTCATCCTTCTTTGGTTTAGGACAATCAGCAATGAAATGACCTATTTTTCCACAGTTAAAGCATCCCATATCACCAGGTGGTGAATCTTTCTTGAAGTTGCAATTGGGACCCTGATAAGTTCGATGGTTCTTTTTCATGAACCTGGAGAATTTCTTTACAAACAAGGACATAGCATCACTACTGATTTGTTCAGCAATCTTTTCCAATGTACTGTCAATTATCACAGTAGGTAATGCTTGAGGTACAGCTGTAGCATCAGTAGAGGAGGTAGTAGCAGTAGCAGTAGCAGCAAGAGCCTTGGTAGGTAGACTTGAAGGCTCTTCTCCACTTCTTACCTCTAATTCGAACTCGTATGCTTTCAGATCTGCAAACAAGTCGTGCAGTTCCAACTTGTTTAGATCTTTGGATACTCTCATAGCCATTGTTTTTACATCCCATTCTCTGGGTAAGGCTCTCATCACCTTGAGAGCTATTTCTCTGTTGCTATGCTCTTTACCCAGAGCTGTTATCTCATTTACCAAGCTACTGAATTTTTCATCGAACTCATTTAGAGTTTCACCAGCTCTCATTTTTAGATTTTCGAACTTCTGCATTGCTACAGACAGTTTGTTATTTTAATCTTCCTAAAGGTGTTCTTGTCGAGAGTTTTATATAATATATCATTTGCAACATTATCAAGGTTGGCCTTCTTCTTATCTTCGCTGGTCCATTCACTTCTTGATTTTTCAACCATCTGTGGTGCACCCTCAGTAACAGCAACAGCTGTGTTAGGCTTTAATATTTTTAATGGACCATCTGTGATGACATACCACATGTCATCATCTTGTGCTGCAAGATGAGCTTGCATTCTAATCTTCCAATCATCAAAATCTTCCTTAGAGAACATAGGGATCTTGCTAAAGTATGCCATATGTTGTAGTTTTTCACGAACAAGAATAACCTGCTCTGATACCAATTGTTGAGGATCGAAGTTGAGTTTAGAGGGGGGTGAATAAACTCTTCTCGTTTTTTCTTTCTTTTGTAAGGTACTAAAATCCTGTTAGAGATAGTAGTTTATCTTGTTGCGTATACTTTCACCTAGATTACAATTATAGGTGCGGAAACAATCTGAAGAAGTAAGTGAAAGACAATAATAACAGTAGGCAGTAGTTGTTTATGGAAGTTCGAAGATGAAATCTTCTACGTCTCCCCTTCTCCTGTTTCCAGAAGGTATAATTAAAAGATTTTGGATATTACAGTACAACTCTTGTACACACCCACTTCAGAAGGACTTATACCTTTGCCTACTGAAACTCTTAGTTACTCGACTCAAAAAGAACGTGATCCATAAAGTTCTGAAAAGACACTTTCAGATTACAAACTCTTCCTGATAAAGTATAAGTGTTGTAAAAGATTGTGAAGAGTGTAAGAATCAGTAGCACAAGATGATCTTCAAAAGATCAGATATTTGCTATGAAGCGTGTGCTACTTTTCTTTGTGTTGAACTCAAAGTTATCAAGGAATTTCGAGGTTGTCTCGTTGAGTGAAATAGCGTTGATCCTTGAAAAGATATTATGCGTAGAGTGTTCTTTCTGTAAGGGTTTGTTCCATGTATATATAAGCGACTGAGTTCAACGTTTATGATCAGAAGATGTCTTCAGATCTCTGATAGAGTCAGCTTTATTACCCAAAAAAGGTTCCTGCAGAAAAGCTATAAAACAATCAGTCATGTTTTATACTAAACTCGGTAAAGTGAATTAAATAACTCCGTATAGTATTTAATGCTGCAATTAATACTAGTACTTGGTAACTTTAACGGTAACATTTAAAGTAGTCACGTTTGGCAACATCTTTTACTGATTCTGTTTTTCTATCCTTTCTACTGCTTTGTTTTACAAGACCAGTAGTTTCTGATTTTCTTGTTGTCTACTGTTTTCTTAAAGAGTGCTGCTGGTCTGCTGGTTTTTATTTTCATCGCCACAATTAATTCATGTCTATCAAAATCTCTTTTATTTGGTAATGGATGCTTTATCCATTTTAACGCTTTATTAAGCGGTTTATAATTGATAACAAGTCTTGGAGCTCCTCTCTCAATTTCTGCTGCATTTTCTACATAAAATGCTGGACAACTCCAATGACTATTACTTGGTCTTATCAATTCTTTTTTAAGAAGACTATCAATTTCTTCTTTGCAATAATTTAAAGGCTAGGTCCCATAGCTATAGGCCTAGCTTTAGTAGAAATTTTATCCTCAATAAAATCATTCGTATAAGGTAGACTAACTTGATGTTTCTTCCTATTCCAAAAGGCATTAGGAACATCAGCACAAATTTCTTTAGATATATTTTTTGAAATAATTTTATTTTTTCTTGAATTTTCTCAGAATTTATTTTTTATTTAATATTTTAAAAAAAACTTCATCTTTTAATGAAGTACAAAATTTTCTTTATTATTTACTATTTTTTGTAAAATATTAATAGATTTTGAAACATGTATAGTAGTAAATGGGAAAAATAAATCATTTCTTTTAATATTAGTATATAAACCCTTTTCATTAATTTTATTAATAGGAAACAACATTTGGAAAAATGGGGTTCCTAGAATCACAGGAGTAGAGATATTTTTAATGAGAATAAAAGTACTATTTAAACAAACTTCAGAATTACATATAGCTACATCAGACAATTTGTAATTGACTATAAGAGGTTGTTTATTAGCAGCTGTTATAAATTGAGTAGTCTTTTTATAATATTTAGAAGGAACAATTCCTTCACTGATGTAATTTATATCAGCTCCTGTATCCAGAAGTGCTTCAATAGTAATTTTATTAATAATTAATGTTACTTTTGAGTACCATTTTTGAGAAATGATTTGATCAATTTTATTAACCCATACCATTTGATTTATTTCATTATCATCTTTGGGTAAAATATTTTCTTCTTCTTCTTCATCAGAAGTAGAATCGTTTTCCCAAATATGATCATTTTTAATACTAAGAGTATTTACTCTTTCTTTTTTTAAATATTTTATCTCAGATTTTATCTGATCTATCTCTCCTTTTAATTCAGAGATAGTAGGCTTTCTTTCTTTTTGTTTTGCCTTTTCTAATATTTTATTATAAAAATATAATTCATGTTCTTGTACAGTATTTTGTACAAGTTTAGTAGGCTTATGATTTGCCATATTCAAATAATGTTCTATAGCTTTTCTTTTTTCTATAGGATCTTTTATTTGATCTATAAGATCTAAAATGAAAGTTTCTTCATTTGATATTACATTTATTTCTAATCCCATAAAGTTTATGAGACATGTATCACAATCACAGTCTGGATCACATATTTTATTTTCTGATATTTCAGAATCATTATCTGAACTACTATTAGAATATTCAGATAATCATCAATAATGTTGATATAAAAATCTTTTTGTTTATCTTCTTCTTTATTAAGAAGAATATTTATCAATGATTCTTTTAAATCATTGGTTATATTGAGATTATTAATCTTTTTCTTGACATAACACTTATTAGCTTTATGTCCAATCTTTCCACATTTCCAGCATACTGGAACATTAGTAGAATCATTTTTTATAGGTTTTTTATACCTTTTCTTAGAATATTTTTTAGATTTTTTTTATCTTTTAGATAATTTTTTTTCTTTTTAAAAGGAAATCTTTTTCTTTTCTTATCTCTTCTAGGATATTGTATTGGTTGAAAGCCTATTTGCTCGCAAAAATCACCAATAATATTTCTATTTTCTTCTTTTTGCATATCAAGTTGTCTTTTTAACTTGATGTCATTACAAAGAGTTATACCTTCTGCAGTTATTTCTGGAGATAAATCTCCATAAGTAAGAATACTCCAATCTATAGAATTTGTTGGAGATTTAGATTTTAATCTATTTTTAACTCTTTCAGCAAATAGAACTGGAAGTCCAGAAATAAATTTTTCTTTCCAAAAATTTGCATTACAATCATTTCTGGTTAAAATTTTTTCATAAACACATCTTTATACCATCTAAATTCAGATAGTGTTGGACATCTCAAATTCATTAATTGTTCTTGAGATCTATCTAATTGAAGTTCATTAGCTCCAATAAAATTAGATAGAATGGTATAAATCAATATATTAACGGCATCAAACTCTTCTCTTCCATTTAAATCAATTATAGAAGAGTTAAGAATTTTATTCTTTGCATCTTTTGAAAGATAAAAATCCCACCAACCTTGAAGTTGGCCAGTAAAACCAGTAATAATAGCTTGAGCAATTTGCCTATCATTAATACCTTTTATTTTTGCGGCAGAAGAGTATATTAACATTTGTTTAATTACAGTTTTAATCTGATATTCAGACTTTCCATCTATGTTCCATTCAGTAATGGCTTCACCATTAAACTGAACGTAATCTTTCTTTTCTTCAATCTGAAGATCTATAGGTGTTGCTTTTTTATAAAAAAAAAAGGTTTACAATTGATACTTTATGCATTTTATTAATCTTCATTTCATCTTCAGAATAACTTGAAGAATTTTCAAGTTGTTCATCTTTGGTAATTACCGAAATAGAACCTTTTTCTTTGATATTTATTTTTGGTAATCGGCCTATTAGACCTTCCATAAAATCTTCATCTTTTTTGGAACTTAAAAGAAATTTTTCTTGCTTAAGATTAGGGGGAGGTTTTATCATCAAAGTTTTCGAACTTTCTCCTCTAGAAATTTCTTGTTTAGATTTAGAAAGGATTTCTTCTATTCTAGTGGTTTGGTTTCTTAAAGAATGTAAAGTGAGATTAGTAAAATTATTTTGCTGAATTATATGGTCAAAATTACCATGTCCTATTTCAGATTTTATGGGAGTAGCATAAATCTCTTTATTACCCCTTTTAATTTGTAGAGTAGTAAATGGAGGATGAATCTCAAAGGATTCTTCTCCTGTTTCATGAACATATAATTTATATGTTGATTCAAGAGTATTTATAAAAGACTCATCTTTGAAATTTGGAAATATTTTATTTCTAGCTGGAAAATATAATTTTTCCATCCATTTGAAGAAAACCAAATTTAATTTAGTTTCTTCAACCCATTCGGTATATCTTAAAAAATATAGATTTTGTTGTTTTGAGTTTAAACAACTTAAAAACCATTTTTTCTTATTTAAATTTTTAACCTTTTCTAAACTTTTTTGAATAAGATTATTATGATTAATAACCATAACATTATAACCCATATCAGAGAAAGTAGGAGAATCTGATTTTCTGTTATTAACAGAATAACTTCTTTGAAAACGAGAAGTGCTAGATTCAGGAAGATCAACCTTATATTCTTGTTGAGATATATTATCCTTAGTCTTTTGAATACCAGATATACTGATTTTTTCAAAATCAGATATAGAAGAAGTAGAATTTCTACTTTCTTCTGGAACTTTAATAAATTAGCATGATGAGCTTATACTCTTACAAGCTCATGTTTCATGCTCACGTTACATTAATCTCATCATAATCCCGACAATCCAATATCATCGATATGACAATTTCAACTTCTTTGTCATTATGATGCACACTTTAGTTTCGAGATCACCAATGTCTAAATAAGGCATGTTGTAAGGCCCAAGAATTTAATTACCGTAATCTGAAAAGATTTGAGTACAATTACCGTAATTTAAGATTGATATGGAAAGATTTATTGATCAATCGACAAGATTTGGATTAATGAAGGTTATGGGAGCTCAAGTGACGAAGCCGGGCGTTGGTGTAGTTTACACCAAGATGTTGGACCGAACATCTCAAGATGTTCGACCGAACATCTCGCGCCCGAGCGGTAGAAAAGAACCGCCCGACCGCCAATGTTATTTTTTGGACAGAACATTTGGCACTCGAGCGGTAGAATATTACCGCCCGAGGCTGAACATCTCGACAGAATATGCCGCGCCCGAGCGGTAAAGATTAACCGCTCGAGCGCGAGTCATGCAACATGAAAAATTGCCACTTGGTCTGTATATGCGCGACGTGTATATATATACATATATCATACATATCAAACTTTGGTAAGAAGGGAAAAAGGGAGAAACGAAGGAACCGAGAAGGGAAGCTCTAATCCTTACGCCTTTTCACTTCAATCCGCCCGTCTGATTTTGAATCCGACTTTAGCACAGAGTTTCTATCAACGCAGGCTACAACTGGACGTAAGTGTTGCTACGTTTTGACATGTTTTGAAATTATGTCATTGTCAGAATTGAATAGGATTCATATATGATGTTCTTGTCATGTTAGACATCATAGAATCGAAGTCAGATTAAAGAACGGACTGTTTATGTAATTGTTATGATTTTCTGGAGTCGATTTGACTGCGAATTCATATCAGATATGTATGGTTATTGAGATTATGACTAGTATCGATATTGATTAGGAGTTCTGGTATTATATCTGTGATGTTTGGACTGACGGGGTTATCGAGACAGTATTGTTATGCCGTCGAAACATCAGTTGATTGAAATTGATCAGAGTCGGTATTGATTTAGATTGTATTGGTATACCGTATGTCGATTGACATTGATCAGATGTTATTGTGATTTGATAGTGATCAGAACAGGTATTGAATTGAGTTGTTTATTGATATTATATCTGTTCGATATTGTTATTACCAGATTGGGACTGGACCGAGATAGAGTCGGGATTTCTTCTTCTTCTTCTGAGCGAGAAGATAAAGGTATAAATTAATGTTGAGTTGGGATTGCACAACTCGAGGGAGGTTTGACTCGAGTTTCCCTAAATCACATACTTTACCTTATTGCATTGATATTTGCATTAAGTTGATTGATGTACTTGTTCTCTTGATATTAGATGACAGGTATTAGACGATTTATCTTGTGACAGAAGTGCCGGATAGTGGTGGTATCGCCACGGCACATTGCACGATGTCTCAAGATAGGATATTGGCGATAGAGCTACAGTCCTTGACGGTTAGGTCAGGACACTGGATGTTTGGTTATATCGAGTAATGGAATCTATTACGGAATTCGATATAGGAACACCATATTTGGTTATATCGAGTAAAGGGTATTGGAATTCTTCTATTACGGAATTCGATATAGGAATACCAGGGCACTGGTTATATCGAGTAATAGAGATTATGGTTCCATCCTTTACGGAATTCGATAGAGGAATACCACATCTGGAAACCGGGATCCCTAGACTAGGATTGAGTCTAGTCTAAATCGTAGAGTCACGAGCTTGAGTGACAGCTAGATTGAATGGTATTGATTAATACTGATTTATGTTCCTGATATTGGTACATGTTTAGAATAGAAGTATTCCTGTTATTGATTATGTTCCTGATATTGGTACATGTCTAGAATAGGAATTATTCTTGATATTGATTATGTTCCTGATATTGGTACATGTTTAGAATAGAATTATTCTTGATATTGATTATGTTCCTGATATTTGGTACATGTCTAGAATATGAATTATTCTTGATATTGATTAGGTTCCTGATATTTGGTACATGTTTAGAATAGAAGTTATTTTTGATATTGATTATGTTCCGGATATGGGTACATGTTGAGAATAGGAATTATTCTTGATATTGATTATGTTCCTGAATAGGACACATGTTTAGAACTTGATTTAGTATTGTATTGGTTCATGTTCTGATTTGATACATGTTAGAATTATCCGTTATATGCTTTTATATTGTTTATATGATTGCATGTATACATGATTTATACTGAGAATGTAATTCTCACCGGAGTTATCCGGCTGTTGTCTTGTCTGTATGTGTGCATGGCAACAGGTGGGATAGAAGCGGGGTCAGGACGAGAACGAGGCTGGACTAGATAGCGTGGAGATCCGGGCTTTGAAGCAACGTAGGATTCAGTACAGACTTGTAGTTGAACCTAGACGGATTTTCGTAGATCATACAATAGTTGTATGTGATATTTAATATGTAATTTGAATTTAATTACATTATGTTTCCGCTGTGTAATTTAGAAAAAAAAAATTTAGACCCTGTTTATTATACTTGATTATTTATTCTTAAAGACGATTAAGAAATGAATTAGCGTCCGGGTCCCCACAACAGGTGGTATCAGAGCTGTAGGTCCTTGAACTGTAGGTTCCTTAGCACTGAGATAGAAAAGAGTGAGCGGGGTAGACTGAGTTTTCTTTCCTGCTTTTGATTTCTAGCATGTGATATAGTATTATGTTGATTTACATTGAGTATGCTAGCATGCCAGCATGTTTTACTGCGTTTAAATGTATGTTACTTGAATATCTGAATTGATTTGGTAATAAATCTGATTTGAAAATGAATCAGAACCAATTCTTGATCAGAAGGTAAGCTGATCAGAAAGGGATTGAGATTGATTATCTCCTGTGATTACTGACTCCTGTGATCATCAGATATACCTCGTAGAAGAATTTCAGAAAGGGGTAGTACATCATCTGATCAGATAAATGTATCAGAAATTCAGATGAAAACTAAATTGAAAGAGTTTCAGTTATTTCAGCCGCCGATTCTGAGTGGTATCGGGACGTCTGAAGAGTATGAGAACTGGGTTGATGACATAGAAATACTGTTTGATTTACTCGATTGTACAGATGAACAGAGAGTTAAACTGGTTTTCCCTCAGTTACGAGAAGCTGCCAGAAGTTGGTGGATTACAACCAAAAGAGTACTAGAACAAAGAGGTTCCCGAAGATTTCAGGGAGCAGGATCATCTGGGTGTGGTGATCAAGGAACAGACCCAGGACACACTTGATGGTATAGTGACAGGTACTGATCTTTTATGATTAGATTGCATATGTATTGATATATACGAATGCATTCTTGATGTTTATCTTTGACTGAGTTGCATTGATAAATATTGTATCTGTTGGGTCTGTATTACTGTAGTATTGATCTTTGTATCTTTTGGGGAAAGAATTTGATATCAGTGATATTCCGTGATATATTGTATACTGCGGTAAGTTGAAAATGAGATTGAATTAGGACAGATTGTACTTGTATTGTCTGATGATGACTGCCTGATTGATATTGAGATATCGAACAAGTACAGAGCAATTATAGAGTCTTGCCAGGAGAGGGTAAGATTCGGACCTGAAATGGCCAAGGAATGAATGATATACGGTAAGGGATTTAGATTTTGAATTCCTTGATATCCGTATTATGTATGATTCGATGATTATCGAAAGGAATGGAATAATCCCTTATGTATTCAGTTGATGACTGAAGTTGAGTCTATCAGGGATTGATTTACTAATAGCAAGAAGTTTGCTATAGTCTTTCAGATGAGATTTCAGGTTGTCCTGTATCAGGGAAAGTGATTTCAGCTTTGATTTGATTCCAGGTATTGGTTTCATTTTATAATTTCTTATAGACTGATACTGATTGAATTGAAAGAATTGAGAAATCAGTTGAAAGAATTATTGTCTAAGAGTTAGAGTTACATTTGAATATATGTTTCTCTGGAAAGTACTTCAGTTCCAATTATTGGTTGATGGATCCTGTGTTCAGCAATATTCTGAAGACCTTATGCTCGTTTTATCTATGACATTTTGATATATTCGTAGCGTATGATTGAATTGAATATTCTGGGAACTGAGATTGTGGTATACAGAATTGTTCAGATATGAATCTCGATTGTGGCAGATTTTGTTCAGAGTCAAGGATATCTGAAGATAGTATACTGACTGAATTATAGTACTGTTGAGACAGGGATCAGTGACTGAGAATGACATTGAATATGGCAGAATTTCCGAGATGTCAGAAATGTCAGAGATTGTGTCTTATGCAGTCATTAGATCAGCATTGTGTACTGATATTCTGAATCTGATATGATATTATTATCACTCTGAGTCTGTGTTTGACATCGATTGTTATGAACCGTTGAGGTTATATACAGTTCAGTCGAGTCAGAACTGATTTTGAATATTAAAGCAGTTCAGAAGTTGAATCAGACTGTTCAGAACTTGATTTTGATAGTCAGAACAGTGTGTCAGAGCCGAATACCAGGTAGGTAATATTTTATTTTATATGATTAGCTGATTTATTTGTGTCAGATATTCGATTTGAATGACAGGTATTGTCAAATGCACACAGTAGTAGATTCAGTACTATTCTGGTAACAGGAAATGTGTGATAATTCGAATAGACAGTTGTGATATAAACAGATAAAATCAGTTATGTCAGAATTTGTATGGAAATGTCTAAATCGCTGACTGATGAAGACAGAAAGATAGAAACCAAGAGATTGATTATCTTGATTATTGATTTTTAAATAGAAATGGGAGTACATTTCTATGGATTTGATGATGGAATCACCGAAATTTTGCAACATTGTACCAGTAGGTGGTTATGATTGAACGATTGTTCAAATCTGCCTATGTCATATGGTACATGATGACGTACTGATATGACCAGACGACTGAGAGGTATGTCAGAAACGGAGGTCAGATTGTATTGAATGTCAAAGTTGATTTTATCAGACTGTGATATTCGTTTGATTTTGTACTTTTGGCAGAATAGATATAGCATGATTTTTCATCTATGAATTATAGATTGAAGGATAGTCGGAGCGAACTATCTAAATACTGGAGGATATCCAGGGACTGTAGTGCTGGATTTTAGCACTAGTTGACATGATTCATTGTCACTTGTGAATTATTGTACAATAATAGCTATCAGATGAATAACGCAATAGCTTTAGTCGAGATATTGTACAATGAGAACTGCGGATTTCCTTCGTATGGGAATGATATTGCGGTAATGCCTGAGATTGGATTTGATAAGATCGGGAATCTGATAAAGAAAATGAAACTGATTCAGAAGAAAATGAGAATAGCTCGGAGATTGACGTAAAATAAGCCAACGTCGGACGATGACTGTTGGGATTTGAAGCCGAAGATTGAATATATTTTGACTAGGATTAACAAATTTGGTAGCAGATGTCAATACTGATTTGTTATGAACTGGTGATTGGCATATACAGATGTTGTATAGCCATTGTTCTGAGATTGATTTTATCACGAGTGATTTCGTTGATACGAAGTTATTGTAGTTATATGTATCTCCTTCTTGAATCCGATTTGGTATCTGATATGATTACCATGATATATGAGTTGTGATTGCTTGTGATTTCGGGGACGAAATCATATCTTAGAGGGGGAGAAATGTAAGGCCCAAGAATTTAATTACCGTAATCTGAAAAGATTTGAGTACAATTACCGTAATTTAAGATTGATCTGGAAAGATTTATTGATCAATCGACAAGATTTGGATTAATGAAGGTTATGGGAGCTCAAGTGACGAAGCCGGGCGTTGGTGTAGTTTACACCAAGATGTTGGACCGAACATCTCAAGATGTTCGACCGAACATCTCGCGCCCGAGCGGTAGAAAAGAACCGCCCGACCGCCAATGTTATTTTTTGGACAGAACGTTTGGCGCTCGAGCGGTAGAATATTACCGCCCGAGCGCCAGGAGATGTTCGGCTGAACATCTCGACAGAATATGCCGCGCCCGAGCGGTAAAGATTAACCGCTCGAGCGCGAGTCATTCAACATGAAAAATTGCCACTTGGTCTGTATATGCGCGACGTGTATATATATACATATATCATACATATCAAACTTTGGTAAGAAGGGAAAAAGGGAGAAACGAAGGAACCGAGAAGGGAAGCTCTAATCCTTACGCCTTTTCACTTCAATCCGCCCGTCTGATTTTGAATCCGACTTTAGCACTGAGTTTCTATCAACGCAGGCTACAACTGGACGTAAGTGTTGCTACGTTTTGACATGTTTTGAAATTATGTCATTGTCAGAATTGAATAGGATTCATATATGATGTTCTTGTCATGTTAGACATCATATAATCGAAGTCAGATTAAAGAACGGACTGTTTATGTAATTGTTATGATTTTTTGGAGTCGATTTGACTGCGAATTCATATCAGATATGTATGGTTATTGAGATTATGACTAGTATCGATATTGATTAGGAGTTCTGGTATTATATCTGTGATGTTTGGACTGACGGGGTTATCGAGACAGTATTGTTATGCCGTCGAAACATCAGTTGATTGAAATTGATCAGAGTCGGTATTGATTTAGATTGTATTGGTATACCGTATGTCGATTGACATTGATCAGATGTTATTGTGATTTGATAGTGATCAGAACAGGTATTGAATTGAGTTGTTTATTGATATTATATCTGTTCGATATTGTTATTACCAGATTGGGACTGGACCGAGATAGAGTCGGGATTTCTTCTTCTTCTTCTGAGCGAGAAGATAAAGGTATAAATTAATGTTGAGTTGGGATTGCACAACTCGAGGGAGGTTTGACTCGAGTTTCCCTAAATCACATACTTTACCTTATTGCATTGATATTTGCATTAAGTTGATTGATGTACTTGTTCTCTTGATATTAGATGACAGGTATTAGACGATTTATCTTGTGACAGAAGTGCCGGATAGTGGTGGTATCGCCACGGCACATTGCACGATGTCTCAAGATAGGATATTGGCGATAGAGCTACAGTCCTTGACGGTTAGGTCAGGACACTGGATGTTTGGTTATATCGAGTAATGGAATCTATTACGGAATTCGATATAGGAACACCATATTTGGTTATATCGAGTAAAGGGTATTGGAATTCTTCTATTACGGAATTCGATATAGGAATACCAGGGCACTGGTTATATCGAGTAATAGAGATTATGGTTCCATCCTTTACGGAATTCGATAGAGGAATACCACATCTGGAAACCCGGATCCCTAGACTAGGATTGAGTCTAGTCTAAATCGTAGAGTCACGAGCTTGAGTGACAGCTAGATTGAATGGTATTGATTAATACTGATTTATGTTCCTGATATTGGTACATGTTTAGAATAGAAGTATTCCTGTTATTGATTATGTTCCTGATATTGGTACATGTCTAGAATAGGAATTATTCTTGATATTGATTATGTTCCTGATATTGGTACATGTTTAGAATAGAATTATTCTTGATATTGATTATGTTCCTGATATTTGGTACATGTCTAGAATATGAATTATTCTTGATATTGATTAGGTTCCTGATATTTGGTACATGTTTAGAATAGAAGTTATTTTTGATATTGATTATGTTCCGGATATGGGTACATGTTGAGAATAGGAATTATTCTTGATATTGATTATGTTCCTGAATAGGACACATGTTTAGAACTTGATTTAGTATTGTATTGGTTCATGTTCTGATTTGATACATGTTAGAATTATCCGTTATATGCTTTTATATTGTTTATATGATTGCATGTATACATGATTTATACTGAGAATGTAATTCTCACCGGAGTTATCCGGCTGTTGTCTTGTCTGTATGTGTGCATGGCAACAGGTGGGATAGAAGCGGGGTCAGGACGAGAACGAGGCTGGACTAGATAGCGTGGAGATCCGGGCTTTGAAGCAACGTAGGATTCAGTACAGACTTGTAGTTGAACCTAGACGGATTTTCGTAGATCATACAATAGTTGTATGTGATATTTAATATGTAATTTGAATTTAATTACATTATGTTTCCGCTGTGTAATTTAGAAAAAAAAAATTTAGACCCTGTTTATTATACTTGATTATTTATTCTTAAAGACGATTAAGAAATGAATTAGCGTCCGGATCCCCACACATGTACACTTCCTTTGACTGTCTTTAGCATTCATGCTCTCACTATTTCTATAAGCTTTTATAAACTTTATTTATAAGCTTATCGATTGATCATATCTGTCAGGGCCCATGCTCTTAATTAATATTTAATTACCAAACAACAAGGATTAAATGGTGTAAACAGCGAAAACGAGTTTAAAACGTTCATTTGAGCCTACAGAAATTTTGGTTTGATGTGAGGCCCCGGGTTCGACATTAATACTAATAATTATAAATATAACAAACCCAACGATTGAGTAAAATACTTAATTCGTGGTACACAATCCACATAAACATCGTCAAAATAATTTAAAGATCACAAATGTTTGAAATATAAATTTTACATGCCAAAAATAAAGTAGTGAACAAAAATAATCCAAACATCATCAAATAGCTCCTAAGACCCGAGAATCCCACTCTAACTCGTATCTCCTCGCCTGGAACTGGACTCTGGCATCCCAAGCCTCGCCTCACCTACCGTCAAGCACATGAAAACAAGATGTAGCCGACATGCCGGTGAGTATAAACCCAGTATGATACAATCCATAACATATGAGAATTTAAAATTTCACATAGTTTATATAAATTCATAAAGATGCAATATAATGCAATGCATGATCAGAAGCTGTGGGCTATCAATAAATTTCAAGATCAAGTGAATCATCTGGTCATAGGGTACCCGAGAGAATAGAATCATCCAGCAACATCCACCGACTCATCCACTCGGGGTGGGGTGCTGTGTTCTACAATCCCAGGACTATGGTGCGCCTATAGAGAGTGTTCAGGCCATAGCAGCGACCTCCGCATACACTATGCCAACTCAACTATAGCCCCATACATCCAACAAATCAATAAATCAAGGCGACCTCCGCCATATAAAATCTGAATCAAAAAGTGGCTCAATATGCAATGTAATGATGCAAATCAATATCATCATTTCGATATCAAAATCAACTCATCTCAATACAACAATCATCATCAAATCACCAATAGTTCATCGAGCCATAGAGTTTAAAATAAAAATGATACTTTTACCTCGTATGTTACAGACCGTAACATACCTTTCAAATATTACCAAAGGAAGATCGAAATGTGTAGGTGATAAGTCTTGAACCTTTGAATTCTACTATAACTCAAGAACATTGATCATCTATCAAAACAGAGTAGTTTCTGTTCAAAATTCATAATTAATTCAATACTGCTTCGAATCAAGATCCGTAAATTTCTTAACCGTAATATGCCATAAAAACATTTATTGAATCATTTTGTCCAACACGTGACGTGCGTTCTAAGGAGTTAGCACCTTTACTTTGCCCTTATCTTCAATTTCATTTTAAATTCAAACCAACACAATTACAACATCTCCAACATCTCAATATCTCAAATATCAACTCAAATATCAATTCTAACTTCAACCCATTTCCAAACATTAACAAAAATCGGAAAAACTTACATCCTTGTAAAGCCTGTGATGAGAGGATCACAAATCTACCTTTATTTCATAATTTTCTCGAACAAATCTTCCATAGATTGAAGAAGAAATGTAGA
Organism: Primulina eburnea; assembly: GCF_022965805.1. Taxonomy (NCBI): domain Eukaryota; kingdom Viridiplantae; phylum Streptophyta; class Magnoliopsida; order Lamiales; family Gesneriaceae; genus Primulina; species Primulina eburnea. Next base: position 6,927,352 of record NC_133104.1, read on the forward strand.
AAATGGAAGGAAGGAGGGTTCATTGGAAGAGGAGGAGGAGAAATGATTGGAGGAGGAAAAAGGAAAGAGAAATGATACAAAAACACTTCCCAAACCATATTTATTCATTCCCAAGCTCAAAACACGTTTTTGCACTATACAGGGCACTGGGGCGCTCGAGTTTTACCTCCCTAGCGCGGAACTCACTGTCCAAAACCAAAAAATACAGACCCAGGGGCACTGGGACGGTCAAACATTACCGCCCTAGCGCAGAACCTTCTGTCTCAGTACGCGCTCTGCAGTACGGTCAAACATTACCGCCCTAGTCTCAAAAGATTGCTCCGGAAATACCTCGTCCCTTCATAATTTGAAAAAGTGGTAAACTACAAAGTTGTAGCCCTATGTCTTTTCTTGAATCTCCCCAAATTGCAGGTCATTTGGATGTCGGAGTAAAAAGTTATGTCTATTCTCCCAACATGTGTCATTGTAGGAACGACGATACGCACGACACACTTCGGGGCGCTTTTGGCTCGTCTTCCCTAATGATTTGAACAAAACTCAAAACTGGAAAGTTATAGCCTTATGTCTTATCTTTCTAATGAAAGTGGCGTCACATCAATTGGATCAATATACAAAACATTATTCTAAAAACCACAACTTGTGCCATATTTTTCATACCGTTTCTGCACTTCCATTACCTATTTAGCTCAAATTCCACCTTTGATTCTACCCATCCATTATCTATTCCATTCTGTAACATCATTAGCATTCATATCATAACGTAAAGCCAAGAACCATCACAACTACTGCCATATTATATCAAAATTCGGGCATTACATATGACCTCCCCGTAAGTATGGCATCCCATGTAACGTCCCGAAAATTTGAAAGTCCACGTGAACCACATGCATGCAAGTTATTAAATTTCTTTGGTATTTTATTTAATTCATTTAAATCATTAAATGCATTTTTATTTCATTATTTTGTGTTTAATTATTTTGTGCATTTTATGCATAATTCATGCATGATAGGATTTAATTCATGTAATTTTAAAGGTTCACGCATCAGGGTTTCTATGTGCATTTCACGTCCGAACGAAGATCGGAGACCGGTGAATTTTGAGAAATTATTTTAAGTATAAGATTTACTTTATAAATTAAGTCGAGGTGTTTTTAAGGGTATTTTCCAAAATGGGAATTTTTAGGTATTTTTACCCGCATGATTTTATTTTTTAACGGTACGCAAATTTCATCGAATCGGGGGACTTTTTAAGGGTTCGGCCATTATTTTCAAAACCTTTTCAACACGAAATATTTTTCGAGTTTGTTTTAGGGTTTAATGGGCCTAATTTTAAGCCCATTGGGCTTAATATCATTTTTACCTTTAATTGATTAATTAACTATTTAAATATTATATATTAGCCCCTAACCTAACCCGGATCATCTTACAACCAGCCGACACCCTCATTCATCACTCCCTGCCCTCGGTTTCAGAAACATCAGCTGAAGGCCTCAGCTTTCCATTGTTTTGCAAAGGAAAAACTTCATCCGGGTTCTCTCGCATTGTTCTTGATCTTCGAACTTGCAAGGCATGCTTCATATCACCTTTGCTGCATCATTCACGTAGTATATATCTGATTTGTATGTATGATGCATGAAAGAATTCGATCTGTCCAGGAACATGAAGGAAGTTTCGATTTTCATCCATATTATGCATTCTTTTTATTTTACTCGCGCTTTTCCCTGGTTTTTGCAAGGTGCTGCGACCTAGGGTTGTTAAGAGATTGTTAAAGGTATCGAGGTTGATCCTGAAGGCAACACAAGACGTTGGTTGCTGTGAGTGGTAGGGGCAAAGGGATGAATCGTGGTAGGGGTTCGGGTTTGCTTGTATTGAGGGTAAAGGGGAGAACCATCGGTGCTATGGTGAGCCAGGCGGTGGATCTACTTCTGGTGGGTCTGATCCACGTCCTTGGAGGAACCTAGCACTGCTGGTCCGATCCTTGGAGCAGCACACGTGAACTGGATGCAAGGGAACACGGGTTAGGTGATGAACTTCTAGCGGGTAAGCTGTTGGTGTAGGGGCATGCATGGGAGCGGTTGTTTGAGTCGGTTGGGTACCTTAGGTTCTGATCTAAGTCCTTGGTGTGTGGGCTTGTGATTGGTGCGTCGGTTTGAGGGTATATGCGTGAGTTTTGGGCAAGAGAAGTGCACGAGGTGGGCAAATGGGATAGGACCGAGAGTTAGTAAATTTCTGGAAATGATTAGCCGTGTGTTAAGGGGCTAATGACATGGTTTTAAGAACATTTTAATATGTTTAAGATATGGTAGAAAGTTGGGAAGAATTTAGTAGATTTTCGAGCCGGTTCGGTTTAAAACCGGGACTCCGGTCCAAGTTTTAAAACGAGTCGGTTAAGTTCTGATTTTGGCTCGGGGTTTATGTCTAAGAACACTTTTAAAAATGTTTTGGGACATTTTAAGGAGTTTGGTAAGCTTCGAGTCAATTTTTAGAGGTTCAGGGTTGAAACGAAAATTTTTGGGTTTCTAGGTGCAAAATGAAAAATTTCTAGGGCAAAATGGTCATTTTGCACCCGCGGTGAGATTTTGGTCTTGGCAGCGCCCTGAACACAAATTATGATATTTTAAATGATTATGATTCATGTTTATGATTTTTATGCAATTATGATAAATACGTTGCATGCTTGGTTTAAAAGAAAAATTACGTATACGCATGCTTTTATTTAAGTGATGAAGATGTTGACAGGTTTTGAAGGAAGTGATTTAGTTGTGACTAACATGATGACACAATGACATGTAAAGCCCGGACTCAGTGGGCGGGTAATACCGTCGCTGATGATCCTCGCCGTCGGGTACAGCGGTTACACGTAGATGGATCCATCGACTGACATAATGACATGATGATACGAAAGTCACAGCTAATGAACGGAATTCAAATTAAGAAATTTAGCACGTATATGCTGATACGATTATACGTGCTATGATTTTTACAATGCTTTGACATGGCACGTTTATGTACACGATTTTACTGCCGACATTAAATGTATGTTCATTATGTTATTTACACTGCTGTGTGCTACGTATATGTACTCGTTATTACTGGTACAGGTGTGTTGAGTCTTTAGACTCACTAGGCGTGTGTGGTGCAGGTGAGCATTTGAGCAGGAGACAGGAGGTGCTGAACTCTGAGTAGGCATGCGGGATGTTCGGTGACACGACCCGGGGACCATTATTTTTCTGCATGTTGATTCATGTTTTTTGAGAGGAGTTACACATTTTTATATGTTGATGATATTACGATTTTTATACGTTTACGTTGATTTTGGATGACGTTAGTTATTTTTAAACTGCGTCATTCTTGTTGGCAAATAAATACGATTATTTTAAATGTTATTTTGTAATTGCGAGCTTTAAAAAAATAATAAAATATTTTTGCACTTTTAAAACGGTAGACGTTTCATCCCAAAAATTTAAAAACACAACAACAACAATATACGCTCAAAAATAACATCAAGTTCACAATCAACCAAACAAATATCCTATAGCCGCACTGCTAACACTAGACACAACATATCACAACTAAAATCCAAAACAACATAAAACATCACCATACAGCTACACAGGGCATCTCCCTGGCAAATATATCAAAACAGTATAATATATAGATATCTGGGAACTTTGACACAAACCAACTGACTACTGTGTACCACTCGCTGACGCTCCACCAAACGCGTCAAATCCCCTGGAATGACCTGCTATGGCATCAAAAACAACCACAACATAAAAAAAACAGGGGTCGGACCCCAATACGACAAACTAGTAAAATCACGACGTATATAAAAGACATGTAATAATATCAAGTAAATGCAATGGCATGCGATGCATGAATGGTGACAATGAAATAACAGATACCAAATGGAATCCAAATGGATAACATCACCAACAGTAACAGTGGCCACCCGTGCCAGGAATGCAGCATCAAACCGCCGCTCGTCCATGCACGTAGCATCGGGAATGCGAGTAGCTAAGTCCCTCGTCCTTGACTGTCATCTGGGAATGTGGCTAATCCTAACCCACTCGTCCCTCTGATGACTCAATATATCTCAAGAGAATCAATATAAATCGCCATCAAAGGAGTCAAGGCTCAATATGTTATGCCAACACAATTTATGCATGAATGCAACAGAATAAACATTCAAGGCATTTAATAGCAAACAACATTCACCGAATATTCTTACACGCCAATATAAGCGTCATAATTATATAGGTTTGAGCGTACCTCAACTACAACTTACAATACCACAATAATTTCTTAAAAACTTCTTGATGAAACTTCTAACGTACCGTACTTTTACTATTCAAAATTTGCGGAAAAATTAAAAATTTTCTTACATAAAACGCGAGCCTTCAAAATCCGATAAAAATAAACTGTATGTCCCAAAAGTTGCAACTGAAGATAAAGTTTGACAAAAGTATTTGAACATTTTCATAAAAACTTAAAACATGGCGGTCATCAGGTTTAGCCTCCCGCACAGTCCAAACCAGCTCACTGGTCCACATCTCTCATCTCCTCAACTGCGTCCTCACCTGCATCGATCAAGTCTAGTGAGTCTAAAGACTCAACACATATAAACTGGGAGCAACAAGTACTACATAATAAAACCACATGCAACTTCAAAATAGAGCATACATAACTTGAAACTTGAACTTGCATTTAAACTTGAACTTACATACGTACATACGTAGACGTGCCATAAACATAAAATTTTTCTCAAACATGCTTGCATATTTGTACATACATGAACATACATAAACTTCATCATTTTGTCGTAGAGGCATGTTTCAAAGCAAGTGACCCATAACATAAATCGCCTGATCAGAATAAACCACAGTACTGAGCTGACAGGGAAGAATCCACTGCCACATACACGAGATCTCCGTTCATGTTTTAACGGGTGGATTGGTCCCCGTTCATGCTTAACGTTTTCCAATCCTGCTCTAAACCCGTTCATGATTTAACGGGGTGGGTTGGTCCTCGTTCATGATTTAACGCTTTCCAACCCCATACATAAAAATTGGTCACAAGACATTTAGCATACATCAAAAACTTGAAAGTATTTTCTTTGCACGTCAAACATACTTACTTGACGTTGAGGAATTCGTTGGACAAAACTTGTGTGAGACGGTCTCATGGGTCGTATTTTGTGAGACAGGTTTCTTATTTGGGTCATCCATGAAAAATATTATTTTTTATGCTAAGAATACTTTTTATTGTGAACATTAGTAGGGTTAACTCGTCTCACAAATAAAGATTCGTGAGACCGTCTAATAAGAGACTTACTATTTTAGTTTTATATCTTTCAAATTTTTGAAAATTTTAATTATATCATAAGGTACACATCACTGTCACATATAAACACTACAAAAAGATGTCGACAAATAATTAAAATTATAAAAACAAAAAATATAATAAATCAAGATTAAAATATAACAATATAATAAATCAATATATATATATATATATATATATATATATATATATATATATAAAAGCAGAGTTTTTGTCAAAAATAATAATTTCCCGCCAAAATGTCTTTTCTAAAAAAGGAAAGATTTATGATTAATATTGACATATGTGTACTGCAATAAATGATCACTTCAATTATTGTTTGCATTGATTATATCAATTCATTTAATTCAATTTTGAATTTAATTAATTTTTATATTAATTCAAATGTAATTTATGTATTATATGTTTTTTTATTTTTTTACTCAAATTAAAACTAAACTCTATTGAAAACATAAACTATATTAAAAATTTTGTATTGATTATCAATCAGTTTAATTAAAAACTGTATAAATAAATTTAAAATATAAATGATTACAATGTTCAGTATCACTCATGAGGTAAATTATTCAAAAATAAATTTTTCTGTTTTAAATAATTTCCTTCCCAAATTACTTACAAAAAAAGTAATACAATATCTAATTAGTTTATTTAATTTTTCTAAAAAATAAAATTGGTTGCGTGTTAAAAGTTATCACTACAACACGGTTTTCCAATAAAAATTAATTTACCATTTAATAATCATAATTTTTTTTATCTCAAAAATATATTATTTCGAAATTAGTTTAATTTGAAAGAATTAATGTGTTGTAGTTTTTTTTCCAAAACCATATTTATATTGTATATATTGAATTGTCTTTTTAAAAATTCAAATAAGATAGCACAAAAAAATTAAAAGAGATAGATTCAAAAGAGTTTCAAATGGACATTAAATTACTCTTAATAAACATATATATTATACTCAATAATCAGAAATGTTTGACACCCAATACTTAAAATGATAAATAATGCAATATTGCATATTATATTAGAAATCAATTTTATTCTATTTATCTTACTAAATTTATCTGCTCCAAAATTGAATTCTGGAATGACTCGTTTTTTCAGCACCATATATGAGTTGAATCTTTTCAAGATGTAATATTCGTTTAAAATTAGATTTTCTTCATTGTTATGAACCAACTACATATGGAAACAACGAGAACGACGAGATACTTTGAAATCTGTCTTTCATGATCAAAAAGTAAAATATATTATTCATCTATTTGTAAAAAAATTTAATTATTATGTATTACTAATGTGATAATTTTTTTTATATTACAAAGTTCACGGATAGATGGTAGTATAAAATTTCCTGGAATGGAAATGATTAAACCAATTCTAAAGAAAGTAAGTATCTTATTATAAGACACCTTATAAAATTTACTGACATTCTTTTGGAATACACATAATAACTGTTAATTAAATAACTTTTTTGATTTATACATAATTTACTTATGATTTCATGTTTCATTTTTCTTCGGAATAATAGAATGTTGTGTATATTATGAAGATATTTTGTAAATAAAATCACAATCTATTTGAATAAAGATATTGATGAAACAATTATTATTATCATTCAAACGTATCAAACATGTGTCATCTCACAAAATTGTTTGTGAATGTTGATTTAGACGAAATTACTGAAATTTTAAAAACGTATTTCTCATTAATTTTGTTGAATATGTGTTAAGGTTGGTGGCCGACATCAATACACTAAATACGATAAACATCATGTCATTGCTTTAGACTAACACAATCTAAAATTTTAATATATTATAGAGATTATTAACCAAAAAAATTAATCGACATACGTTCTATTTAAGAAATTTTTTAAAATTAACAAAATATTTTATTTTTATTTTTTATAATTATATTGTTTTTTTTCAATTTAAAAATCTATTTATTTTTAATAATATTAAATACTAGTTATAATTAATTATAATATAAAAAAGTAAATATTTAAGATAAATATTACGATTTTCGATAAATAAATTTATCCATTTGGTATACCGCCACTGCTCATAAATAAAGTGAATTACTAGCATGCATTGTAACCACAAAGAAACTATATTTAAATGGGCGAAGGAAGAATGAGACAGCGCGGCATGGTATGTAGGTGCCACGCATCGGGGACACATACGCTCAATCTCCTGCGTATATATCCTGATCCACTATTCAAAGCCTGAAAAAGACTAATCAAATCATTTGTCTTCCGATCCATTTACATCTTTCTTGATCTTTTCTAACTTCATCATCGCCTTGCCTCCAAGAAATGGGTAGCCAAGTTATATCCTCACACGCATCAAAGATCCAGCGCCGCCTCTCGCCATATCTCCCCGTCTCCATAAGGGTACGTTGATCAGATCCAGATTTCCAGTTACCGGCCTTGAAGTTTAATGTTAATCTGCAAATGAATTGAAATGTTTTATGGGAATATTCTGATATATATATATATATGCAGAGATTCAGCGAAGGGAGCAAAACAGACATCAAGAAGAGTGCGCATGGGAAGTTGATCGATGAGGAAAGAGCACAATCGACGTCTGAAGTGTTCAGGAAGGTGGCGGAGGAGAGAACCGGGCGAGGAGTTTCGGGAGACCGGAAAGCGGATAAAGCTGAATCTGGATCCGACAACGAAGCTGTGAAGGAAGCTTACAAGGAGCCTCCTGGGAATGTTGTATCTGGGTGATGTATTTCAAGTCATCCTTTCGATTCTGTCGTCTGATATTGCTAGCTATTGGTTTTTATCTGTAAAATGGTAATGGAAGATAAAATAGTTTAGTTTGCTAGAGTATGTATGTACGGATCTTTCTTGATTTTGAATCTTCTAAACATCGTTTCCATGATATTACGCGAGTTTCTGAGATGTTTTTCCATTGTCAGATGATGTTAAGCTTTTAGTTTGGATTTTGTGATTCGAGACTACTTCGTACGAATTGTTCCTGTTGACTGGTAACCTGTAATCAAGGAAAACTACCAATAATTTTCTCGCTTTTCTAGTTTTCAATGTGATATTCAATTTACGGGTTAATTCAGAGTTTATGTTCCATCAGTTTTGGTGGTGAAAATCGAAAAGACTGATTGATAACATAATCCAAATAATGGAAAATGGTTGTAATAGTAAATATCAACTTTTTTTTTTTAATCATGGATCATGCTTCTGCATTTCTTTTATGACATGGTAGATGTATCAAGATTCAGCTGTCTCCGCACATTCTGGCCTAAGATGGATATGTTGAAACACCCCAAAAATGGTTGAAATATTTTGGAGTTCCACAATTGGTATCCTGGAATTCTAAAGAGGCAACGAACATGACTTGGTAGGCAGCATGTCTCTAATTTCAGTCATGAGTCTTCATTTGAAGGGCTCCAGACAGACTAGAAGAACATCTTTGTTCCAATGTTTTACTATACGTACACTTTCAAGATGCTACTTCCACCCTATAATAGTGAACTACTCCTGTAATTAAGTCCATAGTGATGATGGTAAAAGTGATTAAAGGCTGTTTTACACATTTTGGTATCAGTATTTCTTGAATGTCTTGGGATTGTTTATATGTTTTTTCATGTAAGAATTTTGACATTATACCGAGTCTCAAGTCTTGGAACTGTATTGAAACAAGGTCCACGAGCTGAGCATAGTGTGTAAAACATGAGCTGAAAGAGAAGCTTTAGTAAAATAAGTCTGAAATCAAAAACCATTATACCAAGTTTTCTCAAGGTATCTAGTGGAATATATATGTATAACATGTTATCGACTATATTTTAGAGGCAGCATGCAGCACAAAAGTTATACATATCTCTAAAAAACATTGTGGAAGGGTATATTTGTGAAGAACAGGATTCAAGAAATCCAAAATGCATGGTCATACTTGAAAATTTAAAGAAACCAACTAAGTATCATGATGACTAACAATTCATATACCTAGTTGAGTGGATTAAATAAGAATAGATTAATAGTCAAATATTTATCTTTAAAATTTTAAGATGTTTTAATAATCATTTTGACGATTTCAATTTTATAATCAAATAGTTATCCATAAAGTTGGGATCTTAAATCGGGTCAAAATGATTATTAAAACAACTTAAAATTTTAACGATAATATTTGATTATTATATCTTATTATACATACTAGGTCAATACGTCATAGATAAAGAGATGAACAACATTGTCTCATATAAGTTTATGCTCCAATTACAATGTTTTTTCATGTCTTGTTTCGAATTATGTTTGTTTCGTGTCTCGATTCATGTGCGACATGTTCTACGACATGACACGTTTGAACTCATATTTATGTCTATTTCAATATTTTTTGTGTGTATGATTGGTCCTCATATACTGAATGTTTCTTCAAACACTCCCTTTACTTCTTTTTCCATAAAAAGACAAAGATCAATTGGAAGATGATTAACAACACATGTTTTGGGGTTGATGATCAAGTTCGAGATATGAAGTTTCAAGCATCAGTTTTAGATTTATTTTTAGTACGTTATCGCTTCCATATTTATGGTATGCACTGTAAACATAGGCATGATTTATGTAATAGACTTGATTTTTGTTATTTTATGTATTACGTGGTTTATTGTTTCATGATTTTAAATTGTTAAATAAAGCTGCTATTATACGCCTCGGTCTAAGACTAGGAGTGTGCTTGATTGGAAAAGCCAACATACCAAAAAAAAAAAAAAACTTTCTTACAATGCGTGCTTTTTAAATAAAACATTAAAAAAAATAAACTTATTTAAGTGCTTGAATCCTTAAATCCCAAAACAGACCAATTTAAAAAATTAAATTAAAATTTTCCACTAAGGTACAACGATACGGCACATAGTCCACATCCATAATGTAATCAAACAATTACCAAACAAAAGCAACCAAATGCAATCATTTTGAGCACAACATGGTAGACACCAAATACTAGCAAGCATTGGTCTGCGGCACCTTGTGCTTGGTCCATAGATGGATCTATATCTTGAAACGTATGCTCAACATGCCTTGTGGTGGTTACCTACATGCATACTCTTAAACAGCCACATATCCATGTATAATTTGTACCAATCTTATTTGAGTTAAAAATGATTTGAATCCCCATTAAAAGCTCTCAACTAGTTGATTTCTTCATGCTAACTGTTCATGCTTTGAATCTTTTTCAAAAGCTCTTATTTTATCTTTAAGATGTTATATTTATAAGTTCCAACAATAATATATACGTTAGATACAAGAATATGACCGTTGGGAAAGTTTTTGTCCTGTTTCTGAAATTCGTCTTGCTGGATTTTTTCATGAGCTTAAACTGGTCAATTCAGGTGGTCGTTCAGTTCAGTTGGTCAGCAGCTGGTTCAGTTCAATTTCAGTTGGTCAGCTGCTAGTTTAGTTCAGTTTTAGCTGGTTTGCTGAAATCATTCTTGCTGATTTTAGTTTGTGCATAACTAGGAGCTTCATCGTCGTTTATCATCTTAAGTTTTGATTCAAACTTTGACTTCTGAAGATGATTAATATATCATCGTCTTATCTTTCCAGCGCATACTGAATCACTTCCTTCCAATAATCATGCTGAGATATGACCAAAATACGGCAACTGCTCATACCCAACTGATTGTTGTTTCGTGCAATCAGTTCGGTCATTCAGCGACCCGTTTGACCTAGATAACATCTTATTTTGCCCAACAGATGTGAAATATGACTTGTTTCAAATTGAGTTTTCTGATTAGTCAATTTGGCTGATTGTCATTTGAATCATCCAATTGGGAAATATCATCAAAATACCGAAACTCGTCAGAAATTCAGTTTGGCTAAATTCAGTTTTAGTTTGTTTCTTGTGTTTGCAACTTGGGTAAATACATTATAAATACAATAACAAGTTTTGTTCAAATCAAATCAAGATTACGAACATGAAATATTCCAACAGATAAAATCTTTGGTACTAATTGACCTTGTCATAAAGTGCATGGACAATGTCTTCTTGTGCAAAATTAGTTGAGCTAAAATCACATACCTACTCACTAGTAGATTTCAGCTCAACATCATTAATCATCAAACACTTCACTTCATCATCAATGGAACTAATTAAACATAAATAAAGATGAAAACTCACTTGGTTTATATCCTATCCATATAAGATATAATCATTTTGCTGGGTATTGCCTATTGGTTATGCGGTGTTTCCAGCATCTATTCAACACCCGTTTGGTTATTTGAATCAAGTTCTACAGAGAAGAGATGTAATAAATCATGTTATTCATATTTGTTGTTTATACATTCTTCGTCATTGTATTATTTCAACCAAATTGTGTCTTCGAATTAAAAAGGAAAAAGAAAAGCTCAGGTAATTTTATTGATTCTAACATGAATTCTACATTTTTTCGGGTTAGAACAACTCCAAGTTCCTCAACCCAAAACCCGGGCATGAGGAAAAGATTACAATCAAAGAGTACTCTCTCCTAAGCCAAACCAACAAGTTTCTCGCTGACCTCCCACACTTTTCGGGCTTTGTCGCCGTCACTGGCTTCTTGAGACAACTGGTTCTCGAAGGATGCCGAGTCCTTGTTCCAGCTCCAGTACACACCCGACTTTGTCAAGCTAGGATCACTCACAACCTGTATTATATATACATGATTCAGAAACAATTGGCATAAGGTTGCACATGTTATATATACACAAGAATTGTTTTAGTACCTGTGCAAGCCTCTTGCCAGAATCCTCCTCTGATACGAATCCCTTGGTGATGTACTTCTGGAATGGAGGGAAAAGGAGTCTGAACAAAGGAATGTGCTCTCTGAATAGCCCTGTGGTGGCTATGCACCCGGGGTATAGGGAAGCGAATACGATACCGGTTTCCTCGTGGTAACGGCGGTGAAACTCTTGCATTGTGAGCATGTTGCAGACCTTGCTGTCCTTGTATGCTTTTGCACCAGTCGAAGCGTCCTCCATCTATCATGGAAGAGGTGTTGAGGCCAGTCAAACCACCCTGCAGGCCCCTCAGGTCCCCAAGATTGGCCTTGGGAGGCACATTTCCAGCCAACGTGTTTGTGTTACCTGAACATATATAATTTTGAATTTAAGATTTCTATATTGATTGGATGAAAATGATAAGGGGTGGGTCTATAATTACTGTACCTGTGATGGAGCCAACAATTATGAGTCTCTTTGAAGGGTAGTCGGATTTCTTCATCTCATCAAGAAGCAATCTTGAAAGAAGAAAGTGACCAAGATGATTAGTGCCGACACTGAGCTCGAATCCCTCGGCCGTGAATGATGCCTCGCTGGCTGTTGGTTGATAGACAGCAGCATTGCAAACGAGGACATCCAGGGGTCGGCCGGAACGCTTGAAGTTCTCAACAAATTGCCTCACACTCTCGAGGGACGAGAGATCCAAATGCATGATGGTGTAGTTTTCCTTTGCCATTCCAACGGATTTAGCTGCTTTCTCGGCCTTGAGAAAGTCCCTGCAAGCCATAACAACGTCCCATTTCCCACTCTCGGCCAAACATTTAGCCGTGGCAAGGCCTAAACCGGAGGAGGCTCCAGTGATCACCACGGTGCCCTTTCTTAAAGTTTTCTTCCCTTGGGGTGTGGAGGGGGTGACAGTTGGGGTGGTTGTGGCAACTGCCTTAACTCCCAATGCGGATAGCATTCTTGACCCATATTCTCTCTGCATTAATAAATCCAACTGTCAGAACAAATGAACAGTTGTTGAAGAATGAGTCATTAAATGACGGTTAGTGGTTACCTTGGCAGAAGAGCTATATTCAGCTTTGACATGGTCTGCGAATGAGACTCCAAAGAGGCTAGATTCCTTCAAACTTGCACTGATTTTTCCCTGCAGTGGCAGCATAAAAGCTTAGCCAAGAACAAAGGCAACTGAATCCAGAAAATTATGTTAATTTATCAACATACCTCCTTATGAATGGTGAAAGCAGAGGGAACAAAAGCAACTGCCTGTAGAGCCATTGAGTATCGAGCGAGTAATGGCTGTGGATTTTACTTTTTTGGTTGCTGCAAATCCAAGAAACACTTGATACTTTCGAGTTTCTGTGCAGTGCCACTGATAGCAGTATATATAGTGAGGATTTTGGATGATTTTTGACAAAGATCTACTGTTGTACCGGTACAGGATAAGATAATATTTTGTGGAGGTACATGCCAATTGGACTGTGAAAACCAATCAGATTCTGTGGTTGAGATTTCCCTCGTGGTATTTTTAATACCTTTTTCTTATACAGCCAAGAAAGAGCTAGTGTGGGGGTTATTGGGTACATTCCCCAACGTGTCGTTATGGGCTGGGATATGGAAATGTAGATAATGGGATAATATTTTGTTAAGGATTATGGCTACATTCTGGGACGCACAGAAACTGTTTACAGTTCTTTTAAAGTCGAGAGTATTTTTTACATCTATGGAAGCACAACTCAAAATCCGTATTTTCAAATGTTAATTTTCCAACAATATGGACACGATCCGTATAGTTTCCATGGCCTATAGCAACAAATTTTTTCACATCTCATAACTTCAGAACAACCAATCATATATTACTTCTAGGAATGTAAATGAGCCGAGCCGAACAGTATCAGGCTCGGGCTCGGGCTCGTTAAACTATTTGCTCGGCTCGGGCTCGGCTCGAGCCTTTGGTTTGAAGCTCGGGCTCGGCTCGTTCGGAAGTTATGAAGCTCGGGCTCGGCTCGAACTCGGCTCGTTAATGGCTCGTTTATCTTGTTTAATGAGCCTGGCTCGGGTTCGGCTCGTTAACAAGCTCGTTAAGCGAGCTTGTTTCTGCTCAGACTCAAGAATGGGACTAATGGGGTAGTGCGGCGCATATGCGCGAGGAGGCCAGTAGCTACGATGCGAGAACAGAGGCACTCGCGCATATGCGCTGAAGTGTGCGCGCATATACGCGAAAAAACAGTCGCTATAAGCGACAGATTGTTTGAAAAACCGTCGCTGATTAAATCAGCGACGGTTTGTTAGCGACAAACCGTCGCTAAATGTTCAGTATAGTTTAGTTTCTTTTGTTAATCTGCGCGGTTCATCTTATTACTCCAGCATGAACTTATTTTTCTTATTTTTTTACTTCGTCAACATTGATATGTCGAAGTAAAATATAATAAAAAAATATAGTGAAGCCCGTGTTTTTAAACATCCGAAGTAATCGTTTGTGTTATTACTAAAGTTATTGGTAATGTATTACTTCGTAATTTATTATTGCCGAAGTAAAGTCTGCCAAAGTAAAATCCGATTTTTCTACTAGTGTTATAACATTGTAATTTCTGTAAGATACACTTTAGAATTTTGAATAAATGAATATTATTATATATATATATATAAATGAATTACGTGGGCCCTATATAATTTTGGACCATATCATATTATAATATGATACTATTTAATGTATCACGTACGTGGCCTTGTATTTTTGGACCTCACAATGCTAAGGTTTCTTCTATGCGGCGACATTAGATATCTAGTCGGTTGTCTTTGATGTCTGATATTCAGTTTATTATATTAAAATATTTTAATTTTTTTTATATATTTATTTTAAAGTATAATTATTTTCAAACCATGATATTTTTAAATAATAAGATTATATACGTATAATCATATGTAGAATTAATTAGGAGTGAGAGTGCATACGCTAGATTCATTGCCGTAGCAGCAATAACAGATTGAAACTTTTGAACTTTTGTCTCTACATACGCTAGAATTAATTTCTACGGAGTGAAAGTGCATACGCTAGAATTAATTTATATCATTGCATTAACAATCCAACAAATATGAGTTTCTTAAGTAGACTAAATTCATTGTCGTAGCAGCAATATTCAAACACACCTGAGAAGCTGAAACTTTTGAACTTTTGTCTCTAATTGTTTTGTCCATTGTATTTGGAGATAAAACCATACCAGAATCAGAGCTAGGGTTCGCGACCTATACGATCTCCAAACTCTCGATTCACGCCTCAATCAAAGTTAACCCAGACGGTACAAGGATTTTCAACCCTCGGTGCCGGCGGAAAAACGGAGAATCTTCGGAAATCGTACGCGGTTTAGAGGTGGATGGGAAAGGGGTCTCGCTACCTATACATGCTCAAATCTACCGATTTCTGCTTCGATAATGGTTGATCGGACCTGGGCTACGACCGGAGACCCTCGGCGACGGCGGGCGGAGGTCGGGAGGCGCGGATTCGGGGGGAATAGGTGAGGTTACGGGAATAGCCGAATAGGGTTTGGGATTTGGAATAGTTGACGATGAGGTTACGGGAATACGCCATAATTGCCATAACATTCACATTTTTAATATAATTTTTAATTTATTATTATTTATCATACATAATTATTTTAATATTATAACTCATTAATTATCTCAAATTCGAGCTCACGATCTGCCTAAACGAGCCGAGCTCGAGCCCGAGCTCGTGAACCACTTAAACGAGCCGAGCTCGAGCTCACGAGCCAGCTAAACGAGCCGAGCTCAATTTTAAGCTCACGAACCTATTATCGAACATGTTCACGAGCTAACGAGCCGAACATCATTAATCTCAAGCTCGGCTCAACAAAATTGTCGAGCCCAAAATAAGGCTCGGGCTTGGCTCGATGAGCTTAACGAACGAGCCCGAACGAGCTTTTTAACGAGCCGAGATCCGAAAAGCTCGCGAACAGTTCGATTCATTTACATCCCTAATTACTTCGAACTAATCAAAAAGTAAAATAACAACAAAGAGAGACTGGCCATAGAAACAGCGCTTTGTAGAAGAGCATAAATCATAATCACTCTTGCCAGAATCAAAATCAAGTCAAGATACTTGCAAGACCACGATCTAAAGAAATCTTTGCCTTTTTACCATAGCCAAGTGGTCAGCAGTCCATTAACCATAGTTTCCTCGGAGAGCAAACCAAGTCTGGTTAATGGTGCAGAAGATAAAAGACTAAATATTGCAAAATATAGAAACGACCATGTCATGAGAAAGAAAAATAAAGAGATGTCACAAACCATAAATAATATACTTCTTTTTACTTCCGAAAATTTCAAATCAAGGATACACGTATAAATAGGCGATGAAACTGCCCATATCTTTAATAGCAGATATTCCACTTTCTTTCAGCCTTACCTCCAACAATATGTATACAAATTACCAGTATAAAATTGAATGAACTTTAACGAATTTTGTATATATTACGACATTCGTCACTCTACACTTGCCCCGATAACAGAAACAAAAAAGTTTCTAAATCTTTCAACATCTTCTTTGCTCCTCGCCGCCAACAAGATGCTCTAACATTACCTTCTCACAGAATCTGTACAGTTTAGGAAATGTTGTCATTATGAATCCATTAGGCACTTCACTTAATCACTGCCTTTTGAATCCATTGCTGCTTAATTTTGGCATAGTTCTAAGCTACACCAGGTGGTAAACACCACGTGTATTGACATTGTTGAA
Source organism: Primulina eburnea (assembly GCF_022965805.1). Taxonomy (NCBI): domain Eukaryota; kingdom Viridiplantae; phylum Streptophyta; class Magnoliopsida; order Lamiales; family Gesneriaceae; genus Primulina; species Primulina eburnea. The sequence continues at coordinate 6,944,163 of NC_133104.1, forward strand.
GCATTCGTTTGACAATGATAAACCATTCGGAATTTACGTAGAACCTATGAAATCCGACACTGATCAATAAACACGTCAATATACATCACGAGGTAATAACCCTATATTCGAACTGGCAACCCGAAATTCTGAAAAATCCTGATCTCTCCTCTAAGACCTGCAGTTACTATCACCATACCCACGGCTGACCTGTTTTGGCAAAACCCATTGGAGTAGTCAACACTAACACGAGGACTATGGTACTTAGTAGCTGTGAAAAGTTTCTCCTCGGACCATGTTCTTGAGATTCTATCAAAAAGGTGATTATTTGTAGCACAAGATGGAGTTCCATTAAATGGGCTACTACTTCGATCAGATGCTAATGGCGAGCTCTCACTACCATTAGCTTCTTCAACAGGTGTACTCAGATGATTGACTGTTGCATCTTCCTCAAATCGATCAACCATACCATTTTGCCCCCCAGAACAACTATGTTGAACCTCAGATTGATCCGACATGCTAGGCCAAGGGATTGCCACAGATACATCTAGACAATGGAAAAGCTCATAAGATTGGGTAACGGAAACACCTTTACTTCTGTTTGGTTGTGATTCAACTTCATGCCTCCAAACATAAACAAAGGAATCTTCACTCGCTGAGATGACATATTTCCCATTAGATGCAAGGGAGGCTGAGATTTGACTGTGTGTGTTGCGGAAACCTGTCAGAGAGTATTAATTTCTTGGCGATAAAAAAATTATGCAATTTAAACCAAAGCAAATGTTTCGATTAGGTCTACGATGTTAAAGATCAAATGATAAGGCAAATGCTAACCCTCATCAGGGGGGCGAAACAAAGAAAAATGGATAGAAGTCGCCCCGAATCAAACTTTAACGTCGTCCATTTATTTGTTGACTTTTCAACATGATCCTTCTAATAACTTTTGCAATGGTTTATTTATCATGATGAATTGATAAAATACCCTTGTATTAAATAGCATACACATTTAAAAGCTCATGCATCATCTAATTGAAGTAACCTATTTCAACTTTCAAGTATTAATCAATGCATACTAACTGGTAAATGAATTTCAGTAATATTAAAAAAATACTAAAAATGTTTGGTTTGCAAAGACAGGCAGAACAAAAAATCAATATCCCGATACAAAAATATCGATAAAGCAAAAATAAAAATTTGTATCCCACAAAAAAAATCTAACAACATATGTAATACTAACAGAATAATGATCAAATCTTCTGATTTAACAAATTCCAAATAGGTGTCATGCATTCCATATTAATTTTTCTGATAATTAAATTAGGATATGATTTGGCTGGGTCGATCTTCTACAAGTTGCACGTCACTTAGGGACTCCATGACTCCTCCAACCCGCGTAATAACAGTAACAAGTGAATCTTCTCAACCAATTTTCATCTCACAACTTTTCCCGTCATCTACAACTTATCCTCCAAACCTTCAACTCAAGCTCCACCGAGTTGATGTATCACAATCATTACAAGGTTTTAAAACTTTCGAATCTCCATCCAATAGAAGTGGTTCGCTTCCATAGCCGACTACCGCAATTTAATAATGTCAAATTCTGTATATTATTATCTTTATTTGAGTATTTGAGTGTGTAATGGGGAATTCATGATTCTTATCAAGGTTATGATAAATTATCACCACTTGAAGATAGGAGTGTGATGCAGAGATACGGTAAATTACACAGGGCTGAGGCCTGAGAGATTAAATTCGGGCCTAAAACCAAACATGAGATGAAGGTTATTTGTATCAATCCTTTCTATCAATCACACCAAATGCCGCCTTATACAAGTTTAATTATATTGAACTCAAACGAATTATTACTTTTCACAAAAACTGCAAAATAAGCATTTGGTTAAAAGGGTTAAAATTCATATTCATCCCTGTATTTTCTTTCAACCATCAAAATTCAAATCCATCCATGTCCATGTCCCTATAATTTTTCTTAAATTTGAGAAGGAAATACATACTTTCGGATATTCTTTAAATTTTGGTGTTAAAATTAATAGAATTAACACGACAATTTTCACTATTTTTTAGTAATTGTGTACTATTCAGATAAATAAAAATAGTAAGTCAAAACTTGAATTTGATAGACTAAATTACATGTGTTCCCATAATTAGAGGGGTATTTTAGTAAATTAATTTAAAAAAATCGCACGTCATATCATAATGACATGCATTTGTGTAAGACATATTTCCAGTTGGCATTTATAACAAGCTCAAGCACAAGGAAATCGGTCAGTCTTAGAGTTCTCATGAAGATTGGTCTTCCAAATTACATGAATATCTCCAATATTTTGAACATCTTTGATATCTTTGACTACTTTTAAACAGGCTAGCAGTTTTCTTCCAACAATTAAAACTCAAGGACGAGTTTTTTTTCCTAGAGGAAGAGCTTGATGCAGCACAAGTATAAATTTTCCACATTATTTATTTTCTATTTTAAGATTATTTTATTTTTGATATTAGGATTTCTATATTTAGTTTCATTCGCTCGTAAACATTAATCAATTCAACATTAATAATATTCCAGTTTTATATCGTTTACCCTCAATTTCATTTTAAACACCACATAAATTTAATAAAAGGATTAAATTGAAGAAATATAAATGTAGGAAGAATTTGAGGAGTGGAGGAAATGTGAGGGATAATTATGAAATTTACCAGTCGAAAAAGTGCACTGGCAGACACTGGGAAATAAGAAAGAAGTAATACTTTGGCAAGTACTTTAAAGCGATACCATCCAGAATTTAATAGATCAAAATCACAGTCTTCATGAACTTGAAGGATTGCTAAGACACCCGTCATACCTTTGAATTTGTGAACAAGATCAACACCATCTACGACTCGAATTCTTGAATCGGCAGATGTGACAAGCACTTCAGATGTACTTCCAGGTGCAAACTACAAAATATATGAAATCAGAATCAAGTTTCTAAAAAAAAAACAAAAGCTTTCCAAGGTAGAGATGCTTCAACAATTTGAAAAAAAAATAGAAGAGCAACCGGCAGTCCCCTCCTCTCTCATTTCATTTCCCTGAATAAGTGGACAGTGGATACATAGTTGAGTGTGTGTTTTTCTGCAGTTACTAATGGCAAAGTTTACCTGGAAACCGGTTATTTTCTTCTGATGGGATTTCTTCTTCTTATTCTGCAAGTTTATCTGGTTTTTTGGTTGCAATTTATTTTCTGGACACAGAATGTAACATGCATAAAAACCTAATCAAGAGAAGTTTGTCTCAGCTCTTATGCAACTAATTTACTGTATCATACCAGATGTGTTGTATATGTGGCAGCTACCCTTGTATGAGCCAACTAGAGCCCCCTACAATAATTTATAAATTTATTTTATAGAACAAATTGAGTATGCGCAAAATCATATGAATTTCTCCATACTATGCACTAAAAAAATGAAACAATTAAAACTACAGTAATAAATATAATATATGCAAGACCTGTCCATCTGGTGTATAGCAAGCTGCAGTAACCATTTCATGCAAATCACTCCAATCAATAACTTGGCGATCAGGGATGCTCCATATGCGTACCTTAGCATCCAGGGATCCACTGATGAAATATCTATCATCGACAGGATTGAACTGGATGCAGGTTACTGTTAAATCCAGAAGATTTGTCAGCAGATTAACAATATTTTAACTCTTTTAATTAAAAGAAAGTGCTTGAACTCAGATATCGAAAACTAATACGAGAGAACAGACAACTTTCATATGCACTGACCAAACAACCCATGAACAAACTGGTCGATTACACTAAATCAATAGTCAAGCAACTAGACTCTCAACCCCCCAAGAGCAGCTTCCTTCCCTTACCCACATTGTTAGCCATATCCACGCTCTCTTACTGATTTGATTTTAATCTCATCATAAACAATCAACCACTTGAACATATCTTTATTGTTAATTATACATAAATTGCTATACTTTCTCATGTGCATCCTTTCCATTACCCAGTCTAGTACAACCATGCAGCAGATTATGACAGCAAGGCTTGTTTCTAAGAGGTTTTACTCAATGGTTCAACAAAAATTCCATGTAGAGGGTAGACTAAAATCACACATGGCCATGAGATCCCTTTGTATGCTTACGAAGACTACCGCAACGTCTTTTAAGGGAATCAATTAACACCAAGTCCAATTTTGACAGTCCTCTCAGTTTGCCTATTTCTGCCGTTGTCCTTCGCCTTCCCTACAGTCCTTGTGTTCCATCCTTTATTGGCCCAAGCATTGATTAGTGTTATCCCACCAAAGTCAACCAAACTATCATCTTTGCTCCATAAAGATTCCAGCCTAATGCAGCTAGTCAGTTATCAAATGCAGCATAACATGGCGAATTGGTGGTTCCATATTTAGGAGCTTAAGCAGTAAATTCATTCAGATTTAGAGTGGTATATTGATTCAAGAAGTCCCACAATCACAACCAAAAAGGAACTCTAAAGGCATTCCCGTCTCCAAAGTGGATAAAGAAGTTTGACCAAGATGGTAACACGAATATAAAAAATTACCATAGTCGCTGTGTGAAAAGATCTTTAAGCAACGCTTGGTTGACAAATCCCATAGCCGCACTGTTTTGTCCATTGAAGATGATAGTATTTGCTGAGACAACATAGGACGGTTTGACATGTGTTAATTTAATGTCTTAGTTGCTAAAAAAATCAAATGCAAATGATAAATCTTTACATGGCAACATAGATTGGTAAAAGATTACAAGAAAGAAAAATTCGAGATTGTGACCGAAATACTTCTTAAAAATATTTACAACAATATAGATTAGAACTGCAGTAAAGTAACCTGAGTAAAATTTCCAAGTCATTAAATATGTAGAACAAAAGACCTTGCAAGTTCCAACATTTCACTGGAAAACAAAGATTGGGTCATTAGATTTTTACAGGGTTAAAAATTTGACCCTCATGTCGCTTTGAACCATCAAGAGAAGTAGCTCTGACAGTGAATAGAAGCAAAAAAAATGACCCACATTCATCCTTTTTATTTATAACTCGAAGAATTTATCAAATAACATGAATTTTATTAGCTTGTCACTTATATGGAGAACTGTTCGGATATATGCTGCTCTCTGACTTGCTGCGTCACATACGTGACTAAGATAAAATCTAGGGATCACGATCTCAGAGGGTATCCCAACCACAAAAGGAATTGAAAAGGAAACATGAGAAACTACTCTCTTCCGCTACAGGCAGCAATCAAGAGTAATAGTAAAAGATGTACACTGCACATTTGGTGTCACAGAATTATAATCGTAGAAATCTATCGGTCACAGAAGGAAGAACGGTCTTACATGAGATTTGGACCATGAGAGATCAAGAACATCATCTGAATGTCCTTGAAACGTACAGATGGGCTTATCTGAAAGAGAGAAAAGGGTCTCTGGTACCAACACTTGCTCAACACTCAATGATTTTCTACTTACAGATGACCTCCCTCTTTTCTTCTTCTCCGAGTGACTATCTATAATCGGTGACATTGAAGAGGGCTCTGGAGAACCATTAGCTAGAAACAGTAAATTGAAATTCCCATCTTCAAATTTATCAAGCATGCAATCTCCCTTCTTCTCCGTTTCCACGACCTGCCACACATGAACCACACGGTCCTCACCAGCACTAGCCAAATACCAACCATCCAAACTAAACTTAATTGTCCAAATTGACCCATTGTGCGCCTGTATCTCCTGGCTCTTATACATTGCCGTAAGCTCTTTAACTGTCTTGCCATACTGCCTGACACGAACTCTTTCCGGCCCACGAAAGGAGACATCTTGGCTATCATCAGTGGCGGAGCTTGATCTCCTTCCACCCTTCTCAGAAGAAGTCTCCCTCTCATCACTGCTCCGCCTATCCTTAATCCCTGCAACAGAACTAGCCATATTCTTGATATTCCTCAACCAACTTCCTCTTCTCTTCATCTTAGATCCACTCCCACAGCTACCATCAGTCTTAGAATCCGAACCTTCCTTGTTCCTCTCCTCGACATTCTGCCTCCTCATCAACTCCTGGACAATGGGTGAAGTCCCAACCGACATCTCAGAGGAGAACTCCTCCATGGTGAATTGCCTCCCAGTTCCCACTTCCTCGATTTTTTCCCACATCCCATCCTCCCTCAACTCATTCACCACAAATTCCTTCCCATTATCCAGGTTCTTTATCATACAGACTCCACTTTCGTCATCACACTCCAAACTCTCATACAACTCGTTCTTAGAAGCAGGCATTGGACTATTCAAACTCCCGTATCGTGTCCCATCCACGTCAATCTTTTTCGGCAGTTTACCTGGAGAACTGGAAATGTTCACCGGTGATTCACAGCCACTACTCTGATTACCATTATTTACAGTAGCATCAATCCCACCAGCAGAGTCATTGCCAACGGAATTATCGCACCGAGCTTCCAAATTTTGACCTGATTCGCAGTTTGCATCTGACTTCGATCGCACAATTCCAGTAACAGATACTCTACTACTAAGATCACCGCTAATAACGTAATTCCGAGAAGAATCGAGGGTATTGGAAATATCACCACTAAAACTCGGAGATTTGTCACCAGGTTTCAAGTGATCGGGTGAAAGTAAGACAGTTTGTGAGGGGCAGTGGCGCAGGAGAGAGGAGTTCCGACTGAGACCCATCTGGCGGAGGAGGTGTAACCGGCGCTCCTCCACCGACAAGGGTTGGGAGGTCCAAAGGTCATAGTTTTCGCACACGCCCATAGGGAATCTTGGAACGGGGCCGGATTGAACGGCATTGTGATCTTCTGAGCTGTAATCAGGGTAATGATCATACTCTTCCTCGGGCTCGGAAGAGTAAGGCGAGCAGGAACATGAAGTGTTGGAGGAAGAAACGAGGCGATCGAATGAGTCGTGGAAGCACTCATCATCATCTCCTTCTTCCCAAGATTTGCTCATGGTTTACCTTCTCCCATGGAAAAGCGACAGCCCGAATCACATTCCCTAACGGATCCGGCCGGCCACCGGCTCTCGCACCCCACCCCCCCAATCCCGTACGAAAAAAGCGTGAGGTTGAGTGCAAATGGGTTCGGCGAGTGCGTGTTTGCAGAGCTGTTTAAGAAAGTGCAGATCCGATGATGGGTTGGAGAGAGAAACAGAAGAAGTGTAGAGAGAAGAGAGAGAGTGAGGGAAGCAGACGGTGTCGTGTAGTGGCGGTGCTGGGTTTTTGTGCGTGTGGGAGGGAAAGAAGATCGGGGGGGAATTTTCCCTGGCTTTGGCAAATTCAAGGGTGAGGAATAAATAAAATAAAAAAAAATCCATCTTTGAGAATAATGCTCATTTTATTATTATATTATATTATATTATATAAAACTAATAATCTTTTTTACGAATTTTATTTTTGATTATATTTTAAAAAAAAATCATTCTATAATTATATCATATAATTCGACATTGTCAATAATTATATCATATATTTCGACATTATTACAATTTTTAAATAATATGTTTTTTTAATAGTTTCATGGATTTTTATATATAAATAGATTGATTTGATTCATAATTATTATGATAATTAATATTTTTTAACATTAAAAAAATTATCATTTTTTTGAGTTAAGTCGGGCCGAAGATCCGTCTCCCGAAATTGACTCATAAGATGGTTTCATTAGAATTTTTGTGATTTTTAAATTGTGCACTTTAAGAACATTATTGAATATACAGTGTAATATATTTGTCACGATATAAAAAAAATAAATGTCGTCGTGATTAGCAAATATAATTATTATGATTTATCAAAAAATCAAGTATTAAGTTAAAATAATAAATTAGTCGGATCCACAACTAAACATGAAGTTTTGTTTCTCAAAGTTTTATGTAGATTGGTGTTAACTTTTTAACAATGAACGAAAAATTAAATAGATTGTGTATTGAGCTTTAAATCACATCATTTAAATGGTTAACTCGACCCTACCCTGTGGACAGTGCCTCCACAGGATCTCAGCCATTGATTTTACATGGTGATTAAATTTAGGCCTTTGATCACCTCATGGGGTGTATGTGTGTTTAAATCTGGGCCTTTGATCACCTCATGGGGACAGTGCCTCACAAGGTAGGGTGAAATGAACCGATTTAAATTAAATGATATATATATATATCATAAAGTGAGTTTCAAATGACTTTTGACTTTCTGAAAGGTCAAATGACTTTTGATATACCAAAAGTTCAAATAATATTTGTTTTTTTGAAAGATTAGATAACATTTGCTTTTCTGAAATGTCGAAGAATCTTTGTTTGTTTGAAATGTTAAATAGCATTTGTTTTCTGAACATTTGACATTCGACATTCTGAAAAGTCAATATTTTTCCTATATATACATATCTATCTTAATTTTTTTAAAAAAAAAAAACTTTGAAAGAAGTCTCTCAACTTTCTTCTTCTCTCGACTTTTGTAAATGTTACTTTTTCTAAATCGTGTAAAGTTTAGGTATTATTCAGTTCGTCTGTATCGGACTTTGTGCTAAGTTGTAGTAGATATCACCATTGTATCCACATTGAACCTCGGAGGAACGTAGGAGAGGGTGAATATATTTTAAGGAAATTGTAACATTTTACGAGTATCGGTTTGATTTCATTTTCATTTAACTTTATTTCTGTAGCATCGATATCCATTGGTTCAAATATTATACGAAATATAATTTATTTTACTCTTAATTATATTGTAATTTTTAATTGTTACACAAGTTCATCTATCATCAATGTTTCGATAAATATCCCAATTTCCCCCCACAATTTTAAAACATATTTTGTTTTTGAAATATTTGCTATGCGATTTGTGTTTTAGATATGGCAAGTGGTTCAAATGACTCGAATGGACCAAAAGTTACTCCCTTTATTTCTAAGGTCACTGGTCTGCGATGCCAGTGAACCATGCTGATAAACCAGATAAGTTCGATAGGTCGAATTTCAATATGTGCCAATAGAAGATGTTACACTATCTCACTACCTTTAATCTAACGATGATTATGACTGAAGATGCTCTCAACTCTACTGAGGGCGAGAGAGATATGCAAAATATTATTTTTGCTGATGCTTGGCACCATTCAGATTTCATGTGTAGACATTATGCAATGAATGGCCTTGCTGATACATTATATGACGTGTTCAGCTGAAAGAAAACAGCTTGAGATATGTGAAAATAGAGAGATAAATATGGTCCAGGCCAGGTGTCAAGAGGTTTCTAATATAAATCTATGTTATATTATTTCTGAAGAAAATTTATCTATGGATAGATTGACCTGATTCATAATTCTTATGAAAATCAATATTTTTTAACATTAAAAATTATCATTTTTTATGAGTGAAGTCGGGCCGAAGATCCGTCTCCGGAAATTGACTCATAAGATGGTTTCATTAGAGTTTTTGTGATTTTTAAATTGCGTACCTTATGAACATAATTGAATATACAGTGTAATATATTTGTCACGATATAAAAAAATAAGTGTCGTCGTGATTAGCAAATATAATTATTATTATTATAATTTATCAAAAAATCTAGTGTTAAGTTAAAATAATATATATATATATATATATATATATATATATATATATATATATATAAAGTGGGTTTCAAATGACTTTTGACTTTCTGAAAGGTCAAATGACTTTTGATATACCAAAAGGTCAAATAATATTTGCTTTTTTTGAAAGATAGATAACATTTGTTTTTCTGAAATGTCGAAGAATTTTTGATTGTTTGAAATGTTAAATAACATTTGTTTCTGAACATTCGACATTCGACATTCTGAAGAGTCCACATTTTTCCTATATATACATATCTATCTTATTTGTTTTTTTAAAAAAAAACCTTGAAAGAAGTCTCTCAACTTTCTTCTTCTCTCGACTTTTGTAAATGTTACTTTTTCTAAATCGTGTAAAGTTTAGGTATTATTCAGTTCGTCTGTATCGGACTTTGTGCTAAGTTGTAGTAGATATCACCATTGTATCCACATTGAACCTCGGAGGACCGTAGGAGAGGGTGAATATATTTTAAGGAAATTGTAACATTTTACGAGTATCGATTTGATTTCATTTTCATTTAACTTTATTTCTGTAGCATCGATATCCATTGGTTCAAATATTATACGAAATATAATTTATTTTACTCTTAATTGTATTGTAATTTTTAATTGTTACACAAGTTCATCTATCATCAATGTTTCGATAAATATCCCAATTTCCCCCCACAATTTTAAAACATATTTTGTTTTTGAAATATTTGCTATGCGATTTGTGTTTTAGATATGGCAAGTGGTTCAAATGACTCGAATGGACCAAAAGTGACTCCCTTTATTTCTAAGGTCACTGGTCTGCGATGCCAGTGAACCATGTTGACAAACCAGATAAGTTCGATAGGTCGAATTTCAATATGTGCCAATAGAAGATGTTACACTATCTCACTACCTTTATTCTAATAATTATTATGACTGAAGATGCTCCCAACCCTACTGAGGGCGAGAGAGATATGCAGAATATTATTTTTGCTGATGCTTGGCACCATTCAGATTTCATGTGTAGAAATTATGCAATGAATGACCTTGCTGATACATTATATAACGTGTTCAATTAAAAGAAAACAGCTTGAGATATGTGAAAATAGATAGATAAATATGGTCCAGGCCATGTGTCAAGATGTTTCTAATATAAATCTATGTGATATTATTTCTGAAGTAAATTTAGTGGGTTCAAACCCACGGGAGTGGTAGATTGATACTGGTGTCACTCACCACATTTGCTCTGATAAGAAGATGTTTGTGAATCTTGATGAATTAGAAAATTGTGAAACAGTGTACATGGAAACTATGTTACATCTGATTTCAAGGGTCAATTCCTCTCATCCGTTGAAAGAGAACTGATATCAAAAATCCCTAGGACAGTTTCTCATTGATATCGACGAGGGGTACTTAATCCATATCAAGGGTAAATCTCCCTGACCAAGGACACAACCCTCCTCATCCGTTGGAAGAGGTGGTTATCGGCGATCCCGAGATAGTCTTGCTTAGTGATACCGACGAAGGGGCTCAAGACCCCATCTGAGAGTTCTTTTCTTCCACCTGGGTTACCACGGAGCAGCATCAACCCAGCCTCCCAGGATCCCAGGCCCGATTTTTGCACGAAGAGATCTCGATAGGGCTACGGACGACCTCGGAGGCAGCTTATCAACATTGGAGGAGGCCCTAACGAGTCTGAAGAAAACCCAAGTGGAGGCTAGGGCTTCCTGCACCAGGAAATATATTATAAAGTTTGAGTTGGAAGCTTCTAAAGCGATGGCCCGAACGGCTATCGAGGAATCCGAAAATTCAAAAGCTTGGGTTGATGAAGCGACTGTTGCCCTGGATGCTCGTCTGCAATCCAGGAGGCATGGCGGGCTTCCTTACTCATGCCCAAAGAGTTCACGGTGGCAGTTGAAGATAAGGCTTACTCCTTCCATACTGATGTTGTGGGTATTGAGGGTCAGAGCAATGTAAAATAGACTTACAAAATTTGATATATTTTTTTGACCTCCAAGTCTTGCTTTGTACTTTCCAGATGTGTAAATAAAATTTTTTTCCCAAATTTTTCCAAGTTTCCTCTGTTTTTTATAATATATAAGTTTACTAAACTAAAATAATCACCTTCCCAAAAAATTTGAAGTGATGAAAAGTAACCGAGCTTTCTCAAAGCCGAGATTACATAACTCAGACATCTTTTTAAAATTTGTGAAAACTTTTTAAGTGTTAAAAGACAACTTAGGCAGGTTTAGCCCACTAACACTTGGTTGTATAAGAGTAAAGTGGTTCTATAAGAGTAAAGTGTTGGGACCTTGAAATCCCAAGCTTTCGTACGATAAGACGCAGGGGCCTCGTATCTCCCGGACCTTGATATGATAAGGTGTCGGGGCCTCGTATTCTCGGGCTTTGATAGGAATCCGGGGCCTATAATAAAATGATGGGGCCTCAAATCTCTCAGTCTTAATGAAGATGAGTTGCAGGGGCCTCGTGTCTCTCAGGCTTATATAAGATAAGATTTTTGGGACTCGTATCTCATAGTCTTTGATAGGAAGTCGGTGACTCATGCCTCCCTGACCTATATAAAACAAGTTGTCTAGGCCTCATATCTCCCAAGCTTAAATAAGATGAGGTGTCGAAGTCTCAAATCTCACGGGCTTAAATTAGATTTCACACATATTGATACGAAGAAAATGAAATTTATTGATAATTAAGTGATCAAAACATACTTCTTTAAATGAAAAGCATTTCAGGGTCTTTTGAGAAATCGGCTCTGGTTGTCCTCTAAATACAATGCTTATTAACTGATTTTTTGAATGACTTTGTCAGGTCCATCTCGCATGACTGTTAATTTACCCACATCTCCGACTGGATTGGCTTTTTTCAGACCAAGATCACCAAACTAAAAATCCCAGGGTCGAACCCGCTTGTTGTAAGCTCTCATGACCTGACTCTGATAGGCCTCATCTGAATGGCAGCCCTTTATTTTTTCTTCCACAAGTTCTAACTCTTGAGCACGAGCTACATCATTTCTTCCGAGTAGGCTTCGATCCAAGCTGAAGTTTTCCCTATCTGGGTAGGTAACATAGCATCAGAACTATAAACCAAACTGAAAGCGTTTCACCAATAAAAGTACGAGGAGTAGTCCAATAAGCCCATAAAACTGTTGGCACTTCTTATACCTAGTATCTTATAATTTCTTGAAGCATAGCTCTTAGGTCTTGGACAACGGTGTGGTTGGTAACCTCGGTCTCACATTAACTTATGGGTAGGCTATCGAAGTGAAGGATTGTGCGATTTTTATTTCTTCACACCAGGCTGTTACTTTTCGTCCCTTAAATTGATGGTCATTTTCAGATATCAACTTTCTTGGTAGTCCGAAATGGCACATTATGTTTTGACACAAAAATTTCAACACTTATTCCTATGCGATTCTAGCCAAGGGCTCAGCCTCCACCTACTTGGAGAAATAATTCACTGCGACCAACATTAACTTCTTTTATGCCCAGGCTATTGAAAAGGGTCCTATAATATCTAGACCCCACTAATCAAAAGGACAAGACAATCGAACAGCTTTCATAACTGAAACCGAGTTATGACAAAAATTGTCATGCCATTGGAATCTTTCACAAGATCGCACCACTTGGATAGCATCTGAGTTCATAATGGGCCACCTAAATCTGGCTAGAAATGCTTTCTGAGTTAGCGCTACAGCTCTGATATGATCCATACAACACCCTTTATTAATCTCTTTAAGTTATACTTGACTTCTTCCCCTGCCAAGTACTTGAGGATTGGGCGATGATCGTCGATATAACACTACATTCAATACTACAAAACGAAGAGTTGTCTTTTGACCTTCTGCGCTTGGCATGGGTCCTCGAGCAATTTAACAGTTAGGATATGCTCGAGTATGGGCGTTATCCACTCATCATCTCGAGGATTACTGAACCCATCTTTACTTCAGAGATGAGCTCGGTTTGATGAATAATATGCCCCTAATCTATCCTGGTTAACAAGGATGTCATTTTAACTAGGGTATCAGCCTCTGTAGTCTCATCTCTTGGAATATGTTCCACACTTCGATCTGTAAATTTCTCTGACAACTCCTAAATAGTCTTCATATACTTCATCAGTCTTCTTTCTATGACTTCATAAGATCCCTTCATATGCTAAGCAACCAACTGCGAATCCGAGTAAATGATGATTCGGCTAGCTCCTGCTTGCTTTCATCTTGGCTAGAACAGATATGTACTCAGCTTCATTATTTGAAGCTTGTAGATTCAATCTTACAGCAACTTTAATCTTACAGCAACTTTAATCTTCTCCCCACTTGGAAAAGTTAGAACAACTCCCGCACCACTACCCTCCTTACTGGCGGCACCACACAAAAATCCTTCATACTTCTTCCGCCCGAGCTGAGTCATCTCGGTCAAGAGATCTGGCAAGGCATGAGCCTTGATGGCAGTCCTTGGTCATTATTCAATGCCATACTCCCCGAGATCTATCTTTCACTTTACCATTCTCCTCGAGATATCCGGGTTGATCACGATCCTTCCTATGGACTGCTGGCGAGGACGATAATAGGATGAGACAGAAAGTATGATCTTAACTTTCTTGTAGTGATTTACCAAGGCCAGGGCTACCTTTTCGAGCACAGTATACCTCAATTCAGGTCCTCTAAGAGCAAGACTGACATAGTTGATCGAACTTTTCTTGCACAGTAAATCCCTAATCAAAAACTTGATCGAAATTTTCTTGCACAATAAATCTCCAATAAAAATAAAAATAAAAATTTATGCTCGATTGATTCGCAAGTACATGAATCAAATTATAATATAGTGTATGAAAGTACGAGTATCGTCACCACAGATATTGATTAGACAAATTTAACTTAAAAACAATTCTTTAGTTAACTAAAACAAAAATTTTAATAATTAATAAATTAAATTAATGATAAAAAAATAATTTAACAAACCACATAAATACTATAAATCAAACTAATAAACAAACAATTGTTAGAATCTTAGTTCACCTAATCCTGAATCTTTTCTAATGATTAAATTTCAATTATTAAATCATGCTTTTGACGGAATTCTTTAGTATATCTACATATTATATCGAGATATATTAATCTAATTAACAAAATGCAGAAACCAAGTGTCATTGTGTTATTTAACCATTGCAATCACATTAACGAACCTTAGAATTTTCTAGCTTTCGACCTATTAGACTATGACTATCAATATGTAGCCAACCTCATATATCTATGCAAGTTGTAGATCCATGAATTATGTTATCATATCATGTTATAAAATCTCCTATCAGTTTCAATTGTAACACAAAATCTCTTTGAATTTGATCATACTCCAAAGTTGCAAGAAAAATCAATAAAATAATCAAGTATACTTAAACCAAATTCAATCTTCTAAAAAATTCACTACATAAATGTTTAGGGATAGGATCCCCTTAATCCCAACTAAATAAAATAGAAAAGACGAAAAACTATTATGAAGTTCTTATTCTTCGGTTGAGTTCTTTTGCTCTCCTTCTTCTCCTTGCTTTCGACTCCTTCTTCTATGCTACCATGCCTAACAAAAATCCCTTCCATGTATTAGGGCTCCTATCATTTATTTTTGTTCAAAATTCCACCAGAGAAGGAAATAAATCGTCCACGCAAATGTTTCAATATTGTATCGCGTTGGGGCGTGAAAAAACATCCTCGCTAACGAGAACTCCTGATATTTCATTTTCAGTCAGATGCGTTTGGGCGGGCAAAAACACCCGTCCTAGTGCGAGATCCTCGCAGATCTGGCTTGTTTTCTCTCTTGCGAGCTGGGGTGAATAAAAACACCCGCCCTAGCATGCCCTGCTCGTACTTTTGCCAATAATTCCCTTCTTTTTTTAATCAAGTCCACCTACAAATCAATCAAAACATGTGAAGGACAAACAATATGCATAAATTATAACTAAAATAAATAAAAATTCAGACTTGATACCCTAAACTTATACAATAATAGATTAAAAGTAAGGTAATAAAATATGCAAAAACGACCATTATCTATAGTATATAGGTTTTTGATCGGATTCTTCTTCCCTTATAGGGACCGAGCTGATAGCATGCTCGTTGGCTGGCAGATAAACTCACAACTTCTCTCCTAGCTCGAGCTTTACTAAAATGGGTAGCATGGCTAGATGACATTTCAGATCATGGATGGCTTGTTCAGATTTATCATCCCATCCAAATTTCTGGGCTTTTCTCAACATTTGAAAGAAATTATAATTAGATGTGTCAACCTAGAGATGAATTGGAACTGAGCATCGATCCTTCCGCGAGCTTCTGTACTTCTTAATAGATTTTGGGGAAGTCATTTACATGATAGCTTTACTTTTTATGGGTCTACCTCAATTCCCCTCTTAGTAACCATGAACCCGAGAAATTGGCCACTCTTGAACCTCAAAGTACACTCGACTAGATTTAAATTTACCTCATATCCTCTAAGAATTGCAAAAAGTTTCCTCGAGATCGGGAATGAAACAAGATTCTTCCCTAGACTTGACAAGAGTATCATCCACATATACCTTGATATTCCTCCAGTATCGCTTCTCAAATATCATATCCATCAACAGTTGATAAGTGGCCTTCGCATTATTCAACCCAAACGGCATAACTGTATAGCAGAATGCACCGTCTGAAGTGATAAAGCTGGCTTTGCTTGATCTTCTTGGGCCAAAATAATTTGTTGGTATCCTTGATAAGCATCCATAAAACAAAACAACTTATATCCCATGGTGGAGTCTACCGATTGATCGATCTCGTTAAATGGTAGCGATCTTTAGGGCAGACTTTATTCAAATACCTGAATTCCACTTGCATTCTCCACTTACTGGCAGTTTTCTAAACTGTGACTATGTTTGAAAGTAAAGTAGGGAACTGGAATTCTAGAATGTGTCTGGCTTTAAGCAATTCTTATACGTGCTCAGCAATTACCTTGTCATTCTCGAGCCCGAATGTCATTTTTTCTGTATCACATGTCAGGAACCCGGGAGAATGTTTACTTTATGCTCAACAACATGGACCTGAACCACGACTAGCTCTGAAATGGACCAAGCAAAGATGTCAGCATTGCTATGTAAACAAGCCAACAACTTGGTCTATGTAGAAGGTTCAAGATCCGAGCGACCTTGGTAGTTGCCGGGAACAAAATCCACTTCTTCCTGCTACCCCTCCACCACTTTCTGCACCTCCCCAGTCGAATGCACCTCTTCTTTACTCATTTTCATATCATCTCACTTTCTCTTTTCTCTCTTCTTCTCCACCCGGACCATTTTATCATAGACTTTCAGGAGAATGGCTGATCTCCTTGGATTTCTCTTACTCTATTTACAACAGAGAACTTAATCTTCTGATAGTAAGTTGAGGTGATGCCCATGAATGGTCGGCCACCCAAAGATGATGTTATATACGGAAGGTGCACTGTACACACCTTAGATCCCCATTCTCGACTGTCAAGGGAAGCGTGATTTATCCTTTTGGGTACACAGTGTGACCAAGTCATCATTGTGGGGTAAGTTGATGTCTTTCAAATCTTGGGGACCAAAACTGACCACTAGTCTATCTCTCTGTCGTGTGTTCTCCACTCCCAAACTTTCTCGTCAGCTCCACACCCTATGAGCCCGGTTAGAATCAGCATCTATGGTTCCTTCAGAAATCATCTTGATTAGCCGCAAAGTGGGGCACTTTCCACGACATTTCTCCACTTGGATTCTATCAGATGGGGAAGTTTTATCCCTCCCTCCTAGTCTGGACTAGAATTCTTGAGCGTTGGCAGGGGATGGATAATTGGTTCTTGGGCACCCATGAGAGCCCCCGAGCTTTCTCTATTGATGGATAGATCTCGACAAGATTGTCAAGAATGAACCTTATTCAATCGCTTACATTCATTAGTATCGTGATAGAACTCTTTTTGGTACATGTAAAATTTTAAGTTTGCCCGCTAGTCCTGGGAGGACCGTGAGGGATGTAGGACAACATTCTCCTCGACACCAGATATGCAATGCCCGATCTTTCAGGACCTTCAACGGCGTGTATTGATAAAACCGCCCGAGAGGGTTTCCCTTTCATGTCTGGTCCTTTGTCCTTCCTGGCCGGTCTCCCTTCTCTCTTCTGTCTTTGGGTTTCCTCTATATTGATATACTTTTTTGCTCAAAACGACAGATCTTCAAAACTCAGGGGCAACTTCTTCACTAGGGACCGGAAGAAATCTCTTTCCCGAAGTCTCTGGGTGAAAGTTGTAGTCTTGGTTTTTGGAGCACAGCTCGGTACCTCTACGGCTGATTTGTTGAACTTGTGGATGTACGCTCGCGGTGACTCATTCCCAATCTGTTTTACTTCAAACAAGCTAAAATCAGTCTTCTTATATCGTTTGCTACTATTGAAGTGATGCTAGAAAATGCTATTGAAATCATCAAAAGAATAGATACTATACGGCTCGAGTTTGTCAAACCACTATTGGGCCGAGTCTACCAATATTGTCAAGAAATATTTACACTTGATCTTATCGTCGTAATAATGTAGCATGTTCATGTTCTCGAACTACGCCAAATTCTCATCGTGATCAGTGTTCTCATCGTACTCTCTGATCTTGGTTGATTTGTAATGGTTAGACGGGGAGTCGTTTATTATTTGGGCGGAGAAAGAACACCCTTTCAGCGGAACTCCAAGAGCTCGGGAAGATCAGGTTTGTCCTTCCAAATTCTTTACTTTCTTCCTTAATCTTTTAGCTTCTCGGCCATGGTAAGGGCTTTGGAACATTTTTGGGAGCTTTCTTCTTTTTTTTGCCTGGCCCGAGGATGAGATTCATCCTCATAACCTCTTTCTCGGGGTATGTGGCTACTGGGAGGTAAATTCTCAGCATTTTCTTTTTGGACAGACACTTCTATCCACTAGGTCAGCTGCTCTGGTTCAATTGCGAGAGTTTGCTGGTATGGTGAATTTCCTTCGGGGGGTCTCTGAGTCCGTGGTCGCCTTTCTGGAATCATCCATTCGAACATATTTTCGAGTGGAAACCATACATATGTCTATAGATCCGATTTCCTACAAACAGTGTCAATATGATGGTCGAGTAAATCAGACGAGCTGTGTAGACGATTTATTCGGGCTGAGCAGGTGTTTTTCTTGATAATGCTGGAGTCCAGGCAACTAGTACCCGAGCTGAATGATCTGCACACTTTAAAACCAAAGAGTGTTACTGGAGCGCCAATATTTTTTTCGGTGTGGTCACTCCAACACTCATGTCAATCAAGTGTTTATGCAAAGGAAAACGCAATATAGAGAGTATATATCAAGTGCTCATGAAAATGTTAAGTGAATTATCATTTTTTATGATCAAGTAAACTTTAGCATTTATAGGGGAAATGTAATTATTGACTTGTTTTCAGTGCCGGATATTCCTCAGATCAAGTGGCGCCCATGCTCTGCCATCCTGAGACTATCACTACTGACAACCCATAATGCTCTCATTCTTGTCAAATCATCTCTATGCACGCTGAATGACATGCCCGTGATTTCGGAGTATGATCCTCCATAATTATGGGTCCAAGATTAGCGATGTTCCGAAGTGCTTGGGCAATGATCTCGATGTGAGGAGACAAACATGGTCACCATTTCTCATAATGCTCGGTATAAAATGAGAGTTCGGGCTAAGTCGAGAACTCGGACTTATTTGTGGTAAACTTCCCTGGTTGTTGCAAACTCAGGACTTGTCTATAAAAGAGTAATCTTTGTTCTTGGGCCGATTATTACATCATATTCTCTTATCGGCCTGGTTTATCCTCTTACCTGAATCTTAAAATAACCTAAGCTCTTCCTAGGATATCACCAAACACTAAGATTTCTTTCATCCTGCTTGATGTGATCTCGTTGAAATGGGTGAACTGGGTATGGGGCTCCAACGGACTAAATCAATAATTTATAGTGTTTGGGAATTTGAGTGAAGATAGCTTAGATCAACACCTGCAAACAAGAGAGTAACTCGTGAATGGGCGCCGGAGGGATGTCCGGCGTGGCCACTCCGATGCTTAAGTCAGCAGGCTTTTTTAGATGAACACAAGCAATATTTGAGGGAAAATATGTAAATGCTTTTAGTTCAAAGATTTCAGGATCATTAAATGAGATTAATACATGCTATTTATAGTGGAAGAACGGGTAGTTGCCTCGACTTTCGTGTTATCTACTAAGTCGGCTTACCATACTAGCTTCTGATGACTTCTCGGACACTCTAAACCCAAGTTGTTCTGACAGATTAGACTGTCTGTATCTATTACACTCGAGTGTGGTTCGTTTATCGAGGTGGTGCAGTTCTCAAGGTTGCCCAAGTGGTAATGTTTTCGGGAACTCTGCCCGGGAAGTTGAGAAGCGCGCGGATGGTTCCGTGACGGCCCGGGTTGTCTCGCAGAGAGCTCGGGTAAAGCCGAAATGCTCAGGAAGAAAAGACTTGCCCCGGTCTTCAGGAAACCTATAATGCATACGGGTCGTGACCCCGGATATCCAAGTAATGACCGGGTTAATGTTGAACCGGATTCTTACGGGGGTATCACCACCCATCCCTAAAATAGTCGGGCTAGAGCTTGTCTCGCTGTCCCGATTATTCACATTTGTTTGTCCAGCACTCTCGGGAAGTCCAAGAAGTGTTACTACACATGAGTATTGACACTGCCGAACATCTATTCGTATTCCGAGGTAATAATGAATCTGCCTTCTCGATATCCGCGCACGTCTTTTCATCTGCCCAACACAACTTCCAGAGTTTATCCTAATCGTTCATGTGCTTCTTAATACCTGCTATTTATAGTGGAAGAACGGGTAGTTACCTCGACTTTCATGCTATCTACTAAGTCGGCTTACCATACTAGCTTCTGATGACTTCTCGGACACTCTAAACCCAAGTTGTTCTGATAGATTGGACTGCATGTATCCATTACACTTGAGTGTGGTTCGTTTCTCGAGGTTGACCAAGTGGTAATGTTTCCGAGAACTCTGCCCGGGAAGTTGAGAAGCGCTCGGATGGTTCCGTGAGGGCCCGGGTTGTCTGGCAGAGAGCTCGGGTAAAGCCGAAATGATCGGGAAGAAAAGACTTGCCCAGGTCGTCAGGAAACCTATAATACATACGGGTCGTGACCCCGGCTATCCAAGTAACGACCGGGTTAATGTTGACCCCGATTCTTACGGGAGTATCACCACTCATCCCTAAAATAGTCAGGCTAGAGCTTGTCTCTTGATCTTCTGAGTCGGGCTTTATCCTCGGGGAGCTCATGGTTTGTAATGTACGCGATCAGTGGTGTCATCCATGAGTCTTCCGGCACGGGTGATGCTTCTTCCTCCGTGGAGAGGACCAACCGAGTAATGTGCAGTACTTCCCGGGTATTAACTTCTGATAAAGAAGCAGCCATTTTAGCCAAAGCGTCTGCCTCACTGTTCTCCTCCCGGGGTATTTGTTCAATACTCCAATCCATGAAGCTTTCTGCTTGGGCTCGAATGAGCTGTAAGTACTTAAGAATTCTGTCATCCTTAGCCTCATAAATTCCCTTTATTTGTTGAGTGATGAGCTGTGAATCAGAATATAGAATAATTCGGGAAGCTCCAACTTCCCGGGCAGCTCGAATACCTGCAAGAACAGCCTCATATTCAGCTTCATTGTTGGTTATCTGGGAATCAATCCTTAATGCTAATTTGATTTTTTCTCCCAGGGGAGACACCAACACCACCCCTACTCCACACCCCACCAGGCTAGATGCCCCATCAACCGACACTCTCCATACCTCCTCCTCGCTGGGCTGGATCATTTATGATAAGAAATCTGACAAAGCCTGCGCTTTGATGGCCACTCGGGGTTTGTACTCGATGTCATATTCTCCCAACTCTATTGTCAATTTTATCATTCGCCCGGATATTTCAAAGTGAGTCATGATCCTACCCAGAGGACTATTGGTAAGAACAATAACTTGATGTGACAGAAAGTAAGGTCTTAGCTTCCGGGCGGTCATGACCAGGGCCAAAGCAATTTTCTCCACTTCGCTATACCGGAGCTCGGGTCCCCTCAGAGCGTGACTTATATAATAGACTGGTTTTTGATCGTTTCCTTCCTCTCTTATTAGAACCGAGCTGACAGCATACTCTGTAGTAGACAGGTAGACATATAATTTTTCTCCGGGTTTTGGTTTCACCAGCACAAGGAGCCCTGCAAGATGAATTTTCAAGTCCTGGAAAGCCTGTTCACATTTCTCATCCCATCCGAATTGCTGGGCCTTCCTTCAGACTTGAAAGAAAGGATAGCTCCGATGTGCTGATCGGGAAATAAATCTGGAAAGGGAAGCAATTCTCACGGTTAGCTTTTGTACCTCTTTGACAGATCGGGGAGATGGCATGTTCAGCACAGATTGGACTTTCTCTTGATTCACCTCGATCCCCCGGTCTGTCACAATGAACCCCAAGAACTTGCCACTCTTCACGCCAAAAATACACTTGGCCGGATTAAGCTTGATTCCATAATGCATGAGAGTGGCAAAAGTTTCTTCTAGATCATTAATAAAGCTGGCACTCTCCTGGGATTTAGACTGAATATCATCCACATAGACTTCCACGTTCCGCCCCAATTGTTTCTCGAAGACTTTGTTCATTAGACGCTCGTAAGTTGCCCCTGCATTCTTCAACCCGAAAGGCATTACAATATAACAAAATGTACCTCCCGAAGTGATGAAGCTGGCTTTATCTTGATCACACTTGGCCAGGGGGATTTGATGATACCCCTGGTGCGCGTCCATGAAGCTTAACAACTCGAAGCCTGATGTGGAATCCACCAATTGATCAATGCGGGGCTGAGGATAATGGTCCTTGGGACAGGCCTTGTTGAGATTGCAGAAGTCTACACACATGCGCCACTTCCCGGTGGATTTGGACACCAAAACCACATTCGAAAGCCATGTAGGGAATTGAATTTCCCGAATGTGGCCAGCTTTCAGAAGCTCCTTTATTTGCACATCAATCACTTTGTCTTTTTCGGGGCCAAAGTGCCTCTTTTTTTGTTTTACCGGGCGAGATCCCGGGAGGATGCTCAATTGGTGTTCCGCTATCAAGGGAGAAATCCTTGTCAACTCCAGTTGAGACCAGGCAAACACACGAATATTAGTTTTCAAACACTTAATCAGACTAACCCGGGTGGATATATCGAGATCTCGGGCCACCCGGATTTGCTGGCCTGGTCCAACTTCTATTACTTCTTGCTCTTCTTCTGCCACAAAATGCACCTCTCCTCTCCCGATCATTCTTTCTCCTTCCCCGTCCACCCTTGCCTTCTTCTCCTCCCTCTTGGTTTTGCTCTGATCTGCCCTGACCGCCTCCACATAGCACTTCCAAGAAGATAGTTGATCTCCCCGGACTTCTCCTACCCGGGCTCCCACGGTAAACTTTATTTTCTGGTGGTAGGTGGACGCCACGGCTCTTAGTTCATTCATAGCCGGCCTTCCTAGAATGATATTGTACGATGATGGAGAGTCCACCACAGTGAACGAGGTCATCACCGTCTTTTTAAGATCCTGGGAGCCTAGAGTTAATGGCAAAACGATCTCCCC
Source organism: Primulina eburnea (assembly GCF_022965805.1). NCBI lineage: Eukaryota > Viridiplantae > Streptophyta > Magnoliopsida > Lamiales > Gesneriaceae > Primulina > Primulina eburnea. The sequence goes on from NC_133104.1 coordinate 6,967,332, forward strand.
TTCTGGGTATACCATATGACCAGCAAAGCCAAAGAGGGCCGTTTCCACAGCCTCCAAATGATAGCCCTGCAAATCCATCTGCAAAAAGGCATCCTTAAAAATTACATTTAAAGAACTGTCCGAGTCCACGAAGACTCGAAGAATATCATAATTTGCCACTCGGGCTTGGATCACCAGGGCATCGTTGTGGGGCAGATTCACCCCTCTCAAATCTTTGGGGCCAAAACTGATGACCGCCTCATTCCTTCTTGGTCCCTCCACCTCCAAACACTCCCTCCTACTTTTCGACTTCCTCGCCCGGTTGGAGTCTCCATCAGTGGATCCCCGGATATCATTTTGATCAACCCCGTAGCAGGGGGAAAGTTCTTCTTTCTCTCGGGCTCAGGCTCCCTTCTTCTAGCGGGCTCAATCCTCGGGAAATTCCTCACACTTCCTCCCCGGGCACCGGATCCTGGTGGCCGAGATGTCCAAGGTGGCATCCTCGGCCTCTGGCTATTGTTACTGGGTCCCGGGATGGAAGGTGAGACATATTTCCCCTACAGTGCCTTGCAATTTTCAGTGTTATGGTGGCACACTTTGTGAAAAGAGCAAAATCCGCTCTTTTCTGGCCGGGATAACTGATGATCCGGGGCCAAATCTCTGCTGCACTCCTGCACTTCCCTCTCCCGAGCAATTTTCAGAGGCACGTGGTGAGAAAAGTGCCCTGTATTGCCTCTCTTCTGTCCCCTCTCCTCGGGTTTAGACACCCGGTCTCCTTTTTCCTTTCTCACAGCCTCCCTCTTTTGCTTCTGGGCCTCCTCCATATTGATATATTTTTTCTGCTCGTGACAATAGATCCTCGAAATCTCCCGGCACCTTCTTAGTAAGTGATTTGAAGAATTCACCCTTTCTCAAACCCTGGGTGAATGCAGTAGTCTTGGTTTCAGTGGCACAAGTAGGGACGTCTAGGGCCACTCTGTTGAATCTTCTGATATAGGCCCTTAAACTTTTTTCCGGGCTCTGCTTAACTTCAAAAAGACTAAAAGCAGTCTTTTTTGTACTTTTTACTGCTGCTAAAATGGTGTAAAAACACCTTCTGGAAGTCTCCAAAGGAACTGATACTTTGGGAAGTCAAGCCCTCGAACCACCTCTGAGCTGAATCCACCAGTGTTGTTAGGAACACTTTGCACTTGATTCTATCAGTGTAACAGTGCAACATGGCCATATTTTCAAACCTGGTCAGGTGTTCCTCCGGGTCTGCATTGCCATCATAGTCTTTCACCTTCGCAGATTTGAAATTTCCAGGAAGAGGTTCCCGGACAATGATATCAGTAAACGAGCATCCTTTCGGGACTGCCCGGGGAACGCTCGGCCTTTCCAACTGTCCTTCCAGGACCTTCATCTTCTGCCTTAATTCCAACAATTCCTCTGCCACGGTAGGAGATTTGGACCCGGCGCTGGATTCCTCATCTTCTCCTGCCATCTCATTCTCCTTCCTCCCCTGTTCCTGCTCCTGCTCAATCCCCTGTTCATGTCCCTGTTTATCACCAGGTGGTGTAACAGGATGGGAGACCTCCTTCCTGGTCATAGCTTGCACGATGGCATCACCCATCATTTTCTTTAACTCTTCAGGGGTCAGTGTAATGAGGTTTGGTCCGGTGTTATTAGCACCAGCTTGTCTTGAAGTCTGTCCACCATCACCCTATGCGTGCGAATTATCCTGGTTGGTTCTTCTCGTACGAGCCATATCAACGTCTCGAACTCAGTATTTCCCATAGACGGCGCCAATGATGTGATCTCGTTGAAATGGGTGAACTGGGTACGGGGCTCCAACGGACTAAATCAATAATTTATAGTGTTTGGGAATTTGAGTGAAGATAATGGCTTAGATCAACACCTGCAAACAAGAGAGTAACTCGTGAATGGGCGCCGGAGGGATGTCCGACGTGGCCACTCCGATGCTTAGGTCAGCAGGCTTTTTTAGATGAACACAAGCAATATTTGAGGGAAAATATGTAAATGCTTTTAGTTCAAAGATTTCAGGATCATTAAATGAGATTAATACCTGCTATTTATAGTAGAAGAACGGGTAGTTACCCCGACTTTCGTGCTATCTACTAAGTCGGCTTACCATACTAGCTTCTGATGACTTCTCGGACACTCTAAACTCAAGTTGTTCTGACAGATTGGGCTGCCGGTATCCATTACACTCGAGTGTGGTTCGTTTCTCGAGGTGGTGCAGTTCTCGAGGTTGCCCAAGTGGCAATGTTTCCGGGAACTCTGCCCGGGAAGTTGAGAAGCTCTCGGATGGTTCCGTGAGGGCCCGGGTTGTCTGGCAGAGAGCTCGGTAAAGCCGAAATGCTCGTGAAGAAAAGACTTGCCCCGGTCTTCAGGAAACCTATAATGCATACGGGTCGTGACCCCGGCTATCCAAGTAACGACCGGATTAATGTTGACACGGATTCTTACAGGGGTATCACTACTATATCGTGAAAATATTGTGGTTTACTTTGTTTGGGTCATTTGAATCCTAATCAATGTTCACTTAATTTTTTAACTGTTATTTGGATATCGGTCCCTCGGAATTTGACTAATGTATATTGAACCTCATGTTATCTTTCCTACCCTTAATTATTATTATTATATTTAATTATACATCAATCAAGTTCTCTAAGTCACATAGTTACTCAAATATTTAAATTATATTATTTTTATTATTCATTAAAAACAAAAAAACTTGAATCGTAATCGGTTAATACTCCTTGAAAATGATTTTTTATCCGACATTGGATTAATCGCACCAACCCTTTTGTGAACAACCTAAAGACATAAAATCCACTAAAAAATATATATTAATAGGCTTATATTGTTGTGAAAAAGTAAAAATTTATGGTAAAAAGTAAAAATCTCAAACTCTCAAAATTTACCAAACTACACACTTTATAATATTTTTCTCTCTACTCAATTGTGATTTTCTTCACAAATGAGATATCTATTTATAGGAAATCTTTACAAATAATCCAAAAATAAAATACATCATTACCTACATCATCACACACTAATTTTCAATATTTACAACTCTTATTTTCAACATTCAAATATTCAACATTCAAATATTCAATACACACATTTTAAATATATTTTTCAACACTCCCCCTTGTGATGATGATCATAATGATTGTCTTCATTACGTGTTTTTATACTGCCTCGTTAAAAACCTTACTAGGAAAAACCCATTGGGATAAAAACCATAGTAAGGGAAAAAGAGTGCAGTCACGTAAACTCTCCCTGATGTTGACATGAACAATTCTTCACAAATTTCGTAGATTGCGCATCCCAATATTATATATGTGCTTTCTGAATATTCTCGTAGGTAGTGCCTTTGTGAAGAGATCTGATGAGTTTTCACTTGATTGAATGTGACGAACATCAATACATTTATTCTTCTCTAGCTCCTTGGTGAATGCGAAGAACTTAGGACGAATATGTTTAGTTCTGTCGCTTTTTATGTATCCCTCTTTCATTTGAGCAACACATGCAGCATTATCTTCATATAGTATCACAGGCTTCTCGTCGAATGATAATCCGCATGAGATTTGGATATGTCGGGTCATTGATTTTAACCACACACATTCACGACTTGCTTCATGTAGTGCAATAATCTCGGTATGATTTGATGAAGTTGTTACAAGCGTTTGTTTCTGTGAACGCCAAGATATTGCAGTGCCTCCACTAGTAAATACATATCCAGTTTGGGAACGTGCTTTGTGTGGATCAGATAAGTATCCAGCATCAGCATAACCAATTATACTTGGACTAACATCTTTTAAATACAAAAGTCCCAAGTCTGTCGTTCCTCGTAGATAACGGAATATATGTTTAATTCCGTTCCAGTGTCTCTTTGTTGAATATGTGCTAAATCTTGCCAACAGATTCACGGCAAAAGATATATCAGGCCTTGTACAATTTGTAAGGTACATAAGGGCACCAATGACACTTAGATATGGTACTTCTGGACCAAGAATATCTTCATCATCTTCACATAGACGGAATGGATCCTTTTCTATGTTTAATGATCTAACAACCATTGGAGTACTTAAAGGATTTGCTTTATCCATATTAAAACGTTTAAGGATCTTTTCTGTATAATTTGTCTGGTGAACAAACATTCCACATTCTTTTTGTTCAATTTGTAAACCCAGACAATACTTGGTTTTTCCAAGATCCTTCATTTCAAATTCTTCCTTCAAGTAGGACACAACTTCTTGAATTTCCTTATTCGTTCCAATGATGTTTAAATCATCAACATATACAACAATAATTACGCATCCGGATGTTGTTTTCTTAATGAAAACACAAGGGCATATTGAATTATTTACATATCCCTTTTTCATCAAGTGATCACTTAGTCGATTATACCACATTCGACCTGATTGTTTTAACCCATATAATGATCTTTGTAATTTCACATAATAACATTCCTTGGGTTTTGAACTTTGTGCTTCAGGCATCTTAAATCCTTCAGGGATTTTCATATATATATATTACTATTGTAAGGACCGTGTATTGTATTATCGTAAATTTTATATGATTATCGATAATTAATGAAATTGTCATGTGATTATGTATTTGATGTATATCATGACAATGGAACTGAGAAAATGAATATTGAATATGAATTGACGTTGTAAGAGCTCGATTGGAGAGGCCGGACGCCAATATAGTACAAAACCAACAAATTGTACAGAACATGTGGCGCCCAAGCGGTAGAAAATTACCGCTCGAGCGCCAGGGTATCTGAAATGAATATTCGGGCAGAACACCCCGCGCCCGAGCGATAATATTTGACCGCCCGAGCGCGGCATAAAGATTTCTCGGGGACAGAATGTCTCGCGCTCGGGCGCGATAATTCTACCGCCCGAGCGCGAGAGCAGTGATGATAAGAATGAGATTTCTTCTCTTTCTTTCTTCAGTTTACGTTTTAGAAAATACGGGAGACACGAGAAATTCGAATTTCTTCCGTCCAAATCGACTTCGAAACGCCGTTTAAACGCGAAACAAATTATATATTTGTTATCTGCGCGTCGAGGGCTTTAGACTGAGGTAATTTTCTTCTGATTTCAGCAATTTTAAATATCAAAGTGCTGGAATAGCATGTATTTGAAATTGAATTTCTGATATGTAGTAGAATATCCGACAATAAACTTATATTCGAAGTCGGGATTGAATTATGTTATGATTTGAATTTGATATGAATTATTGAAGTTTCAAATGATATTTGAAACTCATATTAATAATTTTGGAGTATGTTATTGATTGGAATGAATATGTTATTGATGTAGATAAAGTGTAATATCAATATCTTCAGACTACATCAATTGGAACGAAGAATTGAGGTATGTTGCGACCGGGTAACATACGACTGGTATCTGTATTATATGATATATGTCGGATTGATTTGATTGATTGGAATGAGATTATGTGTCTATATGCCTTAATTGTTGATTTGATGTGGCATACATGACATTGAGATTTGAGTATCGATGTATAAAATAAATGTTTTAACACACATCATTTTATGCATACATCGATACATGACATGCACGTTGAGCTATGATCCTTGGATACCCTGATATGATTTGATTGGACTCCGGGGTTTGTGAACACAATCGCTATGCAGGTATTATATGACCCGTAAAGCATAGACAATTGTGGCCCCATATGATTGGATATGAGATGTGGGATTGATGGCGCTTCGTCGACGCTATCATACGTGTATTCCCATATCGGCCGGTGTGCCAGCTCGAGCATTGATTTGATTTGATAGCGATTCGATTGATTCTGACATGTGCTCAGTGGATGGGCATTTGACCTGATACCTCCACGACATACATGCATTGCATACCATATATCATTGTTTAGATATCTGTGGTATATATGATTGGTTGTTCCATACGGAGCTTTGCTCACCCCCAAGGGGGGCTGTTGTTGTCTTTGTGTGTGGACAATGGCAGGTACTCCAGGATATCAGGAGACCGGAGAGGGTACTTCTGGTGGGAGCCACAGCTTGGGCTGAGGTTTATGTTTATGTCTTGTTCCCAGTATATATGTATATGTATCTATATACCGGGGCATGTCCCGAGGATATGAGATGTTTGTATGCGATTGGTTGTGATTACGTGTGGGCGTGTTTTATGAGTTGAGATTAAATACTATTTTTAGTATTTAAATAAGATGATTTGGGCTCATCGTAAAGAATTTTTAAACTCGTTTTCCGCTGTAATTACTTAACCCTAATCAGATTGTATTGTAATAACGATTAGGAGCTAAGGGCCCCACACAGAGTGGTATCAGAGCATAGCTGGAAATGCTCTATTGAATCTTGTGTACACTTGAATAGGCACAAATGAATTGTGCGTATGTGTTTGATTTATCTGTATTACTTGCTCTTATGTGATTTGATTTGAGTAAGTATCTGATGAGATTGATGATATGAGATGATGAGATTATGAAATTGATATGAAATTGTGATATTCATCTTTTGATTTGTAGATGGATCACACAAGTGAAACTGCGAGTAGCAGTACTAAGAGGATTGTTGGGCAATTTGAAGGGTTTTCCATGGATGTTGTGATGGCTCGATTCCAGGATCTGAAACCACCGAGGTTCTTTGGCACTGAGAGTGCTGAAAGAGCTGAGGCCTGGCTGAAGGATATCGAGCACTTGGTTAATATTGTTGAGTATTTCAAGGCTCGGAGACTGAAACTTGCTTTGTATCAGTTGAAGGACCGAGCTAAATCTTGGTGGGAAGCCGCTGAGATTGGACTGAAAGAGGCCGGGATTGAAGTCACTTGGGATGTCTTCAAGGCCCAGTTTTTGGAGCAGTATTCCCCTCCTTCTTATTATACTGCTCAGGAGAATGAATTCAATAATCTGCAGCAGGGAACGATGACTGTTGCAGAGTATGCTTCGAAATTTTCTACGTTACTGAAGTATGCACCTTACGTAGCTGGGAATGCGAGGGCAAAATAAAACAGGTTTGTAAATGTTTTACATCCTGCTATTTATACGTTTGTCATTCCGGGTTTGTCTACGAGCTACGCAGAGGTAGTTGAATGAGCCAAGGCAGCTAAAGCTGGATTAAGGCGAGGAGGTCCACAGTATGTTCCTCAACCTTAAGTGTCAACTCAGCAGCCTGCCCTGCGACTCAGAAGCAGGAAAGATTATTTTGTCTGAGCAAGTTGTGCAGAATTATGTATTGATATATGAGGATAATGTGATATTTCTGAATTTGATTGTCCTCCCTATGCACGACTTTGATTGTATTGTTGGCATGGATATCTTGACGACAAATCGAGCTACCGTTGATTGTTGTCACGGAGTGGTTCGATTTCGACCGATTGATGGACCCAAGTGGAATTTTTATGGCAAGGGTTCCCAAGCCAAAATTCCATTGGTATCTTCCTTGGAGATGTCTCGATTGTTGACTAGCAGAGATGAGGGTTATCTTATCTACGCTATTGATATTTCGAAGAAGGAATCTTCCTTGTCTGAGATTCCTGTTGCGAAAGAGTTTCCAGATGTATCTCCCGATGAGATTCCTGATTTTCCTCTTCATCGAGAAGTTGAGTTTAGTATTGATCTTGTGCCGGGGACTGCTCCCATGTCTAAAGCTCCCTATCGCATGGCACCATTGGAATTGAAAAAATTGAAAGAACAATTACAGGACCTTCTCGATAAGGGATATATTCGACCGAGTGTATCACCTTGGGGAGCTCCAGTTTTATTTGTTCGAAAGAAAGATGGTACGATGCGAATGTGTATCGACTATAGGCAACTGAATCGGGCTACTGTGAAAAATAAGTACCCACTTCCTCGTATTGATGATTTATTTGATCAGCTTCAGGGTACTTCTGTATACTCGAAGATTGATCTTCGTTCTGGGTATCATCAAGTACGAGTTCGAGACGAAGATGTGCCCAAGACTGCTTTTCGTACGAGGTATGGCCATTATGAATTCTTGGTTATGCCTTTTGGTCTTACGAATGCTCCTGCTATTTTTATGGACTTAATGAATCGGGTCTTTAGAGATTATCTAGACCGATTCGTTATTGTTTTTATTGACGATATTCTTGTGTATTCGAAATCGAAGAAGGAGCATGTTGAACATCTGAGACTGGTACTTCAAACCCTTCGTACTAGTCATTTGTATGCCAAATTGTCCAAATGTGAATTCTGGATGGACAAGGTTGTATTTTTGGGCCACGTCATTTCGAGACATGGCATATCTGTTGATCCTGCGAAGGTCGAAGCTGTATTGAATTGGCCGAGACCTACGAATGTTCCTGAGATCCGTAGCTTCATGGGTTTAGCTGGATATTATCGTCGTTTTATTGAAGGATTTTCGAAGATAGCTAAACCTATTACTCAACTGACACAGAAGAATCAACGATTCATTTGGTCAGATGAATGTGAAGCTAGTTTTCTTGAATTGAAGACGAGACTGACCACAGCACCTGTGCTTACTATTCCCTCAGGTACCGGAGGATTTGTGGTGTGTACAGATGCGTCTGGTAAAGGTTTGGGCTGTGTTCTGATGCAACATGGCAAAGTGGTTGCTTATGCGTCTCGTCAATTGAAATCTCATGAAACTCGTTATCCTGTTCATGATCTTGAATTTGCTGCCATTGTGTTTGCTTTGAAGATTTGGCACCATTACTTGTATGGAGAAAAATTTGTTAAATATTCAGATCATAAGAGTCTGAAATATCTCTTTTCTCAATCTGATTTGAATATGAGGCAACGCAGGTGGATGGATCTCCTGAAGGATTTTGATTGTAAGATTCAATATCACCCGGGATCGGTGAATGTTACTGCGGATTCCCTGAGCCGTAAAGTTTATGATTCTAATTTAGCTTCTGTCAGTGTCGCCAAGGTACATGAGGATATATGTACTTCTGGTTGGACTTTTCACTCAAATTGTAATTCTGTCACTGTCTCAGCATTGCAAATTGAGCCGAGTTTGATATCGAAAATACGAAAGGCCCAACGAAGCAATGCTCAGATCCAAAAGTCGAAAGAACTGGTATCTGCTGGACATCAGTCTGGATTTCAGATTTCTTCTGATGGTTCTTTACGACTTAATGGTCGGCTGGTAGTTCCTGATGATTCTGATTTGAGATATGCCCTTCTTCGAGAAACACATTGTAGTAAATACAGTATTCACCCTGGAGGTCGAATGCAACGTCCCATGTTCTTGTGTTTTAAAATGTACTAATTTTTTTTTTTTAAAAAATTCGGTCCTTGTAAAAAATATTTTAATAAAATATTTTTGTCCATGATCTAGAACATTCGCTAGCTAGCATTTAAAATCAATTGCAATCGTCATAAAATAAAATAATCGCATGAGTTACCAAACCTAAAAAGCAATAATCGTGAAACGTATTTTCCTCTCCAAAACCACTCTAAAACATAAATAAATGGTTTTAAAAATCTTTTAACGTGAAAACGTAATCGTAATCATGAGTGCGGAAAAACAATAGAAGCGCTGGTCCTCGGGTTGTGTGCACCTTCAGTCCAGTCATCTCATACGTCAAGCCCTCCCTCAACATCACCTGCATCCAACACACCTAGTGAGTCTAAAGACTCAACACACCAAATCTTTGTAACGAGTAATACATGTATAAAATCACATGCAGCAGTGAAATTACTTGTACTTAAAATAGCATTTCATGAAAATGCATAAACTTGAGCATGAACATTTTCGTAAATATTTTCATGAAATGCATAACAGGAACATGAACCTTTACCTCTTTCCTTGAGCTTAACATGACATAATAACATGATATAATAACATGACGTGATAACATGACGTGAATCTTTTCATGATCATAACATTATATTTTTCTTGATTGAATTCAGATCGTTAATTGTGACTTTCCTGACGTGACATGACATGACGATGGTACCATCTACGTGAAACCACAGTACTGGGCGGCGGGGACATCAGCGACACAAGATCGTCAACTGAGCCTTGGCCTAATCTTGATCATAAACTTGAATCCTGAATTCCTCATAGTCACAATTACTTCACTTTCCTCAATATTTTTCATGTTTTCATCACCTTATAAAATTATGCATGAATATATTTTCCTTTGAAACCAAGCATGCACCATGCATTTTAAATGTCAATTTTAATTATAAAATTTCATGGACATTTAAAATAAATCATGAATAAATCATAAATAAATCATGAACAATTCATAAGCATTTAAAAATTCACATAATAACATAAAAACTGCATTTAGGGCACTGCCATGACCGTTACTAATTTTAGGTGTAAAAAGACCGTTTTACCCCTGGACTCGACTTTTTACAAAAATCGACTATTTCCTTGATTTCATGACTCTAACATGTCCCAAATAAATATTTAAGCTTATAAGAATTTTCTCGTAATTTTATTTGGCTTAAAACTTAGACTTTTCAATTTATCTTTTAATAGATATTTTAACGGTGTTTTAATCCCGAAAAATACCAAACTTTAATATAAAATTCCTAAATTCTAAATTTAGTCTTTTTATATTATTTTAGCTTTTATGGACCACGACCCGACCCTCGTGAGCCGTTTTTCCAATTTTTCTTTAGTTAAAAACTCATTTTGACACTCGAATTTCAACCCCGAGCCATCTCCTAATTTTATCGAGTTACCCCCGAACCATATCGAGCCAAAAGGTGCCAAACATGTTCATTTAGCCTACTGGTCGCTAAAATTACCCAAACCCTGACCCATACCATAAAAACGTGAACTCCCAATTACCCACTAAGCTGGCCGAGAGTTACATGTTGGGTGATTTCTATGATGATGAACGATCGAGACCAGCCGGCGCTCTACCGTCCAAACCCGACCCTAGGACACTTACTAAGGACCCTAACGCACCATCCTAACCCAGCCCGAGCCCCCAAGCATCGAGCCTGCCCTGACAAGGAAGGGGCGAACCCTGCACAAAACTGTGCAGGGCTCTCGGGTGGAGTCCTAGCTGCGCTAGGACTCTTTCCCGGGCCCTCGGTTCGAGTCCTAGGCATGCTAGGACTCTCCCCCATCCTCGAGACGACCCTGGTAGAGACCTGATCCGAGCCGCGTCCCAGTCCCACACAAAAATCGTGAAAACCGAACGCAACAAGGCAGCAGCCAAGGGCTCGACTTTTTCTGTAATCTGATTCCCGTTGAATCATGATCTAGACATGATTTGGTTGCTTTTAAAAATTCGTGAAGGCTATCCTGGACACACTCTAGACGTCATGGCAGTCCCTATAACATGTAAAACATGAATCAGCATATAAAACGTTAGATCGCAACACGAATACGTAGAAACCGAAATAAAACTTCACAAATTATGCACATGCATTCGGCAGTCTATATATGGTGTATTGGAAGAGAAAAAGGAAGATATTGGCATGCCTTTGCGTAACAAACGCACGATATACCGACGACGACGAAGAACGGAGCGGAACCGAGGCAATACGAACACAAACCGTGAAGAACAAGACTAAAACTCACCGCCGAGTGAAGAAGCTGCCGAGAGAAAGAGCTTATCCTAATATTCTGAAATTCTTGGCGGCGTGAGTTGTGAGAGTGCGTGAGTATCTAGCTTAGGGTTAATCATTCTATTAATAAGCTAACTAGAAGATTAAAAAGGCTTAAGGCTAGGTGGGATTAATTAAGCCCACTAGTAAGGCTAGGCCTAAATAAAATTTTAAAAAAAAGTTTTCATAATAAAATAAATTAGTGAATTAAATAGCCGGACTGCTAAAAGATCGAGTTTTTGTTAAAAATTCTAATACCGATAAAATTAGTCCCGGCGTATTAAATCACCTCAAAATTCTTGATTTTAAAAAGAATAAGAAACAACTCCCCTAAATTAAATAATTAAAATTAATTATTTAATTAAAACATTTTTTTCCACATAATACAGCCCCCGGTCTCCGTTCCTCGATCGTCACCTGAATAAACCTTTAAAAATGTATTTTCATGCAACAATGACAATAAAATCATAATAAGCATGTTCGTCACATAATTTAATAGTAATTAGAATAAAATACTCATTTTTCAAAATTTCTAAATTTGCATGCAGTTGGATTATGTCGTCTAAATTTTTGGACCTTACAATTCTCCCCCCCTTAAATAAAATTTCGTCCTCGAAATTTAGATCTTACCGAACAAATCTGGATAGCGACTCAACAAGTCCCTCTCGGTTTCCCAAGTAGCTTCCTCTTCCGAGTGATTCAGCCACTTGACCTTGACCATTGGAATGACTTTATTACGCAGTCTTCTCTCTTGACGTGCTAAGATCTGGACAGGTCTTTCCTCGTATGTCATATGAGGAGTTAATTGAAGAGGCTCATAATTAAGTACATGTGATGGGTTAGACATGTACTTTCGAAGCATAGAAACATGGAACACGTTGTGAACTCCTGAAAGCGCTGGTGGCAACGCCACTCTATAGGCTAGTGTCCCAATCCTCTCCAATATCTCAAACGGACCTATAAACCTTGGACTAAGCTTGCCTTTCCTGCCAAAGCGCATAACACCCTTCATAGGTGCTATTTTCACGAATACGTGGTCGCCCACTGCAAACTCTAAGTCCCTTCGCCTTTTGTCCGCATAACTCTTCTGTCGGCTTTGTGCAGTCTTCATTCTCTCACGAATTTTGACTACCAACTCCGCTGTCTCTTCAATAACATCCGGACCAAGAACCCTTCTTTCTCCAACCTCGTCCCAATGAATAGGGGATCTACATCTCCTTCCATAGAGTGCCTCAAAAGGAGCCATCCCAATTGATGATTGGAAGCTGTTATTGTAGGCGAACTCCACTAGAGATAACCTCGATTCCCAACTGCCTTGGAAATCGATAACACAAGCTCGCAGAAGGTCCTCCAAAGTCTGAATAACTCTCTCCGACTGACCATCGGTTTGAGGGTGGAACGCTGTACTGAACAGTAGCTTGGTCCCCATCGTTGCATGCAGACTTTTCCAGAAAGAGGACGTGAATCTCGGATCCCTGTCAGAAACAATAGAAACTGGAATCCCATGCAGGCGAACTACCTCTCGAATATACAACTCTGTAAACTGAACCATGGTGAATGTCGTCTTAATAGGCAGAAAATGAGCTGATTTCGTAAGACGATCAACTATCACCCAAATGGCAATCAAACCCTTAACCGTCTTCGGCAGTCCCACTACAAAGTCCATAGTGATGTTTTCCCATTTCCACTCGGGAATAGGGAGTGGTTTCAATTTCCCTACCGGTCGCTGATGCTCTGCCTTGACTTGCTGACAAGTCAAACACTCGGATACAAACCTCAAGATGTCCCTCTTCATCCCTGGCCACCAATATAACAACTGCAAGTCCTTGAACATTTTCGTAGTTCCCGGGTGAATGGAATATGGCGAGTCATGGGCTTCCTTCATAATAAGCTCTCTCAAAGAATTGTCGCTAGGAACCCATAGACGATCTCGATAGCGAACTAAACCATCCACCACTAAATACAAGTTCCGGCCCTTGGCCTCATCTCTAGCTCTCCACTTTTGCAACTGTTCATCAGTGGACTGACTCTCTCGGATTCTATCCCTCAAAGTCGACTGTACTGAGAGTGTGGCAAGATTAGGGGCCTCGCCCCTGGCATAGACTGTAAGCTCAAACCGCTGTATCTCGGACTGCAACGGTCTCTGAAGAGATAATTGAGTAATAACTGCAGCTTTTCTACTCAACGCATCTGCCACAACATTAGCTTTTCCCGGATGGTAGCTAATTTCACAGTCATAATCCTTCACTAACTCGAGCCATCTGCGTTGTCTCATGTTCAACTCCTTTTGGGTGAAGAAGTACTTCAAACACTTATGATCAGTGAATATCTTGCACTTCTCCCCATAAAGGTAGTGTCTCCAAATTTTCAGTGCGAAGACTACTGCTGCAAGCTCAAGATCATGCGTAGGGTAGTTCTTTTCATGAATCTTCAACTGTCGCGATGCATAGGCAATAACTCGGTCGTTTTGCATCAGAACTGCACCCAAACCAAGCTTAGAAGCGTCGGTGTAAAGAACATACTCCCCTTGCCCCGATGGCATAGATAACACTGGCGCGGATATCAAGGCTTGCTTCAACTTGTCAAAACTGTCTTGACACTCGGGTCCCCATACAAACTTTGCATTCTTCTTTGTCAAGGCGGTCATGGGTACCGCTATAGATGAGAACCCCTGAATGAACTTGCGATAATAGCCAGCTAGTCCCAAGAAACTGCGGATCTCGGTGACACTCTTCGGCACTGGCCACTCTTTCACTGCCTCTACCTTACTCGGATCAACTTCCACTCCACTGCTGGAAATGATGTGGCCTAAAAATGCCACTCTATCAAGCCAAAACTCGCACTTGCTGAATTTTGCAAAAAGCTTCCTGTCTAACAGTACTTGCAGTGCGGTTCTCAGATGGCGGCTATGCTCCTCTCTGCTCTTGGAATAGATCAATATGTCATCGATGAAGACAATAATAAACTGATCCAGATACGGCTGAAATACGCGATTCATGAGATCCATGAAGATCGCTGGCGCATTGGTCAACCCGAATGGCATGACCATAAACTCATAGTGCCCATATCTAGTTCGGAATGCTGTCTTATGGACATCTGCTTCTTTCACTTTCAACTGATGGTATCCCGAACGCAGATCAATCTTAGAGAAAACCGATGCTCCTTGCAACTGGTCAAATAAATCCTCGATTCTTGGCAGTGGATACTTATTTTTGATAGTGACCCTATTGAGTTCTCGATAATCGATGCAAAGACGCATACTACCATCCTTCTTCTTCACAAATAATACCGGTGCGCCCCATGGAGAGTAACTGGGGCGAATGAAACCCTTGTCTAACAAGTCCTGTATCTGATCTTTCAATTCTTTCATTTCTGCAGGTGCTAGACGATAGGGTGCTTTTGATATAGGAACCGTGCCCGGCATTAGATCAATGGAGAATTCCACTTCACGATCAGGCGGAATGCCAGATACGTCTTCGGGAAAGACGCTAGGGAATTCTCTCACAATATCAACATCCTCAAGCTGCTGGCTGGTAGGCTCATGTGCAGTAGTGACACATGCTAGATAAGCTGAGCATCCTCGCTTAATAAGCTTCCTCGCACATAAGCAGGAGATAATGTGCGGCATTTGCTTGTTCCTTGCCGCCTCAAAAACAAATGGTTTACCACTAGGCGGTCGGATAGACACTGATCGCTGCTTGAAATCAATCGAAGCTCCATTCACTGATAACCAATCCATCCCAAGTATAATATCGAATTCGGGCATAGGGAGCACAATGAGATCTGCCCGAACTACATCTTTGAATAAACGAAGCTCCAGACCCTTGACAATTTTTGACGTGAGCATCTGTTCACCGGATGGAATCGAAACTTTGAAACCCAAACCCATATCTTGAGGAGTAATATTCAGTCTTTCGACGAAGGTTTCAGATATGAAGGAATGTGTAGCTCCTGAATCTAGCAATGCATAGGTAGCTACACCTAGAATGATAATCCTCCCTGCGGTGAAAGATGTCCTTAAAATCTTTTCGAGTTGAAACTTAAGGATTTAACTATTATTAATTTCCCAAATTCATAAGAAGATTACATGTTGAGCTTAAGCATTTCATGAAAATTGTATCTTAGCCCTCACATTTTCGACTTTCTTGAATTCTAGTCCTTAAGTTTTCGAATTTGCACAATCAACCCTCTAAAATCGGAAATTGCCTAAAAATTATAACTTAAACCCATCTAAATAGAACATGCAACCTAAGTTCCACTAAGTCAAGTCTTGCTTCCCAAATCAATTCTAGTAACCAATTTAACATTTCATGCAAGAATAGGCAATATAAAAATGTTAAATGACTAGGTTACCTGTGATAAGAGTAGTGTCTGCTTCCTCCTCAGCTTCTTCAGCATTCATAACGTAAACTCGTCCTGCTGTAGGTGCCTTCTTCTTTGGGCAATCAATAGCCTTGTGCCCACTCTCTTTGCAATAGAAACACTTGTAGGAACCCCATTCACACTTGCCCGCATGCGGTCGGTTACATTCCTTGCACAGTGGCCTCTCAGCAGGCGGTGGTGCTCCTTGATTTTGTGGCCTCTGCTGTCCTCGATTCCTGTTTTGACCCTGGGGCTTTTGAGGCCCTTGAGGTCTAGATGGACCTGAATTCTGCCTCTTGCTTGGCTGACTGATATTATTGTGCTGTTGTCTTTTACGCTGAATTTCAAAATCAATCTCCCTCAAAGATTGCTCAGACCTGAAGGCATATGCAGTGGCAGCAGCATAATCCACTGGATTCATCATCATAACATTGTTACGCAGAGTAGGGCGGAGACCATCCATAAAGTGCCTAAGCTTTTCTGCTGGGTCTCTAGCAATAAGGGGTACAAAGTGACAACCCCGATCGAATTTCTTCACATAATCTGCAACAGACAAGTCTCCCTGACGGAGGCTCATAAACTCTCTCTTCAGTCGGCCTCTAGCATCCGCCGTAAAATACTTCTCATAGAAAATGTCTTTGAATTGAGGCCAAGTAATAGTAGCAAGGTTAACACTATGCTCGACCCCTTCCCACCACAGTGAAGCATCATCCCTTAACAAGTAGGTGGTGCACCTCACACGGTCGGCATCACCCATATTCAGATAGCGAAAATGTACCTCCAAAGAACGTATCCAGCTGTCAGCAGCAAATGGATCAGTGGTGCCAGAAAATTCCTTTGGCCCTAGCCTCCGGAACTGATCATAAATATCCTGCGCTGGCCTGGGAGCCTGCTGGACCTACTGCTGCTGTAACTGCTGTAACTGCAACTGCAGCTGCTGCTGCTGCAACTGCTGCTGCTGTAATTGTTGCTCAAATAAACGAGCCATTCCCTCAAGAGCTCGAGTAGCAGCATCTGGTGGTGGTGGTGGTGGTCCATTCCCTTGGTTATTTCCTTGATGGTTAACGCTGTTTTCCTCTTGGTTTCCACTGGCAGGGGCACGACGTGGAGGCATTTTATCTGAACGATTCCAAAATTTAACGTAACCAACATGCATTTAAATCTACGTTTTCTAATCATGTGACATATCGTGATTTAATTAGCAATTATAAGCATATAAGGCATAATAATCATAAAACTCGTAAACATGGGGTGTAAGCATATCATTCACGTAATCATGCAGGTAACATCATATTGAATCATGTAAAGCATGTAAAAACTTACAAACTGGAGGCTTGACGACTGATCTTTCCGACGCTGATGGTGGCACAACCCTATACAGGAACCACGGCTCTGATACCAACTGCAACGTCCCATGTTCTTGTGTTTTAAAATGTACTAATTTTTTTTTTTTTAAAAATTCGGTCCTTGTAAAAAATATTTTAATAAAATATTTTTGTCCATGATCTAGAACATTCGCTAGCTAGCATTTAAAATCAATTGCAATCGTCATAAAATAAAATAATCGCATGAGTTACCAAACCTAAAAAGCAATAATCGTGAAACGTATTTTCCTCTCCAAAACCACTCTAAAACATAAATAAATGGTTTTAAAAATCTTTTAACGTGAAAACGTAATCGTAATCATGAGTGCGGAAAAACAATAGAAGCGCTGGTCCTCGGGTTGTGTGCACCTTCAGTCCAGTCATCTCATACGTCAAGCCCTCCCTCAACATCACCTGCATCCAACACACCTAGTGAGTCTAAAGACTCAACACACCAAATCTTTGTAACGAGTAATACATGTATAAAATCACATGCAGCAGTGAAATTACTTGTACTTAAAATAGCATTTCATGAAAATGCATAAACTTGAGCATGAACATTTTCGTAAATATTTTCATGAAATGCATAACAGGAACATGAACCTTTACCTCTTTCCTTGAGCTTAACATGACATAATAACATGATATAATAACATGACGTGATAACATGACGTGAATCTTTTCATGATCATAACATTATATTTTTCATGATTGAATTCAGATCGTTAATTGTGACTTTCCTGACGTGACATGACATGACATGACATGACGATGGTACCATCTACGTGAAACCACAGTACTGGGCGGCGGGGACATCAGCGACACAAGATCGTCAACTGAGCCTTGGCCTAATCTTGATCATAAACTTGAATCCTGAATTCCTCATAGTCACAATTACTTCACTTTCCTCAATATTTTTCATGTTTTCATCACCTTATAAAATTATGCATGAATATATTTTCCTTTGAAACCAAGCATGCACCATGCATTTTAAATGTCAATTTTAATTATAAAATTTCATGGACATTTAAAATAAATCATGAATAAATCATAAATAAATCATGAACAATTCATAAGCATTTAAAAATTCACATAATAACATAAAAACTGCATTTAGGGCACTGCCATGACCGTTACTAATTTTAGGTGTAAAAAGACCGTTTTACCCCTGGACTCGACTTTTTACAAAAATCGACTATTTCCTTGATTTCATGACTCTAACATGTCCCAAATAAATATTTAAGCTTATAAGAATTTTCTCGTAATTTTATTTGGCTTAAAACTTAGACTTTTCAATTTATCTTTTAATAGATATTTTAACGGTGTTTTAATCCCGAAAAATACCAAACTTTAATATAAAATTCCTAAATTCTAAATTTAGTCTTTTTATATTATTTTAGCTTTTATGGACCACGACCCGACCCTCGTGAGCCGTTTTTCCAATTTTTCTTTAGTTAAAAACTCATTTTGACACTCGAATTTCAACCCCGAGCCATCTCCTAATTTTATCGAGTTACCCCCGAACCATATCGAGCCAAAAGGTGCCAAACATGTTCATTTAGCCTACTGGTCGCTAAAATTACCCAAACCCTGACCCATACCATAAAAACGTGAACTCCCAATTACCCACTAAGCTGGCCGAGAGTTACATGTTGGGTGATTTCTATGATGATGAACGATCGAGACCAGCCGGCGCTCTACCGTCCAAACCCGACCCTAGGACACTTACTAAGGACCCTAACGCACCATCCTAACCCAGCCCGATCCCCCAAGCATCGAGCCTGCCCTGACAAGGAAGGGGCGAACCCTGCACAAAACTGTGCAGGGCTCTCGGGTGGAGTCCTAGCTGCGCTAGGACTCTTTCCCGGGCCCTCGGTTCGAGTCCTAGGCATGCTAGGACTCTCCCCCATCCTCGAGACGACCCCTGGTAGAGACCTGATCCGAGCCGCGTCCCAGTCCCACACAAAAATCGTGAAAACCGAACGCAACAAGGCAGCAGCCAAGGGCTCGACTTTTTCTGTAATCTGATTCCCGTTGAATCATGATCTAGACATGATTTGGTTGCTTTTAAAAATTCGTGAAGGCTATCCTGGACACACTCTAGACGTCATGGCAGTCCCTATAACATGTAAAACATGAATCAGCATATAAAACGTTAGATCGCAACACGAATACGTAGAAACCGAAATAAAACTTCACAAATTATGCACATGCATTCGGCAGTCTATATATGGTGTATTGGAAGAGAAAAAGGAAGATATTGGCATGCCTTTGCGTAACAAACGCACGATATACCGACGACGACGAAGAACGGAGCGGAACCGAGGCAATACGAACACAAACCGTGAAGAACAAGACTAAAACTCACCGCCGAGTGAAGAAGCTGCCGAGAGAAAGAGCTTATCCTAATATTCTGAAATTCTTGGCGGCGTGAGTTGTGAGAGTGCGTGAGTATCTAGCTTAGGGTTAATCATTCTATTAATAAGCTAACTAGAAGATTAAAAAGGCTTAAGGCTAGGTGGGATTAATTAAGCCCACTAGTAAGGCTAGGCCTAAATAAAATTTAAAAAAAAGTTTTCATAATAAAATAAATTAGTGAATTAAATAGCCGGACTGCTAAAAGATCGAGTTTTTGTTAAAAATTCTAATACCGATAAAATTAGTCCCGGCGTATTAAATCACCTCAAAATTCTTGATTTTAAAAAGAATAAGAAACAACTCCCCTAAATTAAATAATTAAAATTAATTATTTAATTAAAACATTTTTTTTCCACATAATACAGCCCCCGGTCTCCGTTCCTCGATCGTCACCTGAATAAACCTTTAAAAATGTATTTTCATGCAACAATGACAATAAAATCATAATAAGCATGTTCGTCACATAATTTAATAGTAATTAGAATAAAATACTCATTTTTCAAAATTTCTAGATTTGCATGCAGTTGGATTACGTCGTCTAAATTTTTGGACCTTACATCGAAAGATGTATTTGACATTGAGACCTCAATTCTGGTGGAAACGTATGAAGAAGGACATTGCTGAGTTTATTTCTAAATGTCTGGTCTGCCAGCAAGTGAAAGCCAAGAGAATGAAACCTGGAGGTTTACTCCATAGTCTCGAAATTCTAAAATGGAATTGGGAGCATATTGCTATTGATTTTGTGACTCATTTACCTCGTTCGCCCAAGGGCTGTGATGCTATTTGGGTGATTATTGATCGGCTTTCGAAATCTGCACATTTTATTCCGTATGAACGGACTTATCCTTATAAGAAAATGGTCCGTTTATACATTGAGAATGTTGTGAGACTGCACGGTGTGCCAGTCTCAATTGTATCTGACCGTGATCCCAGGTTTGCTTCTAAATTCTGGGGTAGCTTTCAGGAAGCGATGGGTACGCGTTTGGCTATGATTACTGCTTATCATCCTCAAACTGATGGCCAAACTGAGCGTACGATTTAAACGTTGGAAGATATGTTGCGTGCAATTGTGATGGACTTTAGAATGGGATGGCAAGATGCCTTACCATTGGTTGAATTTTCTTATAATAATAGCTTTCAGACGAGTATCGGTATGGCACTGTTTGAAGCATTATATGGGAGACGATGTAGATCACCGTTATTCTGGGATGAGATTGGTGAGAAACAATTGACTGGACCTGAAATGATACAGGAAATGAACGATAAGGTTCAGTTGATTCGGCAGCGGATGAAAGCTGCTCAGGATCGTCAAACGAGTTATGCGAATAAACGAAGACGACCCTTAGAATTCCAGAAAGGTGATAGAGTGTTTTTGAAAATATCTCTCTTTAGAGGCACTGTTCGATTTGGCATGCGAGGGAAGTTATCTCCTCGTTATGTTGGTCCATACGAGATTCTGGATCGAGTTGATGATCTTGCGTATCGATTGGCATTGCCACCAGCTCTATGTGCCATTCACGATGTATTTCATGTTTCTATGTTGAGGAAATATGAACCCGATCCATCACATGTGCTTGCACCTGATGAAGTTGAACTGGATCCTTCTCTTTCCTATGTTGAACAACCTGTTCGCATTATGGATCGAAAGGAAAAAATATTGAGAAACAAATCGATTCCTCTAGTTCGAGTGCAATGGACAAGACATGGTGTTGAAGAATCGAGGTGGGAGTTGGAAAGCAAAATGCGAGATGCATATCCACATTTATTTGATGCTGATCCATCTGTTCCATTGTATTCGATGTATTCTGATCCTTATTCTGATTTTAGTTTTGATATGTACTATAACTTGTGACATATGTATGTTTACCAATGTGATGTATATAGAGATGTTTGAGATTTCGAGGACGAAATCCTTGTAAGAGGGGGAGAAATGTAAGGACCGTGTATTGTATTATCGTAAATTTTATATGATTATCGATAATTAATGAAATTGTCATGTGATTATGTATTTTATGTATATCATGACAATGGAATTGAGAAAATGAATATTGAATATGAATTGACGTTGTAAGAGCTCGATTGGAGAGGCCGGACGCCAATATAGTACAAAACCAACAAATTGTACAGAACATGTGACGCCCGAGCGGTAGAAAATTACCGCTCGAGCGCCAGGGTATCTGAAATGAATATTCGGGCAGAACACCCCGCGCCCGAGCGGTAATATTTGACAGCCCGAGCGCGGCATAAAGATTTCTCGAGGACAGAATGTCTCGCGCTCGGGCGCGAGAATTCTACCGCCCGAGCGCGAGAGCAGTGATGATAAGAATGAGATTTCTTCTCTTTTTTTCTTCAGTTTACGTTTTATAAAATACGGGAGACACGAGAAATTCGAATTTCTTCCGTCCAAATCGACTTCGAAACGCCGTTTAAACGCGAAACAAATTATATATTTGTTATCTGCACGTCGAGGGCTTTAGACTGAGGTAATTTTCTTCTGATTTCAGCAATTTTAAATATCAAAGTGCTGGAATAGCATGTATTTGAAATTGAATTTCTGATATGTAGTAGAATATCCGACAATAAACTTATATTCGAAGTCGGAATTGAATTATGTTATGATTTGAATTTGATATGAATTATTGAAGTTTCAAATGATATTTGAAACTCATATTAATAATTTTGGAGTATGTTATTGATTGGAATGAATATGTTATTGATGTAGATAAAGTGTAATATCAATATCTTCAGACTACATCAATTGGAACGAAGAATTGAGGTATGTTGCGACCGGGTAACATACGACAGGTATCTGTATTATATGATATATGTCGGATTGATTTGATTGATTGGAATGAGATTATGTGTCTATATGCCTTAATTGTTGATTTGATGTGGCATACATGACATTGAGATTTGAGTATCGATGTATAAAATAAATGTTTTAACACACATCATTTTATGCATACATCGATACATGACATGCACGTTGAGCTATGATCCTTGGATACCCTGATATGATTTGATTGGACTCCGGGGTTTGTGAACACAATCGCTATGCAGGTATTATATGACCCGTAAAGCATAGACAATTGTGGCCCCATATGATTGGATATGAGATGTGGGATTGATGGCGCTTCGTCGACGCTATCATACGTGTATTCCCATATCGGCCGGTGTGCCAGCTCGAGCATTGATTTGATTTGATAGCGATTCGATTGATTCTGACATGTGCTCAGTGGATGGGCATTTGACCTGATACCTCCACGACATACATTGCATACCATATATCATTGTTTAGATATCTGTGGTATATATGATTGGTTGTTCCATACGGAGCTTTGCTCACCCCCAAGGGGGGCTGTTGTTGTCTTTGTGTGTGGACAATGGCAGGTACTCCAGGATATCAGGAGACCGGAGAGGGTACTTCTGGTGGGAGCCACAGCTTGGGCTGAGGTTTATGTTTATGTCTTGTTCCCAGTATATATGTATATGTATCTATATACCGGGGCATGTCCCGAGGATATGAGATGTTTGTATGCGATTGGTTGTGATTACGTGTGGGCGTGTTTTATGAGTTGAGATTAAATACTATTTTTAGTATTTAAATAAGATGATTTGGGCTCATCGTAAAGAATTTTTAAACTCGTTTTCCGCTGTAATTACTTAACCCTAATCAGATTGTATTTTAATAACGATTAGGAGCTAAGGGCCTCACAACTATCAAGTGATCTATATAAGTAAGCTGTAACAACATCCATAAGACGCATTTCTAAATTTTCAGATACCGCCAAGCTAATCAAATACCGAAACGTAATTGCATCCATCACAGGAGAATAGGTTTCTTCATAATCAATTCCAGGCCTTTGAGAAAAACCTTGTGCAACAAGTCGAGCTTTAAATCTTACTATTTCATTTTTCTCATTTCGTTTTCGAATAAAAACCCATTTGTATCCAACAGGTTTTACACCTTCAGGTGTAAGGACTATAGGTCCAAAAACATTACGTTTATTTAGTGAATCTAATTCAACCTGGATGGCATCTTTCCATTTTATCTAATCCTGCCGATTTTTACATTCACCAAAAGATTTTGGTTCATGATCTTCGTTATCATTTATGATGTCGATTGCCACATTATAAGAAAATATATCATCAATTCCATCTATATCTTTTCGGTTCCATATTTTTCCAGTATTAATGTAATTGATAGAGATTTCATGATTCTCGTCAGTTTGTGGTTCTGACAGAACATTTTCATCATCATGTGTTTCTTCAGGAACACAATTCTCTATTTTGTGATCATCATGTGTTTCTTCAAAAACATCATTCTTTATTTTGTGATCATCGTGTTTCTCTATGAATTTTCTTTTTCGAGGATTTTTATCCTTGAAACCGACTGGCCTTCCACGCTTCAGGCGTTTAATGACATCATGAGTATCTTCCATTTGTTTCTTTGGAATTTCAATTCGAGCAGGGGCATTTGCAGCATGTATATATGATTTAGTTACCCCATTTATGTCTGCAAATGCATCTGATATTTGATTTGCTATTCTTTGCAAGTGTACAATTTGTTGTACATCTTTTTCACATTGTTTTGTTCTTGGATCCAGATGTAACAATGATGATACATACCATGTAATTTTCTTTTCGGTATGTTTCTGTTCTCCCCCTAACATTGGGAAGATTTCCTCATTAAAATGACAATCAGCAAAACGTGCTGTGAACACGTCGCCTGCCTGAGGTTCAAGATATCGAATGATTGATGGACTATCATAACCGATATAAATTCCAACCTTTCTTTGAGGTCCCATTTTCTTTCGTTGCGGTGGTGCATTAGGCACATACATCATACATCCAAAAATTCTCAAATGAGAAATGTCTGGTTCTTTACCAAATGCAAGCTGCAATGGGGAGTATTTATGAGACGCACTTGGTCTGATGCGAATTAATGAAGCAGCATGTAAATTGCATGTCCCCATATAGAAATAGGGAGCTTTGTTTTCATAATCATTGGTCTAGCAATCATTTGCAGACGTTTAATCAATGATTCAGCCAATCCATTCTGTGTATGCACATGAGCAACAGAATGATCAACAATGATTCCCATAGACATACAATAATCATTGAAAGTCTGGGAAGTAAATTCACCAGCATTATCAAGTCTAATTTTCTTGATTGTATAATCGGGAAATTGATTCCTCAATTTTATTATTTGAGCAAGTAATCTTGCAAATGTAACATTTCGAGTTGACAATAAACATACATGTGACCATCTGCTGGAGGCATCAATCAATACCATAAAGTATCTGAATGGTCCACATGGTGGATGGATTGGTCCACAAATATCACCCTGAATACGTTCAAGAAACATTGGTGATTCAGTTTGGATTTTGACTGGTGATGGTCTTATAATAAGTTTTCCAAGAGAACATGCTTTACATTGAAACTTATTATTCTGAAAGATCTTCTGGTCTTTCAGTGGATGACCATGTGTATTTTCTATAATTCTTCGCATCATTGTTGAACCAGGATGTTCCAATCGATCATGCCAATTGGTTAATATTGAAGAATTATCAACTACCATGTTTGATTCAATGGGACTTATATGTGTATAATGCAATCCAGTAGGGAGCATTGATAGTTTTTCAATCACATATTTCTTTCCTGATTTATATGTGATAAAACACATATATTTATCATTCCTTTCATTCATTGTTTGAGTATCATACCCATGGGAATATATATCATTAAAACTCAACAAATTTCTTTTCGATTGTGGTGAATATAAAGCATCATTGATCAAAAATTTTGTATCATTAGGTAACAAAAATTGTGTTTTACCACATCCTTTAATCAAGTCTACAGGACCTGATATTGTATTCACCGTTGTTTTTGTTGGTTTTAGTTCCAAGAAATATCTTTTATCTCGGAGGATAGTGTGCGTTGTACCACTATCGGGTATGCAAACTTCAGCTTTGCTCATAGCATTTTCCATATTTTAACTTCAAAAAAATATGCAATGAAATAAAATTACTAACAATACATATATAAATATAACACATATCATAATTGTACAATAAAACATTATTATATAAATACATGAAAAACAAATTATTGTACATTTATATTCTACCACTATATTGTTCATTTTCAGAAAAATCATTGAGAAAATCTGCAGCATCAAAATTGTTCATTTCTATCCCACCAACATGTTGATCATTTCCAGAGAAATCATTCATAAAATCAGCAGCATCAAAATGAGTTGAATCACTCAAACGGTCACTGCGTTCAGTGAAGTTGGTCTCCTTTTCTTTCCCCTTTAATGATTCTTTATAAAGTTTACAAAGGTGCTCAGGGACTCGACAAACTTTGGACCAATGTCCTGGAGTACCACATCTGTAACAAGAACTTTCATATCTTTTTGAGTGATTCTCATTAACACTTGTATTCTCATGATGCCTTTTATGTGGATGGTTTGGGACACTCTTTTGAGATGAGTTATAAAAATAACTATCTCTATTAATTTCAAAACCACGGCCGCGTCCACGACCACGACCAATTCCACGTCCACGTCCACGACCACGACCTCGACCTCGACCTCGACCTCGACCAAAATCTTGTCTTTGAATTTGATTTTGGTTCCGAGGTTTAAATTCATTTTTACTTACAGCATTTACTTCTGGAAATGCTGTTGATCCAGTGGGTCGGGACTGATGATTTCTCATTAATAGCTTGTTGTTTTTTTCCGCCACAAGAAGACTGGCGATGAGTTCAGAATATCTCGCGAATCCACGTACTCTATATTGTTGCTGTAGAGTAATATTTGATGCATGAAACGTGGAAAATGTTTTTTCCAGCATCTCAGATTCTGTGACCTCATGTCCACAAAATTTTAATTGCGAGATTATTCTATACATCGCCGAATTGTAATCACTGACTTTTTTAAAATCTTGGCATCTTAACATATTCCATTCATCACGGGCGGTCGGAAGTATAACTTCCCTTATATGTTCAAATCTTTCTTTCAATCATTTCCACAAAGCCATGGGATTTTTTTCAGTCAGATATTTACATTTTAATCCATCGTCGAGATGTCGACGCAAAAATATCATGGCTCT